>NW_022196042.1:0-564262 GCF_008641045.1 Pistacia vera
AACAGTAACTTTCCTTCTTGCACATCTATGAGTGCTCTTCCTGTGGCCAGAAATGGTCAGCCCAAAATAAGAGGCATTTCCTTATCCTCCTCCATGTCCAATACAACAAAATCTTCCAAAAAGATAATCTTGTCCACCTTCACCAACACATCTTCAACTATACCTCGTGGATGTTTTATGGACCTATCTGCAAGTTGCAACGACATGGTCGTTGGTTTCACTTCACCAATGCCCAATCTCCTGAAAATAGAAAAAGGCATCAAAATTGATGCTAGCACCCAAATCACATAAAACATGATCAAAAGTAATATCTCCTATAATGCAAGGAATAGTGAAACTCCCTGGATCTTTGAGTTTCAGAGGTAGCTTCTTTTGGAGAATGGCGCTGCACTCCTCCGTTAGCATCACTGTTTCCTCATCCTCTAACTTCTTTTTGTTTGATAAAATTTCCTTAAGAAATTTTGCGTAGCTCGGTATCTGTTGCAATGCATCTGCAAAGGAATGTTAATATGCAATTTTCTAAATATCTCAATGAATTTGGAAAACTGCGTATCCTGATTCTTTTTCTTCAGTCTTTGAGGAAACGACATAGGTGGAGTGTGATGTGCCAATTCTGGTGGTATCTTAGGAAATGGCAATTTCTCTTTCCTTCTAGTTTGCCTCTCTTCCCGTTTCTGTTCTTCTTCCTTAAAAATAGATGCTTTCTCTTCAACAACTATCTCTTCATCTACTTCCTCATCAGATTCTTCCTTTTCCCTTGGTGGCTTTTCTTTTTCTCTTGATTTTTCCACCTCTTCCAAAACTGTCCCACTTCTCAAAATTATTGCATTTGCTTGCTCACGTGGGTTAGTCACTGTGTTGCTTGGTAAAGACCCTTGTGGTCTCTCATTTAGCTTTTCAGCTAACTGCCCCATCTGTACCTCTAAGTTCCAATCTAGCTAACATAAGAAAATTTTAATGTTAGCATAAAACTCAATCCTTGGCAATGGTGCCAAAAACTTGATATGTTGTAACTACAACATGCATAAATAGCAAATGTACTAGTCGCACAAAGTAATAAAGTGATGAGTGAGTATCTTCCCACGAGGATTGGTTGCTAATCACTAAGTTTTCTACTATTTTCAAGTTGGAGCAATCGAGTTGTTTGGATTAATGGGAGAAAATTAAACTTAAAACTAAAACAAAATTTCTAAATATTCAAAGCTAAATTATGAATGCAAGATTTAAACACAAGGTAATATCAGTTTAAAACAACGGGTAGGGTTTTGATTTCATTCAAACTCTATGGATTAAACCTACAGATTATGCTATTCCCATATTCACATACATTGATTATAAATCGAATTCTCCAAATTGTAAACATACCTTCTCAGGCTATGTTTTCCCACTTTTCCCTATTAAACTTCTGCACCCAACAATTTGAAGATTAATAGTTCTAAGCTCATTAAGCACCTAGAATCCTAGATTGATTTCATTGATTCTTAAATCTATCTCTAGCATTTAATACTACAATGGTGATTACCCAAGAAGCTTAACATGAATTATTTCTCAATCTCATTATGTTCATCACTTAATAACATTAAAAACAGAATAACCCCACAATCATTGCAATAGTATATGAAAATAATAAAAATCAATTGCTTAATCCATGAGAATCCGAACTACATCAAAACCCTAACCCAAATGAGTTAGTTCATAGCTAAATCCATACAATAAGTAAGAAAAACCATAAACACAAAGTTCAACATAATAAAAATGAGAGAAAAGACAAGAAATCTCCCCTAATTGAAGAATCCACCCGAGTTAATCCCAAATCTTCTCACTTTAAACACAAATTCGTCCAATCTCCAACTAAGAAGATGAAAAAGCTATTCTAAACTAAGGAAAACGCGACCCCCTCTCAAAATGGTAAAGTTTCCTTTTTATACCTTGCCCAAAAACCTAAAACTTTGCCTAAAATTGAAACTGTGCGTTTTAAAGAAACTGAAAACTGCAGACTTCGCCACGGCAAAGAAGAAATCTTGCCGCGGTGACGAAATGAACTGGATTCTCGTGTGTGACTCATTTCGCCGCGACGAAGAACAAACTTGGCCACGGCGAACCTCTATGAAGAATTCTTAAATTATAAAATTGCCCTCCGCTTGCTTCTCTGCTTGAATCTTTGATCTTCGATGCTCTCCCAAGGGAACAAGCTTCATAGTGCTTCACTCTGCTTCAGAACTCTCCCAAATTCTGAGATCCGCTTACTTCTGAGTCCAAAAACTCCAATTCGCTCATTATTTGCTCAAAATGTCCATTTTAGCCTGAAACACAAAATGTAAAGAAATAAGTGGCAATTCAGGCATAAATGAACTAAAGAGTATCTAAAATCCAGCCTAAAAGCCTAATAAAAATAGTATAATTCTCGGATTATCAGAGTACCATATCCTGTGTCAATGACCCAAGATGTTGAGGGAGAGAAATTAATCTCAATCATAAAAATACTTGAAGTCGTAGCATCTAACTTCATCTTGCTTGCGAGGAAAGCCTTGTAGTGTTTCCTCCAGTGGCCAGGCTTGCCACAAAAGAAGCAGACTACCTTGCCCTTCCCTATGCCACTTTCAAGACCAAGAGCAACTTGTCCTTTGGGCTTGGCCTTGGGTTTGGCCTTGGCCTTACCCTTACCGTTACCCTTTGCTTTACTAGCAGTAACCAGTAAAACAGGTTTGGACTTTTTCAAGTCCTGCTCTGCAGTCCTCAACATATTCAAAAGTTCTGACAGGGTTTTCTCCATCATGTTCACATTGAAATTCATTATGAATGGAGCATAAAAGTCAGGCAAGGATTGCAGAATTAAATCCATTTGTAATTTTGCATCCAAGCCACATCCTAAAGTCTCAAGCCTCTCTATGTGCTCGATCATCTTGAGCACATGAGGACCAACTTGGGCTCCCTCAGTCAGACGACTCCCAAACAGTGCTTTCGACACCTTGTACCTCTCATGTCGAGCATTTGTTCCAAAAAGCTCCTTGAGGTGTAGAAAAATGGAAGAAGCGTCCATATTCTCATGCTGCTTTTGCAGCATAGGTGTCATCGATGCTAACATCAAGCATTGAAAGCTATCAACATCATCAAGGAACATTTGATAAGTATCCTTTACTTCCTGAGTGGCATCAGGATCAGGCTCAGCCATGTATGGCTTTTCAAGGATTCTGACTTGAGTATAATCCGAAGATTATGATACCAGTCTGAGAAACTAGATCCATCCAACCTGTTTTCTTTCTCGATTATCGGTTGTAGGTTCATAATGCTCATTTTGGTGAATCTACAATTGCAGAAAAAAAAAGTTACTATAAAGTTCATTATTATTTAATATGGTCTTTTATTAAACGATGCTCCCACTATTTTACTCAAGTCAATAGCCCTCATTATTAACTCGAGAAAGCTTGTTGACTTTCCTAGTGGACTGAGATCCCATCCTTCCCATTTCAAACCTTCGCTTTTGCGAACAAGCCAAAATGAGTTGTTAGGTAGGCCAACAAACTTAATCCATACCAGTTGATAGCTCCTACTATCAACCTCAAATGCGAAAAAGCGAACAAGCCAATCACACAATCCAATGGCTCCAACCATTGTCCTCAAGTGTTATTCTCAGTATCTGTAAAGTGGACACTACATGTCACCATGTACACACTATATGTGTATTGCTCTACTATGCCTATGACGCGTTTATCAACCTTCGCTTTGGCAAACAAGCAAAACCGTCATTTTAAGTTGACCTATCACCATTAAGGAAAACTGCAATGCATTTTAACTTCCCACTGGTAGAAGTGTACCCTTCACTTTGGCGAACAAGGTTTCGACAAACAGTGATTTAATTAAAACCATGGTGATGGAAGACATACGTGACTTAATATACTTTAATTGAGGGTTTGTTATTTAATGTCTCATCAGATTATTATCTTTGTTAGAATGACATTGTTTGGCATGTTATTCAACATTCAACCTTAGCATGCATTCTAAACATAATATAAAACGTTCCGGTACATGGCCCAACTAAAATTGATTTCCTCGAGCCTAGAGGATCAGTGGGTCACCTAGGGGTCCTGTAATAAACATCTTGAGTCTTCAAGTATGGTTGCCTCGTCATTTGCTCCGTCTTTAAGTACATTACAAAAAATATCATTCTAAATTTACAATAAAATAATTATACAAATTCTTTACATCAATAAATTTAGAAACCTCGATTTACATTCAAGGGGAATGAGATGAGAAGATAATGTACATTGAGAAGAGGAGAAAGGCAAGACATGCAAGCCCTATTTAATAAATTTACAACCATACATACCCAAAATTTTTAAAACATTCACCCTTAGGTCTAAGGCTCATGTACCGGGCACCATGCAATATACAAACAAGTACAAAGCATACATTTCAAAAATAATCAATTTTTGAAATTTGTGGGTTAATTACATTTATCCCCTGACAGTTTACAGATCTACATTTGGTCCAAAAGTTTTGAAACTTTACATTGTAGCCCCTACTTACTCGGAAGTGCGCTCACTGCGGCGATGAGTTAGATCACCGTGCCATGCGTTGGCTATGTTGACGTCCACACTCTAAGGACGATCACCGCGGCGATGGGTTAGATCGCCGTGACGAGCGCTGTTTTGTACAACGCTCGTCCAAAGGACGATCGCTGCAAAGCCAAACTGGGAGCCTATTAAGAGAAGAAACTTTTGTGGAAAAGGAGTGACTTTCGACCAATGTACTTAGCCCACCCAGCCTACTGGTTGGGAAGATGAAGCCTAAGTTGCCAGAATCCAGCTTTGGGATCAAATTTGGAGAATACCCAGGCATTTGTAAGGTATCCAAAGAGGAAATCTTTCCTGGGAAGAGGGGACCACCAAGGGTTTGTAAGCCTGTAGCATGGATGGTTTGGACTTGGTATTGTTGGGTGAGATTTGGTTTATATCGCCGCAACGAGCACTAGTTTCGTCACCAGCGTGAGCGTGAATAACGCTCGCTGCAGCGATGGGTTATATCATCGCAACGAGCGTACACAGATCTGTAGCTCCAGATCTGTTCATACAGTAACCATATACACTCGAAAAGATTTTCAATCAATCATACACACTGATTTCAACAAAAAAAATCCATCAACCATTATTCCAAACTTGCAGATCATCAACAAATTAAAATTAATCGATTAATAGATTTCTTAAAAACTAGCTTTTAAGGCAGATTTTAGGCAGATTCTATAAGGCAACATAATATCATCAAATACATGTTATCAACCATCCACATAAAAACTGTAAAATTTGGTACCCTAGGCTCTGATACCACTGTTAGGAAACGATCTATATATGCAGCGGAAAAACAAAAAATCATAATACAAGGATCGTTCCAAAGAGCCAAGATCAAAGGTATAATTTTACAGTTTATGTTTAAGTAGAAATCTGCAGAAATTAATCATGAGTTTAGAAAAACATACGAACGTTTGGAGGCTCCTCCAAATTTGTCTATGAACATTTTTGCTACCGACCCAAGTGTAGGATCGAACCGACGTAGTCCACACGAAGACAATCACAAAGAACTAAAGAGGGATTTGCTAGATCCTCTTTAGCTTTAAGATCAAAGAAGAAAAATCAAATACATTGATTTTAGACAAAAATGAATTCTGCCATGGGAGAGGAAATATGGGGCTACTGTGTTTTTCTTTTTCAAAGAGAAAAATGAAATTATCAATTAACACTTACATTTTACAAATAACTCTTTTCTTTTATATTGAAAACTTAGTTGCCCTATTCACATATGGAATAGGCTTGGGCTCCAACCCAAACACCCCATATTACCAAACACTCCCAATTAGATATTTATTTTTATTTCATCATTATCTCAATTAAAATCAATTAATATATATTCAATTTATATATTAACATTTAACAATAATGATGATTTAATTAAATATATGCGAACACATATTTAAACGTAATTTCACTTATTTAATTTTTCTAATAAATTAAATAAAGGCTACGACCTCAGTAAATTTAATTGCACTGTGAAATTACCAAAATACCCTTTCACCTAAAAAGACGAAAACACCCTTCTTTCTTTCTTAATCTTAAATTATCTTCTATGTGTGTGACCCATAGGCTCCTCATCATACCAGCAGTGTATAGTATCGCGATTAACACCAATTAATCGTCTCACTATACATAGACCAAGATTGGCCCTTAGCAAGGCATCATCGCCACCCGATAGATTCGGATTCAGCAAAGTAGCTACTTGTCAATGATATGGTTACCGTACAATTCAATCCTTTCATCATATATTATCTCGACAAGACGAAGGCATAGAAATAGTGTCAACCTTCAGTTACTCTCGGTATTATGTATTCAGTTTTTGGACCGATGACCTGTATTATAATCTGGATAGAGCAACAACCCAATCCCACTATGGCCACAATTTTAGTATCATCGCCATATACTGAATTGCGCCGTGAGATAACTTCTCCTATACCCGGGAGTGATGAATCCTCTGTCTATCCACCATAGTCTTGATACACTCCTCGATACAACCAATCACTACCGTACTGATAGCTCTGAATAGAATTGCATTAGGCTATTGTCAAACTGCACCAATCGGTGCACAAGGCGCTTTGGTGATCTCAAGTCTAAGGATCACATGCACCACTATTCGTTAGAGGATTTGTTCCATAGACACTAGGGTTACCATCCATATGGAATCCTCTGGTGGGTCAGTCTAGTGAACTTGTTGTGGTGTATTCGTGTATAGCAAGCACCCATGTATTGCACCAGGTTGTCAGCAACAACCTTGACATTGACAAGTGAGATCAGTCACTGCCTTTCGACAGGGTCGTTCAACACTATGATAGCTTTACCGTATTATCTGTGCCCTTACTTCAAAATAATACTAGGGCTACGGACGTTTCTATAATGGCCACCATATGTGCTCATAGGGTTCTCACTATCAAGATTTGAAACACTTGATACTCTCGTCATGGTTCTACCATTCTAAAGACATATATCAATACATATTGCAATAGTAATGATTTACGCAATAGTTACAATGCATCACCCACCCCATAGTTCATATAGAGTCTTATCTATAGACTTTGACGGCACACGGTTCAAAACATGAGTCGCAATCTCTAGGGCAGAACCCCAGAATGATACAGGTAGATCACTAAAACTCATCATGGACCTAACCATGTTAAGTAAGGTCTTATTCCTCATTTCAGATACTCCATTGTGTTGGGGTGTATACAGAGGGGTGGGTTGTGATATTATCCCACATTCCTTCACGTATTTAGAAAACCCTAAGCTTAAGTATTCACCTCCTCGATCCGACCGAAGAGTTTTAATACTTTTGTCCAACATATTCTGTACTTCATTCCTGAATTCTTTGAATTTACCAAAGGCTTCAGATTTATATCTCATAAGGTAGACATAACCATATCTACTGAAATCATCAGTAAATGTGATGAAGTATGAATATCCACCTCTAGCTTCAACTGTTAGTGGACCACATACATCACTATGGATGATGCCTAACAGTTCAGTAGCCCTTTCACCTTGTCCTGTGAAAGGAGACTTGGTCATCTTGCCTAACAGGCATGACTTGCATACCTCAAATGACTGAAAGTCAAAAAGACCTTTCAATTCCAAAAATAATACCATTCAAACTAAAAGATAACAATCCATCAGATATCTCAAAATGATACCCTATATTATCCAAAGCGGATACTGAAATAATATTTCTAGAAATAAAAGGTATGTGATAATAGTATTGTAATTTCAACAACAAGCCCGTAGGCAAAGATAAACAGTAAGTCCCTACAGCCAATGCAGCCACATGCGCTCCATTTTCAACTTGTAGGTCCATCTCTCCCTTGGCGAGCACTATACTCTGCCTTAGTCCTTGCACATCAATACAAATGTGAGTACCACATCCAGTGTCAATGAGCCAAGATGTTGAGGGAGAGAAGTTAATCTCAATCATAAATATACCTAAAGTTGCAGTATCTGACTTCTTCTTGCTTGCGAGGAAAGCCTTGTAGTGTTTCCTCCAGTGGCTAGGCTTGCCACAATAGAAGTAGACTACTTTGCCCTTCCCTATGCCACTCTCAAGCCCAAGAGCAACCTATCATTTAGGCTTGGACTTGGGTTTGGCCTTGGCCTTGGCCTTACCCTTGCTGTTACCCTTTCCTTTATTGATAGCAACCAGTAAAACAGGCTTGGACTTCTTCAAGTCCCGCACTGCAGTCCTCAACATGTTCAAAAGCTCTAACAGGGTTTCACCATTGTGTTCATATTGAAGTTCATTATAAACGGTGCATAAAAGTCAAGCAAGGATTGTAGAATTAAATCCATTTGTAATTCTGCATCCAACTCAAATCCCAAAGTCTTAAGCCTCTCTATGTGCTCGATCATCTTGAGCACATGAGGACCAACTTAGGCTCTCTCAATCAGACAACTTGCAAACAGTGCTTTTGACACCTTATACCTCTCATGTTGAGCATTCTCTTCGAAAAGCTCCTTGAGGTGTAGAATAATGGCAACAGCGTCCATATTCTCATGCTGCTTTTACAGCACTAGTGTCATTGATGCAAACATCAAGCATTGAACGCCATCAGCATCATCAAAGAACTTTTGATAAGTCTCCTTTACTTCCTGAGTGGCATTAGGATCAGGCTCAGCCATGTATGGCTTTTCAAGGATATACAATTTCTTTTCCGACTTGAGTATAATCCGAAGATTACGATACTAGTCTGAGAAATTGGATCCATCCAACTTGTTTTCTTTCTTGATTATCGATCGCAGGTTCATAATGCTCATTTTGGTGAATCTACAATTGCAGAAAAGATAAAGTCATTATAAAGTTCATTATTATTTAATATGGTCTTTTTAATAAACAACGCTCCCACTATTTTCCTCAAGTCAATAGCCCTCACTATTAACTCGGGAAAGTCCCGTTTTTCCTAGTGGACTGAGATCCCATCTGCCCCATTTCAAACCTTCGCTTTGGCAAACAAGCCAAACTGAGTTGATTAGGTAGGCCAACAAACTTAATCCATACTAGTTGATAGCTCCTATTATCAACCTCAAATGCGAAAAAGCCAACAAGCCAATCACACAATCCAATGGCCCCAACCACCGTCCTCAAGTGTGATTCTCAGTATAAGTAGAGTGGACACTGCATGCCACCGCAGACACGCAATATGTGTACTTCTTTGCTATGCCTATGACGCGTTTATCAACCTTCACTTTGGCGAACAAGCTAAACTGTCATTTTAAGTCAACCCATCACCATTAAGGAAAACTCCAATGAATTTTAACCTCCCACTGGTAGAAGTGTACCCTTCGCTTTGGCGAACAAGGTTTCGACGAATAGTGGTTTGATTAAAACCATGGTGATGGAAGGCATACATGACTTAATATTCTTTAATTGAGGGTTTATTATTTAATGTCTCACCAGATTATTATCTTTGTTAGAATGACATTGTCTGGCATGTTATTGAACATTCAACCTTAGCATGCATTCTAAACAAAATATTAAAACGTGCCAATACATGGCTCAACTGAAACCGATTTCCTCGAGCCTAGAGGAATCGGTAGGTCACCTAGGGGTCCTGTAATGAATATCTTGAGTCTTCAAGTATGATTGCCTCTTCCTTTGCTCCGCCTCAAGTACATTACAAAAACATCATACTAAATTTACAATAAAATTAATCTTAAAGTAATTTTACATCAATAAATTTAGAAACCTCGATTTACATTCGAGGGAAATGAGATGAGAATAGAATGTACATCGAGAAGGGGAAGGAAGGCAGGACACGCAAGCCCTATTTTTAAAACTTACAACCATACATACCCAAAAATAATTTAAAACATTCACCATAGGTCATAAGGCTCATGTACCGAGCACTATGCAATATATAAACAAGTACATTTCATACATTTCAAAAACAATCAACTTTTTAATTGGGTGGGTTTATTATTAATTACCTTCTTATATGTGCAGAATGATTATTGGCTTTATAGGTTATTAAAAACTATAGTTTGGTCCCTTCGCGAAAAATACAAAATTGGGACAGCAACTTTGTCGCCGTGGCGAAGTTTTATTTCTCCGTGGCGAAGTCTGGAAATCCCAAAAAATACAGTTTGCGTTTTTGTAGTTTTTCATGTAATAACATGTATCCAAATCAAATCGAACGCACAAGCATTCGACCAGGATACCAACCAACCAATATAACATCCATCAACACATTATTAAACCAATTGATCAATTGAATCACTCATTCAAAAGCAGATTTTGTAGATTTTACAAAATAACATGTTATCAATCAAATACATGTTATAAATCAGACAATAAACTGTAAAATTTGGTACCCTAGGCTTTGATACCACTGTTAGGAAACGATCAAGTTATGGCAGCAGAAACAAAAATCATAAACATTATGGATCGTTCCTTAGAACCAAGATCAGGGTACAAATTTAACAATCTATGCATTAAATTCAAATTTGCAGAAAAACAGTATAGATTTAAGAAACCATACCCACGTTTGGAGGCTCCTCCAACTTTATCACCGAATGGGTTTCACTATCGATCCAAGGGAAGGATCGAACCACCGTTAGTCCACACAAAGATAACCCCAAGGAACTAAAGAGGGATTTGCTAGATCCTCTTTAGCCTTAAAAACCAAGAACAAAATCAAAATGAAACTTTGACTCAAGCAAAAGAAATCTGGAGTGAGAGAGAAAAGGGGGGCTAGAGTTTTGCTTTGTGAATGAATTGAATTGAATTAAATTAATAATTTCACAAAGTGTTGCACTTATATAGTGCACACTATGCCCTATTCCATCATAGAATGGGCTTGGGTACCAACCCAAACAACCCCTATTTAAATTAATAATTCATTTAAATATATGAGAACACATATTTAAATATAATTTCACTTATTTAATTTTATTAACACATTAAATAAAGGCTATGACCTCAGCAAATTTAATTGCACTGTGAAATTACCAAAATACCCTTTCGCCTAAAAAGACGAAAAATGCCCTTCTTATAAAATGGTTCTTAAATTATCTTCTATGTGTGTGACCAGTAGGCTTCTCATCATACCGGTAGTGTGTAGTATTACGATTAACACCAATTAATCATCTCATTACACACAGACCAAGATTGGCCCCAAGCAAGGCATCATGGCCACCCGATAGATTCAGATTTAGTGAAGCAGCCACTTGTCAACGATATGGTTACTATACAATCCAATTCTTTCATCATTCATTATCTTGACGAGACCGAGGCATAGAAATAGTGTCAACCTCGGTTACTCTTCATATTATGTATTTAGTTACTGGACCAATGACCTAAATTATAAACTGGATAAAGCAACAACTCAATCCCACTGTGGCCACAGTTTTAGTGTCATTGTCATTTACTAAATTGTGCCATGAGATAACTCCCCCCATACCCGAGAGTGATGAATCCTCTGTCTATCCACCATAGTCTTGATACACTCCTTGATGCAGCCAATCACAACCGTATTGACAGCTCTGAATAGAACTGCGTTGGGCTAGTGTCAAACTACTCCAATCGGTGCACAAAGCGCTCTGGTGATCTCAAGTCTAAGGATCACATGCACCACCATTCGTTAGAAGATTTGTTCCATAGACACTAGGGCTACCATCCATATGGAATCCTCTGGTGGGTCAGTCCAGTGAACTTGCCTATAGCAAGCACCCATACGTTGCACCAAGTTGTCACCAAAAAACCTTGACAAGTGAGGTCAGTCACTGCCTTTTGACAGGGTCGTTCAATGATAAGCGTATTTTATACTATGATTTTGCATTGAATTTTGATAGGATTTAGGATACTTTTCATACAATTTGGGCCATAATTGCTACCTAATTCTATTAATTTGTCTTTGTAGGCCTAAACGATGATTTTTAGCATAAATGACAGTTTTGAGCGTAAATTGTGTAACTTGAGCTTGAAAACTCGGAATAACCTGAATTTAGAAGCTTTGGAAAGCTAAGAAGAAGAGCTACAACGTTCATGTTTTGGGTTTTTCCTAATTCTGACTGGACAAAGGTGAAAACTTGGCTTGAAGTCGTGAAAAGGACGCTGGGAACTGAAGAAAAACGTCTTTGGACGTGCTTCAGTATTTCTGCCATAACTTGAGCTGTAGACCTCGGATTGTGCTGATTCTTGAACGACCAGAAAGATAATTGAAAGGGCTACAATTCATATGTTTTACACTTTTCCAGATTCTAACTATATCATGCTCAAATTGGGCCTGTAAGTCTTCGCCGCGGCGAGGAAAAAGCTTCGCCGCGGCGAAACCTGCGTCAGATGCAAAAATAAAACGACGCGTTTTGGCTTGCTAGGGCTTCGTCCTTAAGTGAGAGAGGTATAAATTAGAGCGAAAAGGAAGAGAAAAGGGGCTTGGTTCGTGATTTGGGAGGCAGCTCATGGAAGGAGAAGATTATTGAAGATTTGGGCTTCAAATTAGAGAAGATTTCTCCATCTTTTGCTTGCTTTTCAATGATGAATCTTGATTCAGTTTGTTTTTGTTGTTTTATTTCGTTTTTGAGTATGAACTGAGTTGTTTAGCTAGGGTTTGATGTAATCTTGATACAATGATTCAAATTTATATGGATTGAATTACTTTGAGTTTTAATTTCATGATTGAGTGTTTATCTCTTTGCTTAATGTCTTTTGGATGCTTGATCACCATTCAAATGTGTGTTGTTCACAATGAGACTGAGAAGTGATTTGTGATTGTGCCTCTTGGGATAAATACCATAGATTAGCAAACGCTAGAGATAGGTTTAGCGATCTATGAAATCTAGATAGAATTCCACAAAGCTTAAAATCCTTTGAACTATTAATCTTCATTTTGTTGGGTGCGGAAGCTTAATAGGGATAAGTAGGGAAATGTAGCATGAGAATGTATGTTTTACAACTTAGGGAATTCGATTTTCAATCAAGGAATTAGAACTTGGGTAATAGATTCTATGATTTGGGTTAGCGTATTTAGGTGAATTCAACACCCTAGCATTTGTTTTAGAATTGTTTACTTAGTTAAGTTGTTGGGTTTTGCATTTATATTTTGTTTGTTAATCATCCATCAATCCAATTTTTTGTTGCTTTAATTAGGACTTAAACTAGGGAAATCGGTACTTAGTAACACTATCCTCGTGGGAATGATACTCACTCATCACTTTATTACTTTGTGCGACTAGTATACTTGCTACATTTGCATGTTGTAGTTACAACGCATCATTCAACACTATGATAGCGTTACTGTATTATCTGTGCCCTTACTTCAGAATAATACTAAGGCTACAGAGGTTTCTAGAATGGCCACCATATGTGCTCATAGGGTTCTCACTATCAAGATTTGAAACACTTGATACCCTCATCACGATTCTACCATTCTAAGGACATATACCAATACATACAATGATGATTTACGCGATATAGAATAAAATGCCTTTTATTGATCAATGAACATTATTGCAAAGAGTCAATTCTATAATAATTGATTAGCTCTAGGGCACCTACTCTAACAATAGATTGACCAAGACAACTCATTTTCTACCTGTGACAGACAAGATAGATGCATTTCAATTAGGGCAATTATATGTCAGAGAAATTGTGAGATTACATGGAGTACCCAAGACGATTGTGTCAGATAGAGATACCAAGTTCATATCAGCTTTTTGGGCTGGAATGTAGAGAGCATTGGGTACAAGGTTAGCCTTTAGTACGACTTATCATCTTCAAACTGATGGCCAAACTGAAAGGACTAACCATGTGATTGAAGACATGCTTAGAGCTTGTTCTATGGATCACAAGGCAAAATGGAGTGATATACTTCCAATAATAGAATTTGCCTATAACAACAGCTACCAATCCACTATCCAGATGGCCCCATATGAAGCATTATATGGAAGAAGGTGCAGATCCCCTTTGTATTGGGATGATATTAGAGAAAAAGACTCCTTGATTCAAGCAGTTGGACTAGAGATGACCCAGAAAATGATTGAAGATGTTAAGCTTATTAGAGAAAGAATGAAACAAGCCTAAGATCGACAGAAGAGCTATGCCGACCTAAAAAGAAAAAAAGTGGAATTCCAGGTAGGCAACAAAGTGTTTGTAAAAGTCGTGCCTTATAAACATATTATGAGATTTAGAAAGAAGGGCAAGCTCGCTCCATGTTACATTGGACCCTTTGAAGTATTGGAAAGGGTAAGCAAAGTAGCTTATAGACTTGCGCTTCCAATGAGCATGGAAAGAGTCCATAATGTTTTCCATGTCTCTTTGTTGCGTAAGTATGTTAGTGATCCTTCACATGTGCTTCAGATGGAGGAAGTGGAATTACAGGATAATTTGGCTTATGAGGAATGCCCAGTTCAAATCATTGACAGAAAGGTAAAAGGGCTTAGAAACAAGCAAATTCCACTAGTTAAAGTTCTTTGGAGGAATCACAAGATAGAAGAAGCTACTTGGGAAATGGAGCAAGATATGAGAAATAGATACTCGAGGCTGTTTCTATAATTTTGAGGACGAAATTATTGTACCCAAGATGTCAAAGGTATGTTCCTAACTCAAAATAGTCCTTTAGATGTTAATTTTATGTTAAAAAGCATAAAATCTAACGAAGGGCAAAATAGTCAATTCATTTGGAACGGTATGAATCAATTATCCATAGAAAGGTATTAGGAGCAAAATAGTCATTTTGCCTATGGATAAGCATTGAAATATTCAAGGATGAGTAGGCTTAATTGCATTTACTTGCATTAATTAAGTAATAATTACGTTTAGTGCGAAATGACCAAAATACCCTTATATGAAGAATTAAGGACTTATGAGTTATACAATTAAAATAATTGGGCCAGTAGCACAATTTTGGAAAATTCATGAAATATTTTCCTATAAATGAGAGGAAATTTGTTCAAGCCAAGGGAGATAGCATTTCTTCAACCTTTCTTCCATTTTCTCTTAAAGCTTCCATGAAACAAGCTTTCTCTCTCTAAGTTTTAAAGGAGTTTTGCATAATTTTTCAAGGAGAACAAGATAGGAGACTTGGATTTTCAAGTTGAAGGGTTTAAGGTAAGGATTAAAAACCCTAGTTTTGATGTGATTTGAAGATTTGAAGTAGATGTTGAGGTATAAAGTTATATATGAAGGATCAAGGTGTAAAAGAAGACAAAGGCAAAGGATTTGTTGGAGGAATTTTTTAAAAAGGTAAGGAAGAACCTCCCATGACTTTAGGGATTATGCTAGGGTTTGCAGATTTTAATGAAACCTTAAATTAAGTCTTTAAGGCATAGAATTAGTTGATGGCAAGTGTAGTTGAACTCCTTTAGTCTATTTATTGCCTTGAATTCATTATACATGAAGTTATTGCTATTTATGTTTTATGAGTTGTTCTGTTTTATTGAAGAAAATGAAGTGTGGATGTTGAATGTGGCAAAACTTGTAGTATTGGAGGCCACATGGTGTTGAATGGTTGCTATTAGAAGTGTTGATGTGTTGTTTGCATTAGCTTATAATGTTATAACAATAATGGATGATTATGGGAATGAGATTTTACATTTTTTTTAAGATTTTAAAGACTATTAAGGGGAGGTTTATTAGATCCATAAGTTGACCTATTGGTTAATTGTCAATAGGAATTGATGTGGCATAGTTTAATATGAAAAATTCGGATTTGGTAAGCTTAGGGGTTATGTTAAACATGCTTCAGTATTTCAACCATAACTTGAGTTATAAAAATCTAAATGAGATGATTCTTGAAGCAATATAAATTTATGACATAGCCCTACAACTTTTATGTTTAGGCCAACAGCCAATTCATTTAACAAATGGATGGAATATGGCCGGAAGTATAAGCTTCTAGTTATTAAAGTTTAAGATTTAACATAATTAATTCTTATGATTATATATTGACGTGATTATGCCATGTACTAATGTTTACCCATTAGTTAGATGATCTTTGAAAGATATACATGGTCATGATGTTAATGCATGATTAATGTTATGAAATGGCATGAAGATGCAATGTAATACATGTTTTAAGATGATGAATGTGAGCAAGAGGGTAATGTAAATGGATTGATAATCCATAGATGAATTAAAAGTATTAAGCTCACTAAAATATGTATTTACATGCCATAAGATGTTAGAGATGCATATGGACATGATGGAAAACGCGTAAGCATATCCTCGTATACCCATTAAGGAAAGATGAATATATGCTTTAGATGCTAAATAACGTGTAAGCACGCCTCCCGATGATATGAGCTCTAGATGAATTTGAGGCTAGATGATATGAATTGCTTAAGACGCTAAGAAAAGTCTAATCGGTTACACGTTAAATGCTTCATATGCATTTAGTTGCATTACATGAGTTATGATGTTATTTACATCATGAGATGATTTATACTCATGTTAGATGATATTTAGATGTTATATCATGACATGTAATGTGTGTGTACTATGCTTATATACTTATTTGTATGTGTATGCATTGATGTTTATATAGCCATGGGATAAAATGATGAAAAACATATGAATTAGAAAAAAAAAGAAAAAAAGAAAAAAGGGAAGTATACCTAGATGTAAAAGATAAGTGATGTGTTAACAAATATGTTTAAATGAAGGTCAAATAGCACATTTAGAATGAAATGGATCATTCCTTATTGAGTGATTAGTGCTCACCCTTTCATTGTTGATTGCTTTGCAGGTAGACCAGAAGCGAAGGATGCTAGAGACAGTGGGGTTACACGTGAGGGGAGATGATTTATTGTCATCTTGATGTTTTTATCTTGATGTAAATAATGTAAATGATAAATGTTTGTGAAACACCTTTGGAAGCTTCCACCCTATAAATATGTTTTGATTGTGTAATTTCCGGATAAATTCTTAAAGTTTTCTGAAATTATAAGTTTGGATCCTGCGTGACATCTTATATGCATGTTTTGGATATTATTATTATTACCCTTACACATGTTTTTACAAGCCGCCATTCAACAATGAAGATAAACAAGAAAGTTTCTAGCACAAACCCATATAAAAGAACCTAACCAAAAACAACTCTCTGAAAAATTCAAAGCACCAACGAAATAGATATCCAGGTTCAAAAAGAAAAACAAACAAGGAAGAAGATGAACTTGTTTTTATTTCAACAAAAATGAAGGATGATAACTGTTTATCACAAAAACATATGGGGAACCTTTAAGGAGAAAACTCTCTGAAAGTTTTAGAGCACAAGGCAAAAGTAAACATAAAGGTTAGACAAACAAAGTCGCAAGAATGGAGAAGATAAACCCATATTCGTGCACCCCAATTTTGGCTAGGTCAATAGGCAAAGTCTGACATGTGTTGGTCCAAAAATAGAAATGTTTTCAGCTTTAGTTTAGGACCACAACCAAACGGGGAAAAATGTTGATTTTCCCTAGACCACTAAAGGATATTGGGAAACCTGTAAGTGGTCCAAAAGACAGCATAAAAGATGCAAAGAAAATATCTTAGTTGTTAAAGATAAAAATGCTAGTTATGAAAAAAGAGTCAGACATGCGATGTTAGCACAATAGAAAGGTGTGTGCACACACGAAGTAAAATGTGAAATGAAATGCAAGATGCATATATCTGACATAAGTGTGCAAGCACACATCCACTATGAACACTCATGAAATGAAAATGCAAAAGGAATAAGTCTAACATAGTTGAACACATGGAGGACAAAAACAATTCCAACTTTTTTGTTGGACCACAAACATATCTTTTCTCTTTCTTAGGGGACCACAGACAAAGCCTTACAACATTTTAGGACCACATAAGGAAATTGTGACACATGTAAAGTTAGTTCACACAAGAATATCATAAATCAAAATAAACTTGATAGGCAAGACAACAAAGAGAAAACGCCACTTGGCAAAATTTGTCACCATAACATAAGTTTGACAAAAACATCAACAGTATTGTATTTTGTTAAAAACATTGGATTTTGATATTCCCAAAGACTGTCGCCCTTGCGTAGTAAAAGTGTGGTGGTGAAATTTGAATAGTATGATTTAGAGAAATTCTTTCTAAGGAGACTGGATTTTAAAAGGGACTGTCTGTGACCCCTCCAATGTTTCCTGGGAATTATTTATTGACTACTGTTCAAAAATTCACATAATTATTTTTGGGTTTGGATTTTTCAGAAAATGACATCTGAATCAAATCTCGGTGATGTGCCAACCCGAGTTGTGGCTACCACACCAACTCATGTGGCATAGGTCTCTGTTCCTATGAACCATGTGGAAAAACCAACAAAAATTGGTGTAACATATTTTAAGAGGTGGCAACAAAAGATGTTTTGCTATCTGACCACCTTGAATCTTGTGGGATTCTTGACTGAGGATGCTCCTATGCTCAAAGAAGATGAGCACGATGTTCAAGTTATCAGTGTTGTTGATGCTTGGAAACATTTTGAATTTTTGTGTCGAAATTATGTCATGAATTGTCTGACAGATTCACTGTATAGTGTGTACGTTTTGAAGAAAATGGCCAAAGAATTATAGGAGTCTTTAGACCATAAATATAAAATTGAGGATGCTGGGTCCAACAAGTTTGTGGTGGGACGATTCCTCGATTATTAAATGGTGGACTCAAGAGCCGTTATTAGTCAAGTGCAAGAGATCCAAATGATTTTACATGAAATTCATTCTGAAGGGATGGTGCTAAGTGAAACATTCCAAGTAGTTTCTATTATTGAGAAGCTACCTCCTACATGGAAAGATTTCAAGAACCATCTTAAGCATAAGCGAAAGGAGATGAACCTTGAAAAACTCATTGTTAGACTTCTGATTGAAGAAGACAACGGAAGTTATTAAAAAAAAAAGGGTTTATTCTTGCAACAACAAAAGCAAATGTTATGGAGCATGGTCAAAGTTCTAATTTTAAGAACATAGGGAGAAAGGCCAAGCTAGGGCCAAAAAGAGGCATCTCTAAGAAGCCAAAAAAGTGTTAGTAAACAGTCCCATATATGCAGCGGAAACAAAAATATTATTCAGGGATCGTTTACATGAGCCAAGATCAAGGGTATAATTTTACAATTCATATTAAATAAAATCTGTAGAAAAATAAATCTGAGTTTAAAGAAAACAAACGCACGTTGGAGGCTCCTCCAAATTTGTCGACGAATGTTTTGCTACCGATCCAAGTGTAGGATCGAACCAAGAAGTCCACACGAAGACAACCACCAAGAACCAAGGAGGGATTTGCTAGATCCTCCTTGGCCTTAAGAAATCAAGAAGAAGATCAGTATTTGATTTTTCAATCAAACAGTGAGATTGGCGTGAGAGAGTGTATAAGGGGCTGCTGTGTTTTTTTTTAAAATTAAAGAATGAATCACACACTATTCTTTTTATAGGCAAACCAAGTTGCCCTATTCCCACATGGAATGGGCTTGGGCTCCAACCCAAACACCCCATGTTGCCAAACACTCCCAATTTGATATTTTAATTTAATTCATCATTATCTTAATTAAAATCAATTAATATTTAATTAACATTTAACAATAATGATGATTTAATTAAATATGTGCGAACACACATTTAACCGTAATTTCACTTATTTAATTTTTTAACAAATTAAATAAAAGGCTACGACCTCAGCAAATTTAATTGCACTGTGAAATTACCAAAATACCCTTTCGCCTAAAAAGACGAAAACGCCCTTCTTTCTTCTTGGCTCTTAAATTATCTTCTATGTGTGTGACCCATAGGCTCCTCATCATACCGGTAGTGTATAGTATCGCGATTAACACCAATTAATCGTCTCACTAATACACAGACCAAGATTGGCCCCTAGCAAGGCATCATGGCCACCCGATAGATTCGGATTCAGCAAAGTAGCTACCTTTCAACGATATGGTTACCGTACAATACGATCCTTTCATCATACGTTATCTCGACGAGACGAAGGCATAGAAATAGTGTCAACCTTCGGTTACTCTCGATATTATATATTCAGTTTCTGGACCAATGACCCGTATTATAATCTGGATAGAGCAACAACTCAATCCCACTGTGGCCACAGTTTTAGTGTCATTGCCATATACTGAATTGCGCCGTGAGATAACTTCTCCCGTACCCGGGAGTGATGAATCCTCTGTCAATCCACCATAGTCTTGATACACTCCTTGATATAGCCAATCACCACCGTACTGACAGCTCTGAATAGAACTGCGTTAGGCTAGTGTCAAACTGTACCAATCGGTGCACAAGGCGCTCCGGTGATCTCAAGTCTAAGGATCACATGCACCACCATTCGTTAGAGGATTTGTTCCATAGACACTGGGGTTACCATCCATATGGAATCCTCTGGTGGGTCAGTCCAGTGAACTTGCTGCGGTATATTCGCCTACAACAAGCACCCATGTGTTGCACCAGGTTGTCACCAAACAACCTTGACAAGTGAGATCAGTCACTGCCTTTCGACAGGGTCGTTCAACACTATGATAGCCTTACCGTATTATCTGTGCCCTTACTTCAGAATAATACTGGGGCTACGGACGTTTCTAGAATGGCCACCATATGTGCTCATAGGGTTCTCACTATCAAGATTTGAAACACTTGATACCCTCGTCACGGTTCTACCATTCTAAGGACATATATCAATACATATTGCAATAATAATGATTTACGTGATATAGAATAAAATGTCTTTTATTGATTAATGAACATTATTACAAAGAGTCAATTCTACAATAATTGATTGGCTCTAGGGCATCTACTCTAACAAAAATCTACTAGTTGATATGTGTTCACACAAGGAGGTGCAGTTGTATCATGGAAATCCTCTAAACAAACTGTTATAGCTAGATCCACTATGGAATCTGAATTTATTGCTCTAGATAAGTGTGGTGAAGAGGTTGAATGGTTACGTCAATTCTTAGAGGATATTCCAAACTGGTCAAAGCCTGTGCCAGCAATATGCATTAATTGTGATAATCAATCTGCAATTGGAAGGGCATAGAGCAATATGTATAATGGTAAGTCTAAACATATACGTCTTCGACATAATACCATTTAATAACTACTCTCAACTGGAATTATCTCTATTGATTATGTGAATTAGTCAAAAGATAATTTAATGGATCCACTAACCAAAGGATTAAATAGAGAGGTTGTTAAAAAATCATCGAGAGGAATAGGACTAAAGCCCATGAAATAATAAGTCAATATAATGGAAACTCAACCTAATTGACTGGAGAACCCAAAATTTAGGTTCAAAGAGACAACTTAATTATAAAGACTTAGATAGATCACTATGAGAGTTACTCTCAATCCATTCCTATGATTAAATGAAACAGTGATGCCCATAAGTGATGAGTGGTGAAATGATATATATATTCCGTGATTTTATGGGTAGACTGTGGGGAAATCATGACTTTAATAAATTATTTTTATGCAAGTTTCTTTATATATTTCTATTTTCAAGAATCACGGGTATGTGTATGAGTTTCAGGTTTTTAGGCGGAAAAATGGTGACTTTATACTCACATGATGGTTGGAGGCTTTAGATGTGCTAAAGAGAGAAACCAAATCGTCAAGCAAAAGAAATGATGTGAAATTGCTGGATGGCACCACAACATGGTTTTTTTTGCGCCGCAACATGAAAAGATGACTTGGGGCAGAAAGTTTATGCCGTGGAGTGAAAAAGTTGGTGCCATTGCATGACAAACCTTTAGGGTTCCGGAAGAATTATGTGCCATGGAGCTAGAAAATCATGCCACGACATGGATCGTGAGAAAAATAAAAACCTCACCTTTTCCAACTCCAACTTGAACTTGTATTTTCCCAAAAACACCCCTAGTAAAGGAAAAGTATAAAGAAGATTCTGTAATTTATCTTAGGGATTCTCTTTGACCTAAATTGAGAGCCATTTTGTAGCAAGAAAGAGAAAGAGATTCTTCTAGGGTTTTGGAGTATTCATGCTTTTGGGGGAATTGAGGTTTGCTTTCTTTATGTCAATGTGTAACTAAATTCTTATCTAGGGATCCAATGTAGCCTAATTGGAAGGCTATGTGTTGAACATATGTTATTGTTATCAATTTAATGGAAATCTTGATTCATTCATGTTATTAACTTAATCTTTAATTTTCATTCCTATGTGATGGCTCTTTGTTTGAATTATTAGGTTGTATGTGTTGAGATTGGACATATATTATGATTTAGTCTTGAAGAACTCATGTGAATGACTGATTAGTGCTCTGTGCATACACCCTGACAGAGTATTAGTAGGTTCATGATTTCTTGAATAATTAGTGTCTATGCATATGCCCTGACAGATGCGCCTTTGTTCTTGATTTCAAGTATTCCTATGTTTAATGGGTTTTTAAATTCATAGGCTAGATTGTACACCCTATCTAGTCGTGTGTTAAAAATACTAGGTTAATCCTAAAAGCCTTACAGTAATACCTTAATTTAGTGGAACACCCTAGAGAGTGAATTGATAAACAATAGATAGATGGTTGACATAGAGCGGGATGGTTATGGTGAAATTGGAGCCCTAGGTTTTGGTCAATTGGGCTTTAGATAATTTTAATAGTTGTTTAATTTTAGTTTTATTTAGTTATTGCTTTGAAAGTGATCTTCCTTAATTCTTCATCATTAAGTCTTTTCATTAATTTTAATTGAAGCATAGTTATTAAGATTAGTAAATTGCTTACAAATCCCTATGGGATTGACCCTTGCTTTTGTACACTAGACTACGAGAGCAATTCATGCACTTGCGAGGTTATAAAGTTGTTCATCAGTAAGGAATAAGGTTAAGCAAAAGCTTTTAATGATTCTTATGCATCAGGTTTTCGAGCAGAGTAAAGTGGGTTACTCTTAAAGAGATCACCTATGTGAGAAAGTAGTAGGGCCACTTGTAAAGAGAATTGTATAGGGCTCAATTCTTAAGAACTTCTCACACAACCAGGGGTATGTTTGGTGTGCTGTCGTAGGCACCCAAA
Organism: Pistacia vera; assembly: GCF_008641045.1. Taxonomy (NCBI): domain Eukaryota; kingdom Viridiplantae; phylum Streptophyta; class Magnoliopsida; order Sapindales; family Anacardiaceae; genus Pistacia; species Pistacia vera. The sequence continues at coordinate 23,030 of NW_022196042.1, forward strand.
ATTAAAACCCTAAAAATACACGTAGTAGTGTGAGTAGGGATCGTTCCCACGGAGAGTGTCTAGCTGAGTTTTATGTTACGTGAACCAGTATGGGGGGGATTTGTGTAAAAACAGAAACAATTTCAGGAAAAGAAATTCAACCTAAATTACCGAAATCAATCAAAATAACGAAACTTGGTCTAAGTCAACATCCACCATCGGAATCTTACAATTGATCATTGATGCAAAAATATATCAATTCTTACTCTAAGTATTCACTGTTGGAACTATTTTCCTATCTCTCCTTAGTTGTAGTTAATTAGGAAACAAGCAATCTAATTAATCTTACTACTAAACAACCCTAGACAAGCGCTAAAGATTTAATCTAGTGGTAGCCTTAAGAACTAGAGAGATCGGTGAAGCTAAACAACACAAACTCAAGCGATTGTATTTAATTTAGTTGAATGTTCTTCTTAATACTTAATAATTCCCAACGCAGCAAATTCTTAAATCCTAATTGCTTCACAAGTTAAAGGCATCAAACAATTACGGATTTGATATCTAACTTAGCAGTAGACTGCAACAAATAATAAACTAGTAGGCCTTCTAGTAATTAAATGCAACAATCATGACAATATGCATAGAAGAACATCCAATACTCAAAACATAAATTGAACACTAAAAAAATTAAATTAGATCTCACAGTTTTATTGATTCCGAGGCATCCGTTTCCTTTGACCAAGTTATGAAAGTTTAGCCGCTCATGGCTATGAAAAACTTAAAAGAAAATGAATTCCAGTAGAGAGAGAAGAGAGAGGCGTGTGTGATATATCTCAATCTGATCTCTCTCTCCTTTTAAATATATCCCATTCAAGTATTTGAATTCTACTAAATCTCCTCAAAATATTATAATATCCTAAAATAACATTTATCCTAATCTGATTCTAATTAATTGAAAATAAAATAAAGTCCTAAATTAAAATAGGAAAGTGTGTGTCCAGCTGTAACTTGCGTGCAATAGGTCTTCAAATCTTCCAATAATAAACTGCCTCTTTAACTTGCATAACAAGGTGGAATGTGCCAGAACGTCCGTAGTGCAAGTGCGTCAACTTCAAGCCTGATTATAACCTTGATTCAGTGAGTATCCAAAATCTGGCGTGCTGTCGTAGGCACCCAGAATTAAAACCCTAAAAAATATACGTATTTGTGTGAGTAGGGATCGTTCCCACGAAGAGTGTCTAGCCGAGTTTAATGTTACGTGAACTAGTATGGGGGGGTTTTGAGTAAAACATAAATGATTTCAAGAAAAACAATTCAAATTAAACTATCGAAATCAATCAAATAACGAAACTTGGTCTAGGTCAACATCCACCATCGGAATCTTACAACTGATCATCGATACAAAAATAAATCAATTCATACCCTAAATATTCACCGTTGGAACTATTTTCCTATCTCTCCTTAGTTGTAGTTAATTAAGAAACAAGAGATCTAATTAACCTTACTACTAAACAACCCTAGACAAGCGCTAAAGATTTAATCTAGTGGCAGCCTTATGTTAGTAAACGGTCCCGTATACGCAGCGGAAATGAAAAATAATATATATAACAGGATCGTTTACATGAGCCAAGATCAAGGGTATGATTTTACAATTTATATTAAATAAAATCTGCATAAATATTCAACATGAGTTAAGAGAAACAAATGCACGTTGAAGGCTCCTCCAAATTTGTCGACGAACGTTTTGCTACCGATCCAAGTGTAGGATCGAACCTGCGTAGTCCACATGAAGACAATCTCAAAAGAACCAGAGAGGGATTTGCTAGATACCTATTTTGCTTCAAGATTAAGAAGAAAACAAAATCAATTGAATTGTTTTAGGCCAAAAGTGTTACTGCCGGGGGAGAAGCAAAAGGGCTGCTGTGTGTTTTGGTTTTACAAAGAAAAATCATTAATTAAAATCACACACACTTTTCCTTTATATTTAAAAACAATTGCCCTAATCCATACGGAATAGCCTTGGGCTCCAACCCAAACGCCCATGTTGCCAAAACCTCCAGTTTGATTTATTTTAATTTCCATCATATCTCAATTAAATCAATTAATATATTATATATTACATTAACAATAATGATAAATATTTAAATATGTGTGAACACATATTTAACGTAATTTCACTTATTTAATTTTTCTAACAAATTAGATAAAGGCTACGACCTCAGCAATTAATTGCACTATGAAATTACCAAAATCCCTTTCGCCTTAAAAGACGAAACGCCCTCTTTCTTCTTACATCTTAAATTGTCTTCTATGGTGTGTGACCTTAGGCTTCTCATCATATCGGTAGTGTTGTTGCGATTAACACCATAATCGTCTCACTAATACACAGACCAGAATTGGCCCCTAGCAAGGCATCATGGCCACCGATAGATTCAGATTCAGCAAAGTAGCTACCTGTCAACGATATGGTTACCGTACAATTCGATCCTCATCATTCGTTATCTCGACAAGACGAAGGCAAGAAATAGTGTCAACTTCGGTTACTCTGATATTTATTCAGTTTCTGGACCAATGACCGTATTATAAACTGGATAGAGCAACAACTCAATCCCACTATGGCCACAGTTTTAGTGTCATTGACTATACTGAATTGCGCCGTGAGATAACTTTCCCATACCCGGGAGTGATAAATCCTCGTCAATCACCATAGTCTTGATACATCCTTGATGCAGCCATCACCACCGTATTGACAGCTCTGAAAAGAACTGCGTTAGGCTAGTGTCAAACTACACCAATCGGTGCACAGGCACTCCGGTGCTTCAAGCTAATGATCACATGCACCACCATTCGTTAGGGATTTGTTCCATAGACACTGGGGTTACCATCCATATGGAATCCTCTGGTGGGTCAGTCCAGTGAACTTGTTGTGGTGTAATCGCCTACAACAAACACCCATGTGTTGCACCAGGTTGTCACCAAACAACCTTGACAAGTGAGACCAGTCACTGCCTTTCGACGGGTCGTTCAACACTATGATAGCTACCGTATATATGTGCCCTTAGGTTCAGAATAATACTGGGGCTAGGACGTTTCTAGAATGGCCACCATATGTGCTCAAGGGTTCTCACTATCAAGATTTGAAACATTTGATACCCTCGTCACGGCTCTACCATTAAGGACATATATCAAACATATTGCAATAATGATTTACGTGATATAGAATAAAATGCCTTTTATTGATTAATGAACATATTACAAAGAGTCAATTCTACAATAATTGATTGGCTCTAGGGCATCTACTCTAACAATCTCCCACTTGCACTATAGCCAATCATTCATGCAACACTGAATGACCCAAGTGCTACACTATAGCCAGTATTCATGCTCAACATTGAATGACCCAAGTGCTCATCAGCTTCTGCTACAACAGAAACTTTAATAGTGGGTTGGTAGGTATTCTGCAGATCTGCACATTCCCTTCATATCGATCCTTCAGATCAGATGAATCAACTAAGTAAGTGTTGGATTACTGGTGGACCGTGATTCCTAGCCACAACAATGGCTCCAGTTATCGCAGTACAACTATACTGGATAGCAATGCTTGAAATCACATCAAGTCAGTAATGAACTTCTTGATCCAAACCGCTATCGGCTGCATTAAATAATGCGTTACACTTAGCACAATTGTAGAATCCACTGTCGTACACCAATTTGAGCTCTTGCAGCTCACTGCAGTTATATTGAGACAAAATGTGTAGTCCAAATTGCGAACTATAATCATCCTTTTCCTGTTTGGAAATAGCGTCACGTATTCTCTTATAGTGAGCTCACTTTCCTCCATAATCCAAGATATATATTCAAGCCCTTTTCAAGCACTTAAGAATGTCCATTGACACTCACCCAGTGTCATTCACTTGGATTTAGTTGATATCTTCTACTAGTGCGAATGCACATAAGACATCAATCTAAGTACATAACATATTGTCACTTGAGCCTGATTGACATCCACTACAAATGCTGAATGCACATTAGATATCAATCTGAACAATATAAGATGGATCCACTTGCTAAAGCATGTGGGATCCTCTTCATTCTATCTCTCTCATTGTATGGTTAAAGACACATATCCTTACAGGATAGACACCATATGCCATCAGAAGAAAATCCTTCTGGATTTTTCTATACTGAATGTGTTCAGTACCTTGTCTATGTACTTTGACTTAGTTTGAGCAACCTACAGATCTATCATGATAGATCTTTATTCCAAGGATGTAGGTTGTTTCCCTAAGTCCTTCATGGAGAAGCACTGGATAACCAAGTCTTTACCGACTGCAAGTTCGATATATCATTCCGATCAGAAGTATGTCATCGAATACAACACTAGGAATGCTACCGCGCTCCCATCACTTTCTTGTAAACACAGGGTTCATCTTCGTTCTTGATAAAACCGAATTCTTTTACGGTTCATCAAAACGAATGTTCCAGCTCTTGAAGCTTGCTTGAGTCCGTAAATGGATCTCGTAACTGCATACTTATTGGTTTGACTATCAAGAACGAAACACAGGTTGTGTCATGTACTCCATCTCTCAAGGTTTCCGTTCAGGAAAGCAGTTTTGACATCCCTTGCCAAATCTCATAGTCATGATTGCAGCAATTGCAGCATCATCCGGATGGATTTAATCATGGCAACCGACGAAAAGGTTTCTTCATAGTCAACGCCATGAATTTGTTTGAAACCTTTGGCAACCAACCGCGCTTTATAAGTATGCACGTTGCCATCCATGTCAGTCTCTTCTTGAAGACCCATTTACATCCTGGGTTTTACCCCTTCAGGTGGTTCCACCAGAGACCATACTTGGTTCTGGTACATGGAGTCCATCTCAAATTTCATGGCTTCAAGCCATTTAACAGAATCTGGATCCGATATAGCGTCTTCGTAGGTTCTGGGTTCATCGTCTTGGTAGACCAGTACGTCACCATGTTGAGTCACGAGATAACCGTATCTCTTGGGCTCATGGCGTACTCTCCCAGATACGTAGCTCTGTGCTACTTGAGGTAGTTCACTTTGATCCACAAGTTGTGGAGTAACCCTCATGATGCTCAACCACTTCCTGTGGACATCATCCCGCCTTCGTCTAGTATATCCTGTGGTCCTAGAACTTCATCAAGTTCAACTTTTCTCCCACTAGTACTTCTTAGAAAATATTCATTTTCTATGAAGACACCGATCAAGCAATAAAAATTTTACGCTCTTCTGGGTGGTAGAAATAGTATCCTTGGGTCTCCTTTGGATACCCACAAATATACATTTACAGGATTTGGGCCCAGCTTGTTCGAAGTCAATTTCTTAACATAAGCTTTGCAACCCCAAATCCTTAAATAAGACAAGTTGGGCTTTCGCCCCCTCCATGCTAATATGAAGTCTTATCTACAGACTTTGACGGCACACGGTTCAAACGTGAGTCGCAGTCTCTAGGGCATAACCCTAGAATGAGTAGATAAATCACTAAACTCATCATGAACCTAACCATATCAAGTAAGGTCTTGTTCCTCCTTTCGACACTCTTTGTGTTGGGTGTATAGGAGGAGTGAGTTGTGATACTATCTCACATTCCTTAGGTATGTTTACCTCAACTTGCCAAAGTTGCATAGTAGTCATTTTGAGATTATCCTTGTTGTCTTTCTTAAGAACATATTATTATGAAATAGTTCCATAAAGAATATATTATACTCAAGGACAATAATCCATTAGTAAACTAATATTCTCATTTGTCCTATATGGACACAGAATATATAATTTCTAGAAACTGAAGAAAAACCATAATAATCCACAAGTTCCAAGAAACAAGTCCATCGGCTAAATCAGACGATAAGATCCTATAGAAATGAGCAGACGTGCTTCATTTCCAACTGGTAGGTCCACCTCTCCCTCGGGAGCAATCTACTCTACGTAGTTCCTACACATAACAAATATGAGTACCACATCTGTGTCAACTAGATGTTTACGGGAGAAGTTAATCTTAAATGTACCGACGAAGAAGTAACATTTCTTCCTTTTGCTAGGAAGGCCTTGCAATGTTTTCTCCAGTGATGGGATTCCCACAGTGAGGACAAACGCCTTTCCTTTCTGCAATAGTTTTTCCATCGACTTCTGAGCCCTTTCCTTTTCACTTGAGTTGGCTTCAACCAACGTCAATGTTTCTGACATTTTCATGCCTGACTCAGTAGTCTTCAACAAATCCAGAAGCTCGGAAAGTGTATTCTTCTTATTTCCTCAATAAAGTCATAGACAAATTGAGAATAAGAATCCGGTAATGACTGTAATATTAGGTTTATTGCTAAACCTCTCTAAGTCCACATCCCAAAATCTCAAGCTTGTTATAACTCGATCCACTTGAGTATATGATCCCCAATTTTGGGTACCCTCTTCCATCCTACATCTGAATACGACCGAGACACCATATGCTTCTCATTTTTTGAAGAAAATGAAGAATAGAAGCTAAATCCATTTTCTGGACTACTATCGCAGTAATGGTGCCATTGATGCAAGCACAATGTATCTAGTCATTTCTGCTTTTGCATCATGTGTATGCTTCACATATACATACCCAGTCTCATGGATAGAACTATCAGCAGACTTGGTGATAGAGCTTGCTCAATGGTGTAATCTATCGCTTGACTGAAGTATATTATTTATACTTCTATACCAGTCAACGAAATTTTCACCATTCCATTCTCTCCCAGTTCGATGATTTGTCGCAGTGATGTTGGATCATTTTGCTCAAATTTAAGTGAATCTACAAGTGAGAAAAAGTAACCGTTATTACCATGTTCATTATTTATTGTTTAATATGGTCTTTATTAAACGAAGCTCCCACTATTTTACTCAAGTTAATAGCCCTCACCATTAACTCGGGAAAGCCGTTGACTTTCCTAGGGACCGAGATCCCATCCTGCCCATTTCAAACCTTCGCTTGGCGAACAAGCCAAAATGAGTGATTGTAGGCCAAAAACTCAATCCACACCAGTTGATAGCTCCCACTATCAACCTCAAATGTGGGAAAGCCACAAGCCAATCACACAATCAATGGACAGTACATGCCATCGTCCTCAAGTGTGATTCTCAGTATCAGTAGAGGGACACTACATGTCACCATGTACACACAATATGTGTACTGCTCTACTATGCCTATGACGCGTGTTTACAACTCGCTTTGGCGAACAAGCAAAACGTCATTTTAAGTCGACCCATCACCATTAAGGAAAACTCCAATGCATTTTAACCTCCCCTAGTAGAAGTGTACCCTTCGCTTGGCGAACAAGGTTTCGACGAACAGTGGTTTGATTAAAACCATGGTGATGGAAGGCTTTCGTGTAATATACTTTATTGAGGGTTTGTTATTTAAGTCTCACCAAATTATATCTTTGTTAGAATGACATTGTTTGGCATGTTATCAAACATTCAACCTTAGCATGCATTCTAAATAAAATTAAACGTGCCAGTACATGGCCAACTAAAACCGATTTCCTCGAGCCTAGGGAATCGGGGTCACCTAGGGGTCCTGTAATAAAAATCTTGAGTCTTCAAGTATGGTTGCCTCGTCCTTTGCTCCGACTTCAAGTACATTACAAAAAATATCTTTCTAAATTTACAATAAATAATTATACAAATTCTTTACATCAATAAATTTAGAAACCTCGATTTACATTCAAGGGGAATTAGATGAGAAGAGAATATACATCGAGAGAGGAGAAAGGCAGGACACGCAGGCCCTATTTAATAAAATACAACCATACATACCCAAATATTTTTAAACATTCACCTTTAGGTCTAATGCTCATGTACTGGGCACCATGCAATATACAAACATGTACAAAGCATACATTTCAAAAACAATCAATTTCTGAAATTGTGGGTTAATTACAATTGACCCCCTGACAATTTGCAGTTTCGTTTGGTCCAAAAGTTTTGAAACTTTACATTTTACCCCCTACACACTTGGAAGTGCGCTCGCTGCAGCGATGAGTTAGATCGCGCGGCGTGCATGGTTTGGTACAGTGCACGTCCGAAGGACGATCGCCGCAGCGATGGGTATATCGCCACGACGAGCGCTGTTTTCATACAGTGCTCGTCCAAAGGACGATCGCCGCGGCAACGACGATCGCTGCGGCGATGGATTATATCGCCGCGGTGAGCGTACACAGATCTGTAGCTCCAGATCTGTTCATACAGCAACCAAAAACACTCTAACCGGATTTGCAATCAATCAAACACATTGATCTCAACAAAAATCCATCATGCATTAAACCAAACACAGCAAATCATCAACAATAAATTAATCGATTAATCAGTTTCTTAAAAACATATTTCAAGACAGATTTACACAGATTCAATATGGCAACATATTATCATCAATACATGTTCAACCATACACATAAAAATTGTAAATTCAGTACCCTAGGCTCTGATACCACTGTTAGTAAACGGTCCCGTATACGCAGCGGAAACGAAAAATAATATATATAACAGGATCGTTTACATGAGCCAAGATCAAGGGTATGATTTTACAATTTATATTAATAAAATCTGCATAATATTCAACATGAGTAAGAGAAACAAACGCACATTGAAGGCTCCTCCAAATTTGTCACGAACGTTTTGCTATCGTCCAAGTGTAGGATCGAACCTGCGTAGTCCACACGAAGACAATCTCAAAGAAACACAGAGGGATTTGCTGACTCTTTGGCTTCAAGATTAAGGAGAAAACAAAATCATTGAATTGATTTTAGGCTCAAAAGTGTTACTGCCGTGGGAGAAGCAAAAGGGCTGCTGTGTGTTTTTGGTTTTACAAAGAAAAATCATTAATTAAAATCACACACACTTTCCTTTTATATTAAAACAATTTGCCCTAATCCCATACGGAATAGGCTTGGGCTCCAACCAAACGCCCCATGTTGCCAAACACTCCCAATTTGATTTATTTTAATTTCCATCATTATCTCAATTAAAATCAATTAATATATATATATATTAAATATATAATATATATATATATAACATTTAACTAATGATAATATATTTAAATATGTGTGAACACATATTAAACGTAATTTCACTTATTTAATTTTTCTAACAAATTAAATAAAGGCTACGACCTCAGCAAATTTAATTGCACTGTGAAATTACCAAAATACCCTTTTGCCTTAAAAGACGAAAACGCCCTTCTTTCTTTACATCTTAAATTGTCTTCTATGTGTTGACCCTTAGGCTCCTCATCATATCGGTAGTGTATAGTATTTCGATTAACACCAATTAATCGTCTCACTAATACACAGACCAAGATTGGCCCCTAGCAAGGCATCATGCCACCCTAGATTCGGATTCAGCAAAGTAGCTACCTGTCAACGATAGGTTACCGTACAATTCGATCCTTTCATCATTCGTTATCTCGAGAACGAAGGCATAGAAATAGTGTCAACCTTCGGTTACTCTCGATATTATTTATTCAGTTTCTGGACAATGACCCGATTATAAAGGATAGAGCAACAACTCAATCCCACTATGGCCACAGTTTTAGTGTCATTGCCATATACTGAATTGCGCCGTGAGATAACTTTCTCCCGTACCCGGGAGTGATAAATCCTTTGTCAATCCACCATGTCTTGATACACTCCTTGATGCAGCCAATCACCACCGTATTGACAGCTCTGAAAAGAACTGCGTTAGGCTGTGCTCAACTACACCAATCGGTGCATAAGGCGCTCCGGTGATCTCAAGTCTAACGATCACATGCACCACCATTCGTTAGAGGATTTGTTCCATAGACACTGGAGTTACCATCCATATGGAATCCTCTGGTGGGTCAGTCCAGTGAACTTGCAATGGTGTAATCGCCTACAACAAACACCATGTGTTGCACCAGGTTGTCACCAAACAACCTTGACAAGTGAGATCAGTCACTGCCTTTCGACAGGTCGTTCAACACTATGATAGCCTTACCGTATTATCTATGCCCTTAGTTCGAATAATACTAGGGCTACGGACGTTTCTAGAATGGCCACCATATGTGCTCATAGGGTTCTCACTATCAAGATTTGAAACACTTGATACCCTCGCACGGCTCTACCATTCTAAGGACATATCAATACAATGCAATAATAATGATTTACGTGATATACAATAAAATGCCTTTATTGATTAATGAACATTATTACAAAGAGTCAATTCTACAATAATTGATTGGCTCTAGGGCATATACTCAACACCTAAGACCTAGAGAGATCGATGAAGCTAAACAAACAAACTCAAGCGGTTGCTTTAATTAATCAAATGTTCTTCTTAAGACTTAATATCCTGACGCAGCAAATTTAAACCCTAATTGCTTCACAAGTTAAAGGGATCAAACATTACAGTTTGATATCTAACTTAGCAGTAGATTGCAGCAACTAATAAACTAATAGGCCTCCTAGTAATTAAACACAACAATCATGACAATATGCATAGAAGAACATCCAATACTCAAACATAAATTGAACACTTAAGAAAAAAAAAAAACCAGATTGATCTCACAGTTATTGATTCCGAGGTCTTGTTTCCTTCGACCAAGTTATAAAAATTAGCCACTCATGGCCATCATGAAAATTCAAAGGAAAAGTTCAAGAAGATAACGAAGAAGAAAAATTCCAGAAAAACGAATTCCACCAGAGAGAAGAGACAGGCGTGTGTGATATCTGTTCTCTGATCTGATCTCCCTCTCTCAATATCCATTTTGAATTTTAATTCTACTAAATCTAAATCTCCAAAATATTCTAAATCCAAAATAACCTTTATCCTAGTCTGAGTAATTGAAAATAAAATAAAGTCTTAATAAAAAAATAGGAAATTGGTGTGTCCAGCTATAATTTGCGTGCAATAGGTCTTCAAATTTCCAATAATAAACTGCCTATTTGAATTTCATGACAAGGTAGAAGTTCCAAAACGTCGACAGTGTAGGTGCGTCAACTTCAAGCCCAACTACAACCTTGATGAAGTGAGTATCTCTCCAAACTCAGAACGAAAGTTGTAGATCTCTTTCTCAGCGTTCACAATATTTTGAATATCTCAATCGGAGCTTGGATGAGAGAGTTATGCCCAGATACGAAACAATGTTGAAACTGTTCGAATTCACTTAATTAGTTCCGTTTTGTATTTAACTCCATTTGCATCCAAAACAAAATAGAATAATATGAGTATATTTAGGCCGCAAATTAGTATAAAAGACTAGACATTAAGGGGGTTAAATATGACATTTTGCATTCTCATTAGTATCTCTCCAAACTCAAAACATGAAAGTTGTATATCTCTTTCTTAGGGTTCCACAGCATTTTGAATCATCTCAATCAGAGCTCGGATGAGAGAGTTATGCCCAGATTACGAAGTGATGTCGAAACTATCCGAATTCACCTAATTAGTTCCGTTTTGCATTTAACGCCCCATTTGCATCCTAAATCAAAATAGAATAATAATGAGTATATTTAGGCACAAATAAGTATAAAAGACTAGACATTAAAGGGGGTAAATATGACATTTTGCATTCTTATCAATGTTCATGGACAAAACGAACTGCATAATGTCAGGGAAGATTCATGTGTGAAGTATGTCATCATTTACATAAATGACAAATCAATTCAAGGACATCATTGTTAGTAAACGGTCATGTATACGCAGCGGAAAAAAAATAATATAACAGGATCGTTTACAAGAGCCAAGATCAAGGGTATAATTTTACAATTTTATCATAATAAGAATCTGCAGAAATATTAAAATGAGTTAAAAGAAACAAACGTACGTTGGAGGCTCCTCAAATTTGTCGACGAATGTTTTGCTATCGATCCAAGTGTAGGACTGAACCTGCGTAGTCCACACGAGACAATCTCAAAAAAACCAAGAGGGATTTGCTAGATCCTCTTTGGCTTCAGATTAAGAAAGAAAACAAATCAAATTGAATTGATTTCTAAGCAAAAGTGTTTTCTGCCGTGGAAGTGTCTTCAAGAGGGGCTACTGTGTTTTTCAAAGAAAAAAATCTGTCACATTGAATTAACACATTTTTCTTTTTATAGTAACATCAATTTGCCTATCCCATATGGAATAGGCTTGGGCTCCAACCCAAACGCCCCATGTTGCCAAACACTCCCAATTTGAATTTTTGTTTTCCATCATTATTCAATAGAAATCAATTAATTATTTTAAAAATATTAACATTAACAATAATGATAATATTAATATGTGCGAACACACATTTAAACGTAATTTCACTTATTTAATTTTCTAACAAATTAAAAAGCGTACGACCTCAGTAAATTTAATTGCACTGTGAAATTACCAAAATACCCTTTCACCTTAAAGACGAAAACGCCCTTCCTTCTTCTTGGATCTTAAATTGTCTTCTATGTGTGTGACCCATAGGCTCCTCATCATATCGGCAGTGTGTAGTATCGCGAACAACATAATTAATCGTCTCACTAATACATAGACCACGATTGGCCCCTAGAAGGCATCATGACCACCCGATAGATTCGGATTCAACAAAGTAGCTACCTGTCAACGATATGGTTACCGTACAATTTGATCCTTCATCATACGTTATCTCGACGAGACGAAGGCATAGAAATAGTGTCAACCTTCGGTTACTCTCGATATTATGTATTCAGTTCTGGACCAATGACCCTATTATAAACTGGATAGTAACAACTCAATCCCATTATGGCCACAGTTTTAATGTCATTGCCATATATGAATTGCGCCGTGAGATAACTTCTCCCATACCGGGGGGGATGAATCTCTGTCAATCCACCATAATATTGATACACTCTTGATGTAGCAATCACCACCGTATGACAGCTCTGAAAAGAACTGCGTTAGGCTAGTGTCAAACTACACCAATCGGTGCACAAGGGGCTCCGATGATCTCAAGTCTAGGATCACATGCACCACCATCGTTTGAGGATTTGTTCCATAGACATGGGGTTACCATCCATATGGAATCTCCGTGGGTCAGTCTAGTGAACTTGTTGTGGTGTAATCGCCTACAGCAAGCACCCATGTGTTGCACTAGGTTGTCACCAAACAACCTTGACAAGTGAGATCAGTCACGCCTTTCGACAGAGTCGTTAACACTATGTAGCCTACCATATTTATGTGCCTTACTTCAGAATAATACTGGGGCTACGGAGGTTTCTAGAATGGCCACCATATGTGCTCATAGGGTTCTCACTATCAAGATTTGAAACACTTGATACCCTCGTCACGGTTCTACCATTCTAAGGACATATATCATACATATTGTAATAATAATGATTTACGCGATATAGATAAGATGTCTTTTATTATTGATTAATGAACATTATTACAAAGAGTCAATCTATAATAATTGATTGGCTCTAGGGCACCTACTCCAAAATCATGTCAAATAATTAGTCATTAAAAACAAACTTTCACAAGGGACAGTTCAAAGGGAACACTACCTATCCTATGCAAATCAACCGTTTAAACCCATCACTGTATCTGTGTCTAGATTTGCAATTGATTCATGTGGAGGATTGTTGGAATATTTTTTTAATAAATTGAATGAAATGTGATAAATGGAATAAAATGGTAGTGTATGTCCCTCACACCTTCTCCATCACCTTCCTCTGCCACCTCATCTACCATTCCCTCTCATCCGCCCCTCCATTAACCTCCCTCTCTCCCTTGTCCTCCATTTTTTCCAGCCATAATCCTTTTTCCATTTTTGCTTTGGTGAGGGTTGCTTTGCATTGTTCTTTGGGGTAGGGTAGTTCAGGTTTGGCCTTGTTTGGTCGTCGGTGTTGGTCGGCTAGAGTTAGTTTCCGATGTGTTGTTGTCCATTGGTTTGGTGTGTGGTGGCCGGAGTTGGTTGGTTGTGTGTTCCCATTGGACCTTTTAGCTTTGTTGTTATAAGCTTTATTATGGAGAAAGGGTAGTTCGGGTTTGGTCTGTTTAGTTGCCAGAGTTAGTTGGTCGGAGTTGGCTTGCAGAGTTTGTGTCCCTTGGTTTGGCATGTGTGTCGGAATTGGTGGCCATTGTTGCTTTCCCATTGGTGGCTTCCCCACCCCCTCTCTCCTCAAATTTTTTGTGAATTTTTCCTCCCATTGTTTTCTCTTTCCTTATCCACCACGTCACTTTCTCCCATTGGCTAGGGAGATTTCTTCATTATCCTTTGTAATAAACTTTCCACCTCACCTCTCTCATAATAGTTCTTGGAGATTGCATTTAACCCTTCCCTAAATATCTGCCACCTTACCTTATCCTTCCTCTTGTCTTGCCACCTGGGTGCCTAGTCATCTTATCTCTTGCCATGTGTGCCATGTCACCCTAGGTGCCATGTCATCAGGAGAAAAAAATAAGAAATTTCTTTGTTTCTCACACCTTTCTAACCATCTCCTCCCTCATATTTCCTACTTGTTCTTTTCTTTTCTAACTGTCTCTTCCCTCCTTTTTCCTAGTCTCTCTTTTCTTTTCCTTGGTCAATGGGGATTGATGATGTTAGCAAGTGCTCTAATTTAGGGGATGTCAAGTCCCTTGATGTTGTTGGTGATGTTAAGAGCTTGAGTTATGGTGATAAGAGTTTGGTCAGTCCTTTAGTGTATAAAGAGGTTTCTAAGGGAAGTTTGTCTAGATTTGGTGGTGGGAAGGAGCTTAATGAGCAAAAGAGTAGCTATGTTCTTGTGAAAATGGTAAGAAATTCTAGTGAGGGCAATTCGGTGTATGAGGACGGTGAGGTTTTATGGGTTGCTAAGAATGCTCTTGGTGAAGGTGGAGCTATGGGTTATAGGGAGAATGTGAAAGAAGCTAGCTGCTCTTCTTTGAGTAAGGGTGGTAGTGTTAACTTTGGGGAACCGAGGGTTGGGGAGCAAAGCTCTTTGGGTGGTAGTAAGGGTGAGCTGAATGGTGGTGATTATAATAGGGGTAGAGTTGCATCCTTTGAGTAGTGCCAAATGTTTCTAAGGGGCTAGATGCAAGACTAACTTTGGGCACCTTTAATCCCTTAAAAGGCAATAGCTCAAATGAGATATTCAATTTGGGCAATTAGAAGAATCTCCTTATTTCAAAAAAAAAAAAAATCTAGCACTATTTTAGAGTATTTTCCTCAGGAGATTTTAAATAATGGGAGAAAGGTTAGAGTTGTCCTGCCTAAGGAGGTTGCAAACTTGAGTGTAGAAAGGTAGAGTAAATGTCTTGTGGGGTTTTTTATTAGAAGGAGAGTGCCTTTTTCTTTATTGAAAAACTTTATAGATAGGAATTGGAAGAGTTATCAAAAAATGAATGTGTTGTCAAATGGATTAGGAGGATTCATTTTAAGGTTTGAAAATCATGTTTTAAGGGACAAAGCTTTAGACGGGGGCCATGGTTTGTTGTGGGGCAACCTCTCTATCTCAAGAAATGGTGTCTTCATATGAGGATGGCTAGTGAAGGTTTAGGTAGTGTGCCGATTTGGGTGAAACTCATAGGAATACCTTTAGAATTTTGGACACCAAAAGGACTAAGTAGTGCAGTTGGGAAGCCTCTTTATATGGATAACATTATGGATGCCAGAGATAGGCTTGAGTATGCTAGAGTTTGTGTTTAGATGGACCCATCGTCATCCTTCCTGGATAGGATTGAATTCGGGCTTGTGAATGGTGAGTTTATGGATATTGTTTTTGAGTACTCTTGGAAGCCGAAAGTGTGTAGTTACTACAAGCTGTTTGGGCATGATATTGAGGAGTACTAAGTGGCCAATAGAGAGGTTAAATTTCCACCCCAAGTTAATGACTTGAATCAAAGGCATGAGTGGAAAGAGGTGTCGAAGAGGAAAGAAGTGATTTTGGGTGTAATGCTGTCTCTCTCTAGCTAGTATACTCATAAAATAACAGTAAAACTCACTAAATATAAATAAGAAAATATATACATGTAGATGAGTATAAAATAAAGGGCCCATAACTAATTTTTCTTTATATGCAATTCTTTACATAATATAATAAAGTCACAAAACATCAACTCGATAGTGTTGCCAAACCCTTTCGCTTCTTGACGTTCCAAGTGACCGCATCTCACCTACTACCTACAAAAACATTGAAAACAACGGGGTGAGCACTAATTGCTCAGTAAGTAAACCCGTTATGCTACTCTTCTATCTCCGTTGCTCATATTCTGAATTTCTTTCCTTACATCACACTTCTCTATTATTCTCTGTTCTTACTCTGTTTTTTTCTCAATTTCTAATTTCTCACTACTCATGATAGTAGGCATGGTATCATGCATAGGTATGATGCAAATGCACAAATGCATAGGATGTGCATTTTCTTTTCTGTTTTTCTATTTTCTTATTCTGTTTTTCTTTCTATGCTTCCTTTCTTTCTATTCTTTCTTTCTTTCTATTCTTTTCTTTCTTTTCTATTCTTTCTTTCTTTCTATTCTTTCTATTCTTTTCATTCTTTTATATTCTTTTCTTTCTTTTCTATTCTTTCTTTCTTTTCTTTTCTATTCTTTCTTTCTTTTCTTTTCTTTTCTTTCTTTTCTTTTCTTTCTTTTCTTTTCTTTCTTGCTGATCGGACTTGGTTGAGGCATGGATTTGGAACCTTGGCCATGTGAGTGTATTCTCTAATTCTGGGTGCAGTCCTCATCCACATGCACTTCTAACGGACTATACAATTCTTCTTTCTGATTCTGAGGCCGCTCACTAAAGGCAGCATGCATGCGGGGCTAGGTCACTCACGGGTTCCCCATCGCAACAACCTTCTCTTCTCTAATCTTTTTACACTTATTTAAATAAAATTTCATATTTGAATTATTCTTTAATATTTCTCTTTTCTTTCTCTTTGCTCTTTAATGTTCTTTAATGATCTTATGAGTATGTATGCACGTAGATGGGCTCATGCTTATTATTCTTTCTAAATTCACATGTTTTGATGCAATAATGCAATATGGAATGTTAACATGTCATTCTCTACCATCTACAAACTCATCTCAAGGTAACAAATAATCATAATCATGCATGCACTTCTCTTTGACATTTGATCAAACAATTTATATGCACACACAAACTCTAAATTGGCTACACTTCTACAACTCTTCTAAGCCACCAAAGTTTGGAACAAAACTCACAAAAATCAACGTCAAACCTGGCCAGGATTTACACTTCATAAATTCTACTCCAATTCTTCCATAATTCACCCAAACTCTCATCAAACATCAAGTACACAAACACTACTTCTCATGGATAAATTCTAACCATCATTCAACATCCATTCCATTAAAAATTCTTCATATATAAGCACATACATGCATAAAAGAAGTTCTCTACATAATATTACTCCAACAATGACTAGGGTTGGATTTACTTACCTTAGATGTGAGCAATCCAACACTTTAGTAGCCTTCCTTGACACAACTCCCTTTCTCTTAAATCCTATGAACACAAATCATAAGAATTCAACACTTTAAAAATTAAAACTCACATCTTTGTGCAAAGATCTTCCCTAAGGATGCTTGGGATTGAAATTCCACTAAAAAATAAACCAAGATCTATGAATTTCCTTGAAAAGTGATTGAAGAAATTTGAGAGAACTTGGGTGGAAAGTGGCGTGAATGGAAGGGGAAGAATGGCTAGGGTTTCATTCTTGAACTCTTAATATAACAAAATATTACCTATAGCTTCCCATTTTACCCTTGCACTTTCTATGAAATTCTATCTATGTCCCTTAGTCAATTACCATAATGCCATCATTTTATTCACTTCTCCATTTCATTCTACTTATTTTCACTCCCCACTTTTTCAACAAATTATGAGTGAAAACACCATTTTACTCCTAATGAAGGTTTAAGGAATTTTCTTCACACTTGTTCAAAATAACTTTAACAAATTCAATTAAGGGTATTAGGGCATAAATAAAGCTACGTACCTTGATGTGGGCGTTACATTGGGGAAGAGTGCTAAAACCGTGGATAAGAAAAGCTCTAAAGAGACAATCAATAGTAATAGTTTTGCGACATTGAGTGATCACAAGGAGATAACAGGTGATGGGAGTAGCACTAGGGGTGGGGATGTGGGGTGTGGTGTGAGCAGGGAAAACGAAAATTTAGATCCTCCTAGTTGTGAGCAGGTTGCACTTGAGATTAGTTCAACTAATGAGGAGGATAGTTGTTGGGTGAGTGGCACTTGTAAGGAGGCAAGGATAATGGCGTGAAAAAGGTGGCTAAGAGTGAGTTGGTGAGACCCATGGCTGAATTGAAAGTTTCCTCCTCAAGTGGTGAAGTTAAGGCTTGCAGTGTGGAGGATAACGACCTTGATCCAAACTCTCCTTTAGTTTCTATGTTTGGGAATTTAAAGAGTGTTGATGAGAAAGATGGTAGGGATAGGGGTATGGAAGGGCTTACTAAGAGCCAAAAGAAGAGGTTGGCTCAGAAGGAAAAACTCTCCAAAAGTCTTAATCATGATTAAGGTAGCTGCGTGGAACATTAGGGGTCTAAATTCCCCTATTAAGCAAAAGGAAGTTGGGAACTTTATTAGTAGAAATAATTTAAGTTTGTGTGCTGTGTTGGAGACTAGGGTTAGGGAGAACAATATGGATTTTGTTAGCAAAATGATGTTTCGTAATTGGGCTATGGTTGAGAACTATTGTTTTTGTAAAAGGGGGAGAATTTGGGTGGGATGGATGAAGATACTTTGCAGGTGCAGGTTATTCAAATTTTGGCTTAAGCAATTCTTTATAAGGTTAGAATCTTGAAAGATGACTCTATGTTTTTTTGTTCTATTGTTTATGGGATCAATAATGCAGGGGAGAGGAAAGAGCTTTGGAAGGAGTTAAATCACCATACCAATATAAGTCACCATGAACCTTAGATCTTATTGGGTGATTTTAATGCGGTTAGATTTATTGGGGAGAAGAAAGGAAGGTCCCAAAAATAGCCTCCTAATTGTTCAGTTAAAAACAACTTTAATTCCTCCGCAAGTGCACAGGTCACTATTGCAGTAAAGTGCACAAGTATGGTCGATCCCATAAAGAGTTGAACTATCAATTAATCTAATACTGTGTAAAAACAACTAAAATAATGAAATCAAGTGAGACAATAAAGTTACCCAACAATCTAATAAAATCTAAATTAACTATATTTCAAATAAGAATAACAAAAATACTAAAATAACAACTATGACAAAAATGAAATCTAAACAAATGATCAAACAATGAGAAATGGTCCAGTGTATTGATGAGTGCTTGGAAGTGCACTCATACTTAGTGTTTATAAGGGTATTTTGTGAGGCAATTAGGTTTAATTGGTTAATTTTTATTAATTTCTGTATCTCTTTTGTTTTTCTAGAATCACGGGTTTTTTTTTTGTGAATTTTCAGGTGTTTAGGTGCTGAAAAATGAGGATTTCAAGCATGGACATGGAAGATGAAAGAATCATAAGTGTGTAGGAACAAACAGTTCGAGAATTAGAGCTCAAACGAAGAAGTTATGGATTTTTGAAGATTGTTTGCCACAGTGAACTATTCCCACGCTGCAATGGAAGTATTCCCACACCGCAGCATAAAATTGCAAAATGGACAGAAACTTCATGCTGCAGCGCCAATAAATCATGTCACACCGCAATGTGGGAAATTTATGTTCGGAAATTTTTCTACTAGAACATGCTGCACGAAAATGATCATAACTTGAGCTACACACTCCGATTGACCTGGTTCTAATGGCGTTTTAAAGCTAAGAGACAGAGCTACAATTTTATGTTTTGATCAAGGCCCGGCTCGACCTAGAATATGGTTAAAAATAAAGACGAAAGTTATGTTAGTGCTTGGAGATGTGCAGATTTGTTATTATGCGTTTTTAATTGAAGTATAACTTTTTACCATAATACCCTCATGACTTTAATATTATAAATAGATGTCCTTATCTATATTTTATGGTTCTAGGGTTTATTATATCAAATATAATTAGGAAGAGGCAAGGAGAGGAGATCTTACCTAGGGTTTCATCTTCTTCTTCTTGTACTTCATGGTTTTCAAGATTTTGAGGTTTGATTTCCTTATGCTCATGTGTAACTAAATACTTTTCTAGGGATCCAATGTAGCCTAATAAGAAGGTTCTATGTCTTTATTAATTCTATTTTTCTTATCAATCCATTGCAATTCTAGTTTTATTCATTATCCTTTATTCAATCTTTAATTGATGTTACTGCTTGATCACCTTTAATGTAATTAATTGATTGTGTGAGACAAGGTTAGACTACACACCCTAGCTAATCTTGAATAGCTCGTGTGAATGAATGATTAGTATTTTGTGCATACGCCATGACAGAATGCTAATTGGTTCATGATTTCTTGAATGATTAGTATTTGTGCATACGCCCTGACAAATGCGCCTTTATTCATGATTTCAAGTGCTCTTGTGTTTAATGGGTTTTTAATCATTAGGCTAGACTATATGCCTTAGCTAGTCTCGTGTTATAGATACTAGGTTAATCCTGAATGCGTTACAGTAATACCTTAATTATGTGAGTGCAAACCCTAGAAATTGGATTGTGATAACAATAGTTTGATAGTTGGCATAAAACTGGATTATTATGGTGAAATTGGATCCCCAGGTTGTAGTTCATTGGTTCTTAAATTAGTTTTTATTGATGTTATTTTGGCTCAGTCAGTAGTAGTTAATTTTTAGTTTCTTTTTACACTTAGTTTTAATCACTAGTTCTTTAATTTGCTTGAATTTCTTTGTTTTAATTAAGGCATGGCTTATTAGGATTAATTGAGTGCTTACAAATCTCTGTGGGATTGACCCTTGCATGTGCACACTATATTACAGCTGTGATTCATATACTTGCAAGGATTAAAATTGTTCATCATGTATCTAATTTCACCATAATTATCCTACTTTATGTTATTGATCTAAGCGATGTTTCTCGATCCAGATCTTAGGGTCGATACTTACCAAAGTAAGGTCGTGTCGTGGCAAACCAAATCAACCTAGTGTTTTCATCAACCAAACTAGCTAGTGGCGTGTAGCCTAGTCTAAATAACAAAAACCCATTATGAATAAAAGTGCCAAAACAAACACAAACCAACTCACATATGTCGAGGGCATCACACAGACATGAATCAATCGTTCATCAGAGTAATCTAAGATTAGCTAGTGACGTATACCCTAACCCCAACTCATATAGTCAATCAATCAACCATTAAACATGATCAAACATCAACAACTATCAAATATCAAGAGATATGCAAGATTAGCTACTAGCGTATAGCCTAACCTTGACTCACACAACCATTCAACCGTAAATCAAAGGCAATCATGCAATAATAATGATTGATCAACTCAATAAACATAAATCAATGAAACTAAGATACCATTGGATCAATTAAACATTCGATTAAACAATAAACATAAAGTAGTCTAATTAGATTACTTTGGATACACTAGGAATGAGTCTAGCTACTCATAAATACAAGAAAACAAACCTTGATCTCACCCTTACACATTTGGATGCAAAATCCACTCAAGATGATCAAGGCTTAGCTTTACACAATCAATCACTCTCTCCCAAGCCTCCAAAGTTGAAAGAGTGTTTTATAAAACCTAATAATAATGAAACTCGGAGTAAAGTTGCCTTTATATAGTTATTAGGCAAAATGGCATAATTATAAATAATAGGCGCCAAAATTAGGGTTGAAATGCGGAGTTTTTCCAAATATCACAATTTGCGCCGCGCCGCGACGCGACTCTAGGAAATTTTTCCTTCGACAAAAACCCTATCACACTACAGCGGAATCTGGATTTTGTCGACTTTCTACCACGCTGCGATGATTCTTTGCTGGGGCATAATTTATGTTTCGTCGTCTTCATGCCACAGCTCAGAAAAGTGTGCTACGGCTCACTTGCAGAATTTCACTCTTTTTTTCGCTCGCCTTGATTCTGTTGGAGTAGCTGCCCTAGAGGCAATCAATTATTGTGGAATTGACTCTTTGTAATAATGTTTATTAATCAATAAAAGGCAATATCTACTATATCATGTAAATCATAGTTGCATGTATTGATATATATCCTTAGGATGGTAGAACCACGACGAGAGTATCAAGTGTTTCAAATCTTGATAGTGAGAACCCTATAAGCACATATGGTGGCCATTCTAGAAATGTCCGTAGCCCCAGCATTATTCTGACCAAGGAAACAGATAATACGATAAGGCTATCATAGTGTTGAATTACCCTGTCGAAAGGTAGTGATTGATCTCACTTGTCAAGGTTGTTTGTCGACAACGTGGTGCAGCACATGGGTGCTTCCTGTAGGAAAGTTCACTAGATTGACCCACTAGAGGATTCCATATAGATGGTAACCCCAATGTCTATGGAAAAAATCCTCTAACGAATGGTGGTACATTTGATCCTTAGACTTGAGATCAATAGAGCGCCTTGTGCATCGATTGGTGTAGTTTTACACTAGCCTAATGCAGTTCTATTCAGAGCTGTCAATACGGTAGTGATTGGCTGCATCGAGGAGTGTATCAAGACTATGGTGGATCGACAGAGGATTCATCACTCTCGTGTACGAGAGAAGTTATCTCTCGACGCAATTCAGTTAATGACAATGACAGTAAATCTGTGATCATAGTGGGATTGAGTTGTTGCTCAATCTAATTTATTATTCCGGTCATTGTCTACCGAATACAAATATATCAAGGATAACTGAGGTTGACACTATTTCTATACCTCAATCTCAATGAGATAATAGATGATGAAAAGATTTGATTGAACAGCAACCATATCATTGACAAGTAGCTATTTCATTGAATCAGAATCTATCGGGTGGCCATGATGCCTTGCTAGGGGCCAATCTTGGTCTGCTTGGTCTATGTGTAGTGAGATAATTGATTGGTGTCAATCGTGATACTACTCACTGTCAGTATGATGAGGAGCCTACGGGTCACACACTAAGGAGATAGTTTAAGGAAGGTTAACTGTGGAAGGGTATTTTCGTCATTTGGTCGAAAGAACATATTGGTAATTTTGTTGTGTAATTAAATTTACTGAGGCTTTTAACTGTGTCCAATTATATTATTGGAATAATTTAGCAAAGTTGCACGTTTAATTATTGAAGTTAATATTAATATTTAACTAAATAATTAAATTGGGACCTATGGTAATTCCACCTAAGTTTGGGCTGTTGCTAAACTTTAGGGGTGGCATTGATAGTTGCCTTTTCTATATAAAGAAAAGCAAAATAGGTTTTGAGTAGAAAATTCATTATTCAGCCATGGGAGTGAAAAAACTTTGAGAGAATTTTTTTTCTCTCTTCCTTTCTTCTTCACTTCATCCTTCCAAACCTTGAATCCTTAAACCCAAAGATTGGTTCTAGGAAAACCAATCTCTGGTCTCTATTATACAGTCTTCGTGTGGACAACGTGAGTTCGATCCTACACTTGGATTGGTAGCGAGATCGCGTTTAGAGATATTGACGGAGCTTCCAAACGCTGGTATGATCCGATCCTTGTTTGGTTTTGTGTTATTTCAATTTAAGCATGTAAAATATATACATATTAGACCTTGATCTTGGGTTCATCAGAGTAATCGATAGGAAAATTTTGTTTTTCGTTGCGCTTACCCCATCGATTTACTTACAGATTCATCCGCACTCAATGGGTCCAGGATGTTCGAACACCAACACAAGCATGAATAATCCATTTTTTTGCACCTGAATACCTGAAAACACAACAAAACTCGTGATTCTGGGAGATAACAAAACAAGTAAGGAAACTCATCCTAAATAATATGTTAAAACTTGAATTCCTTATAATATCACCTCCAAATCACAAAATAAATATGTATTTTCAGCACTCAACACATCTCCCAACCAGCTTATTGCTAGTCCCTATCAATGAAAGTGATAAAACCTAATCCTAACTATTCTATCCCAACTAAACCACTTCTGTACATTGACACGATTTCATTTAGCATACGCAATAAGCCTTTAAACCCCTAGGTCCCTTTAGTGGATGAGTTATAGTCTCGTGAGGGTTTTCAGTGATGCTACCCACAAACATCCTACCAGTTCCTAACACACATATATACAAAACATGGATTTCCTAGATTCATCAATAAATATGTCTCATACATTGCATACACATATAGCAACAAGAATAAGCAATGATCACACACATCCAAGAACACCCTAACAATCAATTTCACCTTTGTTCTCAACTCTCCATCACAGTCAATCCAGAAACCGTTAATCCTAGCCTTATAGGCGGTTTCATAGCAATCTCCAAAAGAAAACAACATTTTGATCCCATAAAATAGAAAACATTAAAAGCACAACTCCATAGGCCTACTTTTCAGATCAATCTCCACTAATAAAGAGCAACACATAACTTCAGATTGTTAGGACTTCATTAAGCTTGTAACATTAGGCTAAGGTATTGGGTTATGAAAGAACGTAAGGGATTCAAGTAATTAAGAGGAAAAATCTTATAATTCAAAGAACACAATCGCTCAAAACAACTTACTCTCTCAAACTCGATACCCTTTACTATTATTTTTTTATTGCATCGCTCTCCCCAACTACAATTGAATCTGTACCCTTTTGATACTTCCTTATTGAATTGCTTTTTTTTGGATAAATTAAACATTAACTTATAGAAATTTGGGAAGCATGGATATCACCCAACATCCTTCTTTTTTCCACGCAACAATCCCCAATCTGGTCTTTCGAACATCCTCACAAAGTTTTATACAAATCTCGAAGCCACACACATTTCACAATCAAAATTTCAAATTAATTCCTCTTAAAACAAAATCTTGGGTCGGAAATGTGTTTAAGGGTTAAATGGAACAGGTTATTGCGGGTTGAAAGAAAGAAAATCAAGGCTAAATATATACAATAAGGCTCAACGAGGTTACTAAGGATAATAGCATAAAAGGTTGGCTTGAAAGGCACAAACGGTCCAAAGATGGCCTAAGTCATTTCTTAAAGCATGCGTTGTCTAGGATTTTGCCTCAAGTGATCATCAAATAGGTTCTAGAGTTTCGGGATCTCATAAAAACGTAGGAAATTACCAAAAAACACCTCTAAAAGCTAGAACCAACCAACCAAACAAACCACAAACCCGAGAGTTTAGAACTCAAGCAAAAATCACCATTGAGGATAATTCTTGAATTAGTGTAAAAAACACCTCTTCTAAATACTTCATGTCATTGCAATCAACTATATCATAGACATTTGACATCATCCAGGAAACACAAACTTCCATAAACCAAAAATTTACAAGCATGCAAAAATTTCATACTTTCCCCACCCCCAACCAAAATCCTACATTGTCCCAAATGTAGCCAACAAAACAATGTAGAGGTAAAAGAAAAATAAACGAGTTGCCCCCCTTTTGAATAACAAATCAGAAAGTCTGGAAGTAATGCCACTAAATGCATATCCTTTAATCAACATGAAATCCACCAACACAAAAGAAAAGGACACATGGTTGCTTGGATATAATCCATGTTGTCTGTTAATCCACATAATGTTTATGGAAATAAAACAAAAATGAAAAGAACATCAAAACCATAATAAAGTAACTAAAGTTTATACAACTAAACGGAAAAATCACGCACAAATAAACTAAAAACAAAAGTACAAAAAATAAAATGAAAAATAGGAAATCCATCAGTAAATCCACCTAGTTTCTCACTGTTGGCCACCACCACCATCATCCAAATCATCCAAATCATCGCCATCCATGTCAACATCGCCCCCATCACCTCCTACAACACCACCAATATTGGCCCTCGGCTGAAAATTCCCTGGGTAGATAGGAAAGACAAACTGTCCTGGATCCATTCCTGACTGAGATAACAAAAACTGTTGGATTTGCTGTAGTGTCTGTAAGCACTCAACCTGATATGTCATCTGACCTGTGACCCATGTTTGCCACTCTCTCATCTCTACTCTCAAGTTGGCTATCTGACCATGTACAGACTGGGTGGAAGATGTTGACGGGCATGCAGCTCTCTATCTGCGTAGCTATGCCTAGGCTGTAGCTCCTTTAACCCTGCTGGTAATCTTTTGGAGATACTTTAATGTCAGCTGTAGAAGTGGTGGTCTCTTCACTTTATCATCCCCAATGACAACTCCCACAGATACACATAAGGCAATGATAAAGCTAAGAAATAGATAGGATTCAGAACATCTGGATGCATACAAAATCTGAAAATGGATAATCTACCCTATGTTGATCTACATTCACTGAGATATGGCATACATCATGAGAGCTTTCTCAATGTCCACTGTGCTAAGGTACCTTGAAGGATAAATCCTGGCACATACAAAATACTCCCACACCCTATGAGTGAATGTGAGTGAAGTTGTATTGAAACCCTTTCTTTTGTTGTTCCAACCAAGAATCCACTCTCCCTGACCCTTTATCAAACAATGTATACCTCATCATAGTTTAGGTCCCTAAGGAATTTGGAAAAATCATCCTCCTCTTCAAAAATCGTTGGTAACCCATAAATCTCATTAATCATCTCAACATCAAATCTCACCTCCTTCCTTCTAATCCTAATTCTTCCATTTTTATGCTTGAAGGCATTGGTGTAAAATTCCATAACGAGAGGCTCAACAGCTACTTCCGGTTGGGCTGTAAAATCCTCCCAACTCAAATCACTAATAATATCAGTAATTCCCTCATAAGGACTCTTAAAATCAAGGCCTTATTCATCCACGAATCCTCTACCATTAATAACATTGTCCTTATACCTATCCACACAACAGCTGAACTCACAAATCTAGGATCATGGTGTCCCGTGAGGAACCTCTAAGACCTTTACTAGAACTAGCCACATCTCTACCCCTCATGTACGATGCCATAATAATAAATCAGGATACCGACACTCCTAAAAATCACACAATAACACAACTTCACAAACAATCTTGCCCAATGCCCAATAACACAGTAGTCACACAACACCCAGTACATCCTATCATAAAACAATATAAAATCAATCTCAATCCACTCAATCCGCACCCAAATCAATATCCAAAGCAATCAATCAACTCAACTCTACTTTCCACAATCAAATATCCAAATAAAATCACAAATAAGCAGTCTAGGATGCTTACCCAATCGGAAGCAGTGATCAAAACCTTAGGTTGAGATGTATTTTCCCAAAATAAAAAATGCCCAAATCAATCCAGCCCAAAATCGATCCTTAATCTGCAAAATCAATGTCAATCAATGTTTATGATGTGTTTAAGTGATGAATGAAGTGATTTCAGCAAGAACGATGGAAGATCAATCAAAGAAAAATTGAGAGAACTACGTTGTGGTGCGGTTGAGAACTTATCAGTCCATTTATATTATGCACCTTAGCGTGATTTGGGTTTTCAGGGCTTACAATGAAAAACGGCGTAAAAGCGCCGCGACCTGAAATGTTTGCGCCTTGGTGTGATTACAAATTTGAATTTCAAAATCTCTGCATTTACGCCATAGCTCATAAAATTGCACTGCGACCTAATTGCGCATTTGTGTCGTCGTCAAGTCTGACGCCACAATTGAGCCACGGCTTGAAGAATTTGCGCCGTGGCGTGAAGTGGATTTTCTGGAAAAATTAAACTAAGTGATTAAACTAAGTGTTAGATTTCTTGAAAATTAAAACATATAATATAAAATACACAAAATAACACACTTCTAATGTAATTAAAACAGTAAATTGAAATAAAAAATAAATAAATAAACAAAAACAATAAAATACAAATGAAACAAACAATGGAAAAGAAACATTTAGGTTGCCTCCCAAAAAGTGCTTGTTTATCATCTTAAGCTAGACAGAATGCTCGGTTGTCATTCAAGGTGGCATCCTCGACTCAATAGTAAAGGCCTTTGAACTCACTCTATCAACTCCTGTAAAAAATGCCTTCACTTTTGCATCATCAACATTTCTATCCTCCACCAGCAAAGCTAATCCCAAGTTGTCTTCACTCCAATCTTGCACAACATTAGAAACAATGGTGGGGTTCAAGGAGTCAACATTAAAGCATTCTTTAGACGGCGAAGGTATGGAATGAAAAACTGAACACTCAATGGTTTGATCATGCACTATCATTCACAATTTCCCTTGCTGAACGTCTATAACTATCCTCATCATGCCATGAACAAACGTCTAAGCAAAATGGGTGGTTCCTTATCTCTAGTTGTCAATGCCTCCATGTCCATCATGACAAAATCAATTGGAACAATCAGTTTATCAAATTGAACTAAAAATCTTCAACAATACATTTGGGATATTTCATTAACTGATCAGCTAACTACAAGGCCATTGTTGTAGGTTTTAGTCCTTTCAATCCCAACTACTGATACGTGGAATATGGCATTAGATTGATGCTTGCACCTAAATCCAGCATAGCTGGCTTCTTCTTTTTACTATCAACTGTAATGTCGATAATAAAACTCTTAGGATCTTTCAATTTGGGTGGTAACTTTGTTGCAAAAACATACTCGCCGTCCCAAAAATCAAGACTTTTTTATTAGGTTTATACTGATGCTTCCAGTTGTTCCACTCCTTGAAGAATTTAGCGTAAGCCAGCAATCTCCTAACCAATTCAAGCAAGGGTAAGTTCACATTAAACTTAGATAAAATGTCATAGATATCAGAAAATGACTTATCCCATTTGCTTTTAATCAAACGACCTGGAAAAGGCACCGGTGGAACATAGGGCTTTGGTGGCACATATGGAAGGTCAATCTCTTCACTCTGAACGGGTGCACTCTGTTGCTTCCCTTGACTTCTTTTTGTCTTGCATGATAAAAAAAAGTCTCATTAGTTTTAGAATTTATGTCCTTGTTAATTACCTTACCACTTCTTAATACTGTGATTGCATTTGCTTGCTTTGTGTGACTCGATAACTTCCCCGGGACATGGCC
The DNA here is from genome assembly GCF_008641045.1 of Pistacia vera. Lineage (NCBI taxonomy): Eukaryota > Viridiplantae > Streptophyta > Magnoliopsida > Sapindales > Anacardiaceae > Pistacia > Pistacia vera. The sequence continues at coordinate 51,951 of NW_022196042.1, forward strand.
TTGTAATGCCTCTACAATTTGGCCTATCTGGACTTCCATCTTCCTTATGGTTGTATCTTGCTATTCAAATCTCTTTTTGAAGTTCTAATTTGTTTGTTGAGACACTTGAATGAAATTGTTCAATGTCTCCTCCAATGATGGCTTCTTTGGTTGCATAATGAGATCAGAACTTCCTTGTTGTTGGTTGTTTCTCCATGAAAAGTTTGGATGGTTCCTCCACCCAGGATTGTATGTGTTTGAATATGGATTATGTGGTATTTGGTTGTAAGAGTTCATCATGTTCGCTACCACAAATTTTGGAAAAATCTCACTAGAAAGACAAACATTACTAGCATGACCAAATTTACCACAAATTGCACATACCTCTTTTGAACCGCTCTGTCCGTGTTTGCACATCATGTTTCACCACAGACTCGCCTGTCAACATTTCTTGCATCATAACACTAACCCTATCAGGTAACTCTATCCTAATGGGTTGAGTCACTCTAGTAGGTTTCAAACCTAACCTCTCAATCATCCCATACGATATAAAAGAATGAGTGGCTCCTAAATCAATTAAAGCATACAATATATGGAACATAATGGAATAATAACTGACCTGTAACAGTTGATGGACTGGCCTCTGCTTCACCCTGTGCCACGATAAACACTCTGGCATTCGTAGTACCTTTAGAACTCTGTACAGGTGGTGAAAGAGGAGCTTTACAATCTCTCATCAAGTGCCCTGGCTGTCGGCACCTAAAACACACCCTCTGGTCTCTCAGACACTATCCTGGGTGGTTCCTCCCACATTTAGGTCAAAGAGGAAACCCTTCCGTCCAGGGTCGCTTATTCTTCCACTCTCTTCTGTTCTATCTAAACTGAAACTTCTTTTTCGGATTCTTCATTTCCTTGCCTTTCACACCCTCAAATTTCTCTCTCTGCGGGGCGGAGGGTGGCTCACTTGGTCCTCCTGTCGAGGAACCTACGAGGGGAATTTTATTCTCGAATATTTTCGCCCTCATTGCTCGCCTCAAGGCCTCACTATAAGTCCAAGGGGGATCAGAACTCATCATTATATCCCGCGTTATCTTCGGCTTCAACCCATATACAAACTTATCTATTCTCAATACCAGAGTACTAACTATTCCGGGTGCAAATCTTGCAAGGGAGTTGAATTTCACAGAGTACTCCTTCACGGTACTAGACCCTTGCTGTAAACTGATAAATTCTTGGACCTTCTCATGAACTCGGTCCTCTGTCCTATACTCGGCCTCAAACTCTTGCCGGAACTCTTCCTAAGTCATCGTTGCCACATCATGGGTTTCTTCCATTAGTTCCCACCAAATTCGGGCATCACTCCGAAACAAGAAACTCGTATACCAGATCTTCTCCTGGTCCGTCATGGGGAACAAACCTGTTGTTCGCTCTACGGACCTAAACCATTCTTCTACTATTCTTGGGTCCGTAGTACCCTTAAACTCTGAGGGTTGATGTTGACTAGGAAGACCATAAATCGGTTCAACTCTGTTCTGTACTGGGGGAGGTACCGGTTGTTCTCTTCCTACATTCGTAGCTAGTGGTACCTGCACGGGGGTTACAACTCTCCCTTGGGTTTCAGTCATAACTTGCTGTATAATCCCCCAAACTCTAGCTTCATCCAAGGGAGGGGGCGTAGCTTTTGGTGGGTTAGAAGATTCTCCCTCATTCATTACACCCTTGCCACGCTTTCGGGTACTACGCCTCATCTACAAAACAACATTTTATCAATTCGAGAAACACTTATAGTAAGGAAAGAATCAACTCACACAGTCGGTTATCGGACATCGTAGCGATGAGAATAGTACACTGTCAAATCGCAAAATCTTTACTCTGATACCAAAAATGTAATAGCTGCTTTCTAATCAAGTACTCATAAAATATACATATAAGATGGTAAAAAGAGTTGGGCACAAAATTTTCTTTTATTAAACATATACGTTCTTTATACAACGTTTGGATTATGTACAAAAATTATCAAAAACATGATGGACAGTGTAACCATTTCTCTTCGCATGCCGACGCCCATCCGACCGCGTTCTCACCTAGATCCTGCAACCACAAAGAAAACAACGGGGTGAGCACAAAATAATGCTCAGTAAGTAAATCCTCTACTCGACTGTCCCCGCAACTCTCTCTAATTCTTTCCTTACAATTCTCATCTTTCACACAGTTCTCTTTACTTAACTTCCGCTATATGTAACAACCTCATCTTATCGGAGGCACAGACAGGTGGAGTTCACACACCACCAACCCACTCTTCGTGACTTTCGGGTGGAGATCACAAAGCACCATCCCACTTTTCATAACTATTGGGTGGAGATCACAAAGCACCAACCCATTTCTCATCTCTATCGGCTGGAGATCACAAAGCACCAACCCGTTTTTCATATTTTCTCATTCTCTCTACTCTTAGAGTAGAGAACTATAGTAGTTCATACACATAGTTCTCTACTCTTTCTCAAGCCATTTCTCAATGCACAATTAATCTTCTCCACTAATGCACTCATGAAATGCCAACATACAATATTGCAAGAATTAAGGTTTACTACTCATGATTCTCATAGGCATTTCATCAAACAACTAGTATGCAACTAGTATGCATACATAAACTCTACTTTATCTATGGTTCTATCCCTCTCTTGAACCATCCAAAATGGGAGAAAACTCCCTCACAAAATTATAATCCGTGTCATAAAATAACACTTCCAAATAGATTTATCAATCTCCTCCAATTTCATCTCAAACTACCTCCTCTCATCACTACATATTCATCACATATTAACACTCCTCATCAATGAAGTTTAATCAACAACCATAAACAAATACTCATCTCAACCCAATTTCTCAATAGCATAACATACACATACATATATAAATCTCTATTAAATCTCTACTCAAAAGATTTCTCAAATTTAAACTTGGGTTGGATTTACTTACCTTGTAATGGAGAGATCACACTAGCACTTTCCTTTCCTTTAAAAACTTGTCTCTTCTCTTAGGATGCCTTAGATTAATGTTCTACCAAGATTCAACTAAAAACCCTCAAAGATCCTTGAAGGATGGAAGGAAGAATTGAGAGGAAATGGTGAAAGAGAATGGCGGTGGAAGAAGAATGAATGAAGGGTTTATGAAGCTTTAACCCTTTTTAGCTCAAAATATATTCATTCATTCCCATATTGCCCTTGCTCTTTCTTCAAAATTCCATCTTTATCCTTTAATTCATTACAAACACACCCCTATTCTAACATACTCTCCATAAAATTCTCTTACCTTTTACTCCCCACTTTTCCTGCTAACTAAGGGTAGAAAGGTCATTTTGCCCTCATGGAAGAATTCTCTAGAAACCTCAATACACATTTTATTCAGCTCTTTGTCGCGGCGAAGACTCTTTCTTCGCCCCGGTGAAAAATTATAGAACCTACCTCTTTGGTTGCAGAACCTCGTCGCCGCGGCGAAGATTATTCTTTGCCTTGGCGAAGCCTGCAACACCAAGATTTCGCCAAGTCTTTACAATTTTAGGGCAACCACTCAACCAAACCAATACATCCATTCAACCAAGGGCCAACCAAACAATATGAACAATATACCAACTCAAATAAGAGTAAAACAATAAACATTAGCTACGTACCTCAAGTGGGGCGTTACAATTCAACCAAAAATCAAAGGCAATCATGCAATAATAATGTCTCCACTAATGAGGACTAGACAAAGATAAGAATCAAAAGGTCTTTAAAAGCTTGTAACGTTAGGCTCGGGTAGTGGGTTCCAAGAAAAAGGATAGGAATAACAAAGTAAGAAAACTCGGTTTTCCTAATGCAAAAACTGAAATCAAATCGACTCCACTTCTTCTTAACCACCAATTGAAATGTCCACTAATTCGCAACCCTTAAACTTGTCTTTTTCTTATTCCGAAAACCATAAATGCGGGGGAATTTCGTTTAAGGTGTACATGGCATTGTTATACCAGAGGTTGCCAAATACTGCCAGGCAGTTTTTAAGGCGGGTTATGGGTTCTAGCCGGTATACCCTTAAACTAGGCAGAATTCGTTTTTTTTTTTTTTTAAAAAAGAGAATACAACAATTCAATTGAATTGAGGTGACTACCTCTTTTATTATTATTTCTCTTCTCCCAACCCCCAAACTATTCATTTGGCTCATTCGTAAAACTCTTTCTTTTGCATTAGGACCGAATTCTCCTAAGGGTATGATAAAGTGTTTAGGGTATAAGGATTGGACAATTTTGTTGTTTTCCAAGAAAAATAAAGCAATAAAATTTAAGAAGCTCAAATGGGTGACTAGGGACAATTTCATTTATGGGTCGGCTAGAAAGGCTCAAACGTTTCGAAAAATGCCTAAATCATCTTCTCAACCTTGTCTAATCCTAGAATTTCGCCTCAAGCACTTTTCTACTAGGTTCTAGAGTCCACCAACATTATCTAACTTCACCTAACCACATAAAATGAATCTAAGTATGCCGAAATAAATGACAATTGTGGCTGAACCACTCAACAAACCTCAATCGAAATCCAATCAATAACAAAAACTTGAAGCAATGCCTAACATTTCTCAACAATAAAATTTCAACAGCCTATTCTCATCATTGATTTATACAATTCATCATCGACAAAAACAATCAAACTCAAGAAGAATTTTTTTTTTTTTTTTTTCCGTTTAAGGTGTACGTGGCGTTGTTATACCAAAGGTTGCCAAGTACTGCTAGGCAGTTTTTAAGGCGGGTTCTGGTTTCCAGCCAATATACCCTTAAACTAGGTTTTATTTCTATTTCCTACCCCCCAAACTAAACATGACATTGTCCCCAATGTTCCATTACGCATACATCAGGAATAGAAAATCAAAAAGAACAAAGATACGAGAAAACTCCCTGGTCAATCCGTGAAGTGTCGCTCCATAATGCACACCCGGTCTCGGACTTTTCATCACCCATAATCTGTCAAAACAATTGAAACTGTGGTGTCCCTTGTGTTAGCAAAAACTCACAAACTAACCTGAAAATATTACAACCTAACCTTGTCTTTGCAACAACTACAAATTAAAAGAAACAACTAAAACAACTAAACAAAATCCAAAATAGAAATAAAATTGAGTTTAATGTTTAAACCGAACAACAAAATAATAAGAAAAAATAAATAAACATAAAAACAAACAAAAACAGGTGCTCCAGCTCATTCTTCTTCTTCCTCTTCTTCCTCATCTTCTTCATCATCCCCTTCTTCCTCGGAGCCCATCCACACATCTGAGTCCCAATCGGCCCATTGGTATGCTGAAGTGTCAACGTTGAGCTCTTTAAAGCTATTCTTCTGCATCTCATACATCATGTGGGTTTGCTCAACCAACCAATCCTGACGATATACCATCCATTGCATCATCCCCATCATCTGCTGCGTCATCTCTTTCTGAGTAGCTGTAGAGCTGGAGGATGTGGCAGGGCCTTGTGTGGTTCTCTGCCTTTTTGCCCCTATTCTTGGTTGTGCAGTTTTCGGACGGTCAAGGTGCTTCCTATAATACTCTGAGTCTAAAACTGGGGCAGCATGAATGCGGTGCTCGTCATCCTGAACCTCGACTCCCTCTCTAAGGCATAAGGCTGTGATGAGATGCGAGAAACCATAACTTGTTCGCCCTGCTTTGGAGGCTAGCTTAATGCTGTTCCAGATCATGTCTCCCATATCGATTCTCTTTCCTGTGGCAATAGAGTAAAGCAATACTACCTTCTCGTGAGTAACTGTGCTGTAGTGCGATTTTGGCATCAATTTCGCACTGACAAAATATTGCCACAGTCGAGCCATCAATGTCAATTGAGTTCCCTTGAGAGTCTTCTTCCGTTTCTTCGATACTGCCCAATCTGCATCCGGTTTTGCAATGATCGGAAAGATGATACTGTCATCAAACCGTGATCTCTTAAACTGTACGTACTCATCCTGGAAAATTTCAGTTAGGTTATAGAACTCATTGATCACCTTTTCCGTAAATCGCATGTCAACCCCTCTCACTAAAACTGTACCTTCCTAACAATCCGAAAGATTGGCATAGAACTCCCTTACTAGCGGCTCTACAGCCGGTTGTGCAGGAGCACTCATAAACATCTCCCAACGTCTCCTTCTACTCCAATCTAAGGCCTGACTCACGGTCAATCCGCGCTTAGGAATAATACCCTTATCTTTTTGTATTGCCTCCTCATACCGTTTATGGGCTTGGTCATTAACAAAACGGTTGTCAACATTCTTTCCTTTGGCCTTACCTTTACTCTTGTATGGATGCTTAATTTTGGCAGGCATTGTTCACAATTTCAGTTCACTCAAAAGTTATTTCCCAACAATTCAAACCTAGTTGTTCTACACAACCAATTCAATCCTGCAAAAACAAACAACACTTCCAAAAATTTGCGCTTTACCCCCAAACTACAAATTTTTCAAATCCACACAAACACTTCAATTTTCCAAAAACCCACACTCCTAACAATCACCCAATGCATGAACTACTCTTCCTTTAACAAAATCAATGCTCAAAATCACCCAAATTCCACAACTCAATCGCAACAAAAATTTTCAGATCTACCATTAAAAACTTGAAATTATGCGAAAAAAAACTTTGGGTACTTGAGATCTTACCAATATGAAAGAGTATTCACCACCAATTGAACCAGAAACAGCCCAGATTGAAAAGCCCCAAATTTTTTATCCAAAAATTTTCGTGAAATTTTTGCTAAAATTGTTGTTGAAATGGGTTGTTTTGGTGTTTAGGAAGGTTAGAGAGTAAGCATTTTGGTTGGAAAAGCACTAGGAAGGCAAAAGATTGAATTTTGAAAATTTTCTCTCAAGTGAAGATGAAAGGTTGCGTGAAGAATGAAGAAGAAGAGTTGGTATTTATAGAAAAGTGTCGTCGCCGCGGTGAAGAACAAGCTTCGTTGCGGCGACGTTATTCGTGTATGAACCCTAAAAAAAATACCCAGGTTTCGCCTCGGCGAAGAAACATTCCTCGCTGGGGCGAAACCATATCGCGGCGACAATGCCATAGAAACTTTTTCAAAAATTTATCCTCCTTTCTTCGCCGCGGCGAAGACAATTCCTTCGCTGGGGTGAAAACTGTTAGTAAACGGTCCCATATACGCAGCGGAAACAAAAATTAATATAACAGGATCGTTTACATGAGCCAAGATCAAGGGTATAAGTTTACAATTCATATTAAAGCAAGAATCTGCAGAAATTAATAATCTGTGTTTAGAAACCATACGCACGTTTGAAGGCTCCACCACGATTGTCTTTGAACGTTTTCTACCGATCTAAGTGTAGGATCGAACCCACGTAGTCCACCACGAGACAATCTCAAAAGAACCAAGAGGTATTTGCTAGATCCTCTTTGGCTTCAAGATTAAGAAGAAAAGAAATCAAATCGAATTGATTTGGCCAAAGAAAGGTTTCTGGCGTGGGAGTGTCAAATGGGGGCTGTGGTTTTTGTTTTTCAAAGAAAATCTCATTTAATTACACACTTTTCTTTTTATGTAAAAATAATTTGCCCTAATCCATACAGAATAGGCTTGGGCTTCAACCCAAACGCCCCATGTTGCAAACACTCCCAATTTGATTTATTTATTTTATTTTCCATCATTATCTCAATAAAATAAATTAATATATATTTAAATATAATTATATATATATATAACATTTAACAATAATGATAATATATTTAAATATGTGCGAACACAATTTAAACGTAATTTCACTTACTTAATTTTTCTAACAAATTAAAATAGGCTACAACACTCAGAAATTTAATTGCATTGTGAAATTACCAAATACCCTTTCACCTTAAAGATGAAAATGCCTTCTTTCTTCTTGGATCTTAATGTCTTTTATGTGTGTGACCCATAGGCTCCTTATCTATCGGCAGTGTATAGTATCGCGATTAACCCACCAATTAATCGTCTCACTAATACACAAACCAAGATTGACCCCTAGCAAGGCTCATGGCCACCCGATAGATTCGAATTCAGCAAGTAGCTACCTGTCAACGATATGGTTACCGTGCAATTCGATCATTTCATCATACTTATCTTGACGAGACGAAGGCATGGAATAGTGTCAACCTTCGGTTACTCTCGATATTATTATTCAGTTTCTAGACCATGACCCGTATTATAAACTGGATAGAGCAACAACTCATCCCACTGTGCCCAATTTTAGTGTCATTGCCAATACTGAATTGCGCCATGAATAACTTTCTCCCATACTCGGGAGTGATGAATCCTCTGTCAATCCACCATAGTCTTGATACACTCCTTGATGCAGCCATCACCACCGTATTGACAGCTCTGAAAAGAACTGCGTTAGGCTAGTTCAAACTACACCAATCGATGCACAAGGCCTCCGGTGATCTCAAGTCTAAGGATCACATGCACCACCATTCGTTAGAGGATTTTTTCATAGACACTGGGTTACCATCCATATGGAATCCTCTGGTGGGTCATTCCAGTGAACTTGCTACGGTTGTAATCGCCTACAGCAGCACCCATGTGTTGCACCAGGTTTCACCAAAATACCTTGACAAGTGAGATCAGTCACCGTCTTTCGATAGGTTGTTCAACACTATGATAGCTTAACCGTATTATCTGTGCCTTTACTTTAGAATAATACTGGGGCTACAGACGTTTCTAGAATAGCACCATTGTGTTCATAGGGTTCTCATATCAAGATTGAAACCTGATACCCTCATCACGATTCTACCATTCTAAGGACTATATCAATACATATTACAATATAAGATTTATGCGATATAGTATAAATGCCTCTTATTGATTAATGAACATTATTACAAGAGTCAATTCTACAATAATTGATTGGCTCTAGGGCATCTACTCTAACAAAAACGTCCAGGCCGACCTTTTTATTTCAATTGCTTCCCCCGGCGAAGTATTCAGCAATTTGTGTCTTCCCTTCTTTGAAAATTTCACCTGAAACACCCATAACACACACATTAAATATCTACAACCTCATACTGAATTCAAACAAATTCCAACAACCAAAATGAGAAACAAACAAGTAAAAACACTTGGTTGCCTCCCAAGAAGCGCTTGTTTATAGTCGATAGCTCGACTCTCTCATGTCTTCACATCAGCCTGATTATCCAAGTACATCACATCCCGAAAACTTCCTTGTACTGGAGCTTCTTTTGTATGATCTTTTTCACACAGTGGCCTTGTTGAGAGTTTCACTACCCATTTCCATCCCTTGCTCATAACTTGGTAGCTCGACTCTTCTCCCCTACCGCCTTCCATTTCTTGGCTTTACTTCACCCTTTTTGATCTTAGAGATCTGTTCCTTTGCGAACTCAAACTCAACTGCGGCTCATCTCAGATTTTTGTGCAACCCCTTCCGTTTTGGTCCTCACTCTTGAACTGATTTGGTTTGACATGTAGCTCTTAATTTCCACCTTATGACTGTTCGATGGAAGGGTTCACTCTTTGCCTGGTCCACCACATCAATTTTTAAACATGACTCTTGTTTTAGGTGGAACTCTCATTGATTCAAGGACATTAAATGTATTTCTTCTTCATCTTGCATCCTCATGATCAACTTCCTTCTTGAACGTCAATTAAAGCTCTTCCGGTCGCCAGAAATGGTCGTCCCAGGATAAGAGGAAGCTCTTTGTATTCTTCCATATCCAACACAAAGAAGTCAGCAGGAAAAATAAACTTGTCCACCTTAATCACCACATCCTCCCAATGCCCCTCGGATGCTTTATTGATTAATTCTGCAAGTTCAAGCATATGGTTGTTGTCTTTACTTCACCAATTCCTAATTTCCTGAAAACAGAAAAAGGATAAGATAATGCTAGCACCTAGGTCACATAAACTCGATCAAAGGTGATATCTCCTATAGGCAGGATAGTAAAACTCCCTAGATCTTTGAGCTTCGGGGGCAGCTTCTTCTGGAGAATGGCGCTGCACTCCTCTGTGATCCACCATTTCCTTATCTTCTAGCTTCCTCTTGTTCTATAAAATTTCCCTAAGAAATTTCGCATAGCTTGGCATCTGTTGCAATGCATCTGCAAAAGGAATGTTAATATGCAGTTTTTTAAAACACAAGAAATTTAATAAACTGCTTATCCTAATTTTCTTTTCTGAGTCTTTGAGGAAAAGTACGGGTGGGTGTGTGATGCACCAACTCTGGTGGTATCTCGGGGAATGGCAATTTCTCTTTCCTTTTCTTTTCCCCTCTCCTGCTTCTGTTCATTTTCCTTGGGCTGGGTGGTTTCTCTTCAATAATGATTTCTTCGTCAACTTCCTCATGATTATTTTTTCTTTGATGAAGTTTCCTCTTTCCTTGAATTTCCCCTCTTCTAAACTCTCCCACTTCTCAACGAAATTGCATTTACTTGCTCACATGGGTTAGTTACTGTATTGCTTGGTAAGGAACCCTGCGGTCTCTCATTAGTTTCTCGACCAATTGGCCCACTGTACCTCAAGATTCCGAATGGATGCCCTTGATTTCTAAAATTTGTCCTCGTTTCACTCATAAAAACCTGGTCTCCTGCATAAATTTCCCAACATATCTTCCAACTTTGTCACTCTTGGATCTCCCGTTTGATTATTCACCCCTGTTGGTTATGGAACTGTCCTCTGGTTCCATTGATTATTTTGCTGATTCTGATTTCCCTAAGCCAGATTTGGATGATTTCTCCACCCGGGTTCTATGTTTTGGAGAATGGGTTGTTTGGTTGTCTCTGATTTCCTGCCAAGTAATTCACTTGCTTGCTTGTGATGAAGATACGAAGCAAATTGTTCCCCAACTTGACCCTCACTGCTCGCATGGTTTCCTGCACAAAAATCACAAGTTAACTGAGGTACTTGTACAGAGTTTACCTGCAAGTTCCCAACTGTTCTGAATGCCGTAAGTTGCTAAAATGGCTGTAAAGGCATCAACTTCATGAGACCACGAAGATTTCCTTGGTGTTGCTCTCTCATTTGGTCTTTGATAGTTGTTGCTTGCCAAAACCTCAAGTAACTCATAGGCCTTTTCTGGTGTCTTATCTGCAAGGCCCCTCCTGAAGCTGCACCACCATGGTTTGCACATTACCCATCAATCCATTGTAGAATGTTGGACTTGAACCAAACTGGCAAGCCATGGTGTGGGCATTTCCTTATTAACTCCTTGTATCTCTCCCAGCTCATACAATGACTCGGACTCATCTTGTAGAAATGAGTGATATCATTTCTTAATTTTGCCGATTTTGCTGGGGAAGAACTTAGTAAGGAATTTATGTGCTAGATCATTCCAAGTTGTGATAGTTCCCATGGTAGTGCCATTAACCACCCCTTGGCTTATCCCCTAATGAGAATGGGAATACCTCAACCTAATAGCATCATCTGATACTCCGTTCAACTTAAGGTGTCATAAATTTCCAAGAAATTTGCAATATGCTGATTCGGATCTTCCTTCAAATCACCATTAAATCTAACTGACTATTGGATCATCTGGATGATTGCCGGCTTGATCTCAAGTTTGTTGCTGCACCGTAGGTCTAGTAATACTCGACCCACTACCATTCACTGTGGGAACTGAAATTCCCTCAGTGTCCTATTTTCTGGTTCTGCCATTTCAACACTATTTCTTCTGCTTCAACAACTATCCTCTCTTTCTCTTCTCTCTCTGTTATGTCTCTGACGGTTCTCTCAATCTCAAATCAATAGGAACCACTGGTTGACGTCTCGCTCTTTGCATAAACTGCAAAAACAAAATGAAGGAAAGTGAGAACCACAAACCAACTGAAAATTAAAAACAAAATAAAAACTCCAATCTAGCTATTATAGAAAGACTCAATGTTAACTTAACAGATCCCCGGCAACGACGCCAAAAACTTGATGCGTGTTTCCTACAACATGCAAATGTAGCAATATACTAATCGCACAAGTAATATAATGATGATTGAGTACATTCCTACGAGGATTGTTAGCTAAGCACTAAGTTTCCCACTTTCTCAAGTTGGAGCAATCGATTTCTTTGGATTAATGGGAGCTATTTCTAATTAAAACTGAACAATAAATTTTAAACTAAAATTACAAAGAAATGCAATGAAAAACCGAAAATAAATTAATTCAAGTAAAACGGGTAGGGTTTTGACTTCATTCGGATTTTATGGGTTAAACCTAAGAATTAAACTAAAATCATACTCATATGCATTGATTGTAAATCGAACTCTCCTAAGTGTTAAACATACCTTCTCAGGCTATGTTTCCCTACTCTTTCTTATCAACTTTCCGCACCCAACATTTGAAAGTTCAATCCAAGTTCATTAAGCATAAGAATCCTAAAATATTTCATTGATTTTTGAATCTATCTCTAGCATCCAATACTACCAATGTGACTACCCAAGAAGCCTAACATGATTCATTTCTCAATCTCATCATGTTCATCACATATAAGCATTAAAGATTCAGAGTAAACACACAATCCAAGCATAATCAAATGAAAATAAAACAATAAATCACTTAACCCATTAAAATCCGAATTACAATCAAAACCCTAACCCAAAATGTGTTAGTTCATGGCTAAATCAACAACCCAAATGAAAGAAACGAAAATATTAAAGTTCAACATAATGAAAATAACAGAAAATATAAGAAATCTCCCTAAATGATGAATCCTCTGGTTTGAAATCGAATCTTCACCCTTCTACAGCTCAAAATTGTTCAAAGATAAAATCAAAACAAATGCAAAAGCTGCTCTAAACCCTATTCCACCTCCCCTGGAAAAATGCTAAGTGTTTCCTTTTATACTTCACCCAAATTTCCCAGAAAAAAACGCACAAAGTAAAACTATGCGTTTTACAAAACTGGAATTCACGACCGTCGCCGCGGCGAAGAGAGAAGCAGACATGTTCATGTCTGGCGTACTTCGCCAAGGCAAAGAATAAATCTTCGCCACGGCAAAGCTTCTTGAAAAGTTCTGAAATTAGAGAACTGCCACTTTGCTTGCATCTTCGCTTGATTCTTCGATCTTCGGTGCTCTCCCTTGAAAGCGAGCTTCATAGTGCCTTACTCTACTTCAAAACTCTCCCAACTTCTGAGATCCACTTACTTCTGAGTTTAGAATTTCCAATTTTGTCCTTATTTGCTCAAAATGTCCGTTTTAAGCTGAAACACGAAATGTAAAGATTTAAGCAACAATTCAGATTAAAATGAACTGGAAAGTACCTGAAATCCGACTAAAAAGTCTAATGAAAACAGTATAATCCACGGATTATCAAGATACTCGATGCATCAAGGTGGTAATCGGGCTTGAAGTTGACGTACCTGCATTGCTGACGTTCTGGAACATTCTGCCTTGTCATGCAGGTCCAATAAGCAGTTTATTATTGGAAGATTTGAAGACATGTGCCACGCAAGTTACAGCTGGACGCACGACTTTCCTATTTTGTATTAAGATTTTATTTTATTTTCAATTACTCAAAATTAGAATAAAGGTTATTTTGGGATTTTAGAATATTTTCAGGAGATTTAGATTTAGTAGAATTTGAATTCGAATTGGATATGAAGGGAGGGAGATCAGATTAGGTTTTTACACACATACCACACTTCTCTTTTCCCCTCTCTGCAATTTTTCTCTTTTGAATTTTTCGTGATGGCCATGACGGCTAATTTGTAACTTGGTCGAAGGAAACGGAGGCCTCATAATCAATAAACTGTGAGATCTAATCTGTTTTAAATCATTGTTCAATTCACGTTTAAGTATTGGATGTTCTTCTGTGCCTAATTTTATGATTGTTTCGTTTAATTGCTAGGAGGCCTACTAGGTTATTAATTGTTGCAATCTACTACTAAGTTAGATATCAAATACGTAATTGTTTGATTCCTCTAACTTGTGAAGCAATTAGGGTTAATAATTTGCTGCGACAGGAATTAGTAAATCTTAAGAAGAACATTCAACTAAATTAAATACAACCGCTTGTGTTTGTGTTGTTTAGCTTCATCGATCTCTCTAGGTCTTAAGGCTGCCACTAGATTAAATCTTTAGCGCTTGTCTAGGGTTGTTTAGTAGTAAGGTTAATTAGATCGCTTGTTTCATAATTAATTACAACTAAGGAGAGATAGGAACCAATTCCAACGGTGAATACTCAGAGTAGCAATTGATAAATTTTTACATCGATGATCAGTTTGTAAGATTCCGATGGTGGATGTTGTCCTAGACCAAGGTTTGTCTTTTGATTGATAATTTACTTTGGAATTGTCTATTAGTTGTTTTCCTGAAATTGTTCTGTTTTTACAGAAATTCCTCCCCCCCCCCCCCCCCCCTCCCCCCCCAAAATCCTGGTAACATAAAACTCGACTAGACACTCTTCGTGGGAATGATCCCTACTCACACTACTATGTGTATTTTTTAGGGTTTTAATTCTGGGTGACTACGACAACACACCAGATTTTGGCGTCGTTGCCGAGGAGTGATTCTAGTTGAATTTTTATTCTGTTTTTCTTGTTATATTCTGTTTTTGTTATAAATTTTTTTTTTTTTTAGAAAAATTTAGTAGTACTGTTCATGAACAGTCGCACTATTTAGTACTATTACTAAAGAAATATTTCCCTAGTTTGCTACCCAGTTAGTAGTAGTAAAGAGAAACAATTGAGGAAAAAGTTCAGAGGTGAGTTGTACATGAATTGGTTGTGATTAGTTTCCTTGTTTGCATTGACTATTGAGAGTAATGGTGGAAAATGATGAAGAGAGATGAATGTCACTAACTCTACTTTATTTTATTTTGCTGCTTCCTAAGTTAGGTATGAATATGTATGGATTAAATTTTGTTGCTGATGCATCATGATGGTGTTCTGGATATGACTTGAGTGTAGTGTTTGTTGATGGTGTTAAGGAAATGACTTGAGTGTAGTGTTTGTTTGAATTAGTTTGCCCGAGGACGTGCAAAAGCTAAGTGTGGGGGAATTTGATGAGAATGTAAAATGTCATATTTACCCCCCTTAATGTCTAGCCTTTTATATTTATTTGCTGCCTAAATGTACTCATTATTATTCTAGTTTGATTTAGGATGCAAATGGAGGCGTTAATTGCAAAACAGAACTAATCAAGTGAATTCGGATAGTTTCAACATCATTTCGTAATCTGGGCATAACTCGCTCATCCGAGCTTAGATTGAGATGATTCAAAATGCTGTCGAACAGTGAGAAATAGATCTACAACGTTCATGTTTTGAGTTTGGAGAGATACTCACTGCATCAAGGTCCTAATCGGGCTTGAAATTGACACACTTGCACTGCCGATGTTCTGGAACATTTTGCCTTATCATGCAAGTCAATTGGGCAGTTTATTATTGGTGGATTTGAAGACATGTGGCACGCAAGTTACAGCTGGACACACGACTTTCCTATTTTGTATTAAGATTTTATTTTATTTTCAATTACCTAGAATTAGGATAAAGGTTATTTTGGGATTTTAGAATATTTTTAGGAGATTTAGATATAGCAGAATTTGAATTCGAATTGGATATGAAGGGATGGAGATCAGATTAGGTTTTCACACACAGGCCACGCTTCTCTTTTCCTCTCTCTGCAATTTTTCTCTTTTGAATTTTTCGTGATGGCCATGACGGCTAATTTGTAACTTGGTCGAAGGAAACGGAGGCCTCGGAATCAATAAACTGTGAGATCTAATCCGTTTTATTTCATTGTTCAATTCATGTTTGAGTATTGGATGTTCTTCTGTGCCTAATTTTATGATTGTTTTGTTTAATTGCTAGGAGGCCTACTAGGTTATTAATTGTTGCAATCTACTGCTAAGTTAGATATCAAATCCGTAATTGTTTGATTCCTCTAACTTGTGAAGCAATTAGGGTTAATAATTTGCTGCGTCAGGAATTAGTAAATCTTAAGAAGAACATTCAACTAAATTAAATACAACTGCTTGTGTTTGTGTTGTTTAGCTTCATCGATCTCTCTAGGTCTTAAGGCTGCCACTAGATTAAATCTTTAGCGCTTGTCTAGGGTTGTTTAGTAGTAAGATTAATTAAGATCACTTGTTTCTTAATTAATTACAATTAAAGAGGGATAGGAAAATATTTCCAACAATGAATATTCAAGTATGAAGTGAGGTAATGTTGCATCAAGGATCAATTGTAATATTCCGATGGTGGATGTTGTCCTAGACCAAGGTTTGTCTTTTTTGTTCTGGTTTTTTTTTGTTACATTCTCTTTTTGTTATAAATTTTTTTTTTATTTTTAGTACTGTTCAGTACTATTCCTAAGGAAAATTTTGGTTGAATTAGGAGCGCTGTGAGTACCCATTTCGAAGAAAACGAAATTCTGAACAAGACTAGAAAACCCAACCCTCTTGAGACCAAATTCGAATGTTTTGCTAGGGTTTTTGGCATTTTTGTGCTTCTGTCACATGAAAAAAAAAAATTAATTAATCTTTTCTTTATTTCTGGGTGAATTTGTCATTTATTCCTTTTATGAGATTCTGTGTTTTATGACCAGGTCCTCTCATCTTGGTGATTTAACATTCGACCCAGAAATTGAAAGCACTTCGCGTAGGTTAAGGAAGGAAGTTCGGAGAAATTATGAGGAAAGCAATTCTGAGTTAGGAAAGGAGGACGTTATGGCTAGAAATCGGACTTTGAAAGAGCTTGCTGCTCCTGATTTGAATCAAGCACCTTTGTGCATAACGTTTCCTGTTTTAGATGCTACTACTACTTTTGAATTAAAATCTGGACTAATACATCTCTTGCCCACTTTTCATGGCCTTGCAGGTGAAGATCCTCACAAGCATCTAAAGGAGCTTCATGTGGTTTGCACGAGTATGAAACCTACAGGGGTGACCGAGGAGCAAATTAAATTAAGAGCCTTCCCGTTTTCTTTGAAGGATGCAGCTAAGGATTGGCTCTATTATTTACCCTCTGGGACTATAACCACATGGAACGAGATGAAGAGATTGTTTTTGGAGAAATATTTTCCAGCTTCGAGGGTGGCCAACATTCGGAAAGAAATTTGTGGTGTAAGGCAGCACAATGGAGAGTCCCTACATGAATACTAGGAACGTTTTAAGAAGTTATGTGCAAGCTGCCCTCATCATCAGATTAGTGAGCAACTACTTATCCAGTATTTCTATGAGGGCCTTACATACACTGATAGGAGCATGATTGATGCTGCAAGTAGAGGAGCTTTGGTGGATAAGACTCTCGAGGCCGTGAGAAACTTGATTGCAAATATGGAAACCAATTCTCAACAGTTGGCAGCCAATTCTCAACAGTTTGGTAGTAGGCCTGACCTTCCATCTAGGCGTGATAATGAGGTAAATATTTCTTCCCTTGAACAACAAATCTCGAGTCTAACTTCTCTTATTCGTCAGATGGCTATAGGTAACATGCAAACAGTGAAGGCTTGTGGAATTTGTTCGATAGTAGGGCATCCGACTGCTATGTGCCCAACTCTTCAAGAGGAGCCTGTTGAGCAAGTGAATGCAGCAGGTGGTTTTCCTGGACAACCGCAAGGAAGTACGATCCTTATTCGAGCACATATAACCCTAGATGGAGGGATCACCCTAATCTTGGCTATGGGAATCCACAAGTGAATCATCCCTTCCCTCAAAACAACCCAAATTACCAGCAGTATAAGCAGCCATACCCCCCTAGACAACAACCGGACCAAACTGCTAATTCTGGTATGTCTTTAGAAGATATTGTTAAGTCTCTTGCTACTAATACTTTGCAATTTCAACAGGAGACAAGGGCCAGTGTTCAAAGTTTGGAGAATCAAATAGGGCAGATGGCAACCGCAATCAGTAAGTTGGAGGCGCAAAGTTCAGGAAAATTACCATCTCAAACGGTGGTCAATCCAAGAGAAAATGCAAGTGCGATCGTCTTGAGAAGTGGTAAAGAGGTTGAGATTCCAACAAAGGCAACCCCTGCATCGTCGCAAGGACGAACAGAAGAAAAGGAGAAAGATGTCATTGTAGATAGAAACGTTCCCAACGACGATGGGTTCCTAAGAGTAAGTTTTCGCCTTTGTCCAATATAAACCTGGTACCACCCTTTTCCTCAAGCTTTGGCAAGAATCTAGAAAAAGATGAGCAGAACAGAGATAATATGAGACTTTCATAGATGCGAGGTAAAATTCCACTTTTAGATGCTATAGTAAACAAGTACCTCGTTATGCTAAATTCTTGAAAGAGTTGTGTACTATTAAGAGGAAATAGAAACTTAAGGGGTGTGAAAAGGTGAGAGTATGAGAGAATGTTTCTGCAGTGATTCAGAGAAAAATCCAGCAAAGTACAAAAATCCAGGTATGTTTACTATCCTTGTACGATAGGTAAACTAGTGTTTGAGAAGGCCATGATTGACTAGAAGCTTCTATAAATGTCATGCCATATTCCATATTGCTTCTTTGAAACTTGGACTTTTGAATAAAACTGGTGTTGTAATTCAATTAGCTGATGAGATAATGCCTATCCTAAGGGTTAAGTGAGGATATTCTGGTACAAGTTAATGACTAGTTTTCCCCTGATTTTTATGTGCTTACTTAATAGGAGAATGGTGATCAAATGCTCCTATTTTGTTAGGAAGACACTATTTTAAAACAATCCAAGACTAAGATAGATGTCATAGTGGCATACTTACCATGGAATTGATGGTGAAATTTCAAGGTAATATTTGATGCCATGAAATATCTTGATAATGATGATGATGATGATGATGATGATATCATGTTTATTCTATTGATGTGATTGATTCTTTAGCATAAGAGGTTTTGAACTTGATGGAGAAGATGGATTGGAAGTTGAATTAGTAATCATCTGGAAAGAGAATGAGGAGTTTGCCTTGAGTACATGTTGCAGGAAATTGTTGCAGCATTGAATGATTTTTCCAAAGTTTACAACAGTCAGGTAGTTTCCTATAGGCATTTACCAATTCTAACGAGAGGCCTTTACCTTTTATTTTGCAGGCTCCCATTCCAGATTTGAAAACCTCTCCCTAGTTACCTCAAGTACGTGTTCTTGGAGACAAAGGAACGTACCATTGATCATCTCCAACAAACTTAGTGCATCTCAAGAAGAGAAGCTTCTACAGGTCCTTAAAGAGCATAAGACGGCTTGGTTGGGAAAATTGTAGATATTAAAGGAATTAGCCCATCTACATGCATGCATCGTATCTTGCTTGAAGAAGGAGCAAACATTCAGTCAACTGCAAAGAGATTGAACACGCCGTGATGGATGTTGTGAAGAAGGAGATTCTGAAACTTCTGAAGTTGGAGTATGATTATCCTATTATATAGCAATTGGGTTAGCCTGTTCAAGTGGTTCCTAAGAAGACAGAGAATAAATGTTGTGAAAAATCAAGATGATGAGGGTTAGTTCCTACTGTGTTCAAAATCGGTGGACGGGTTTGTATAGATTACAGAAAATTAAATGCTGTAAACTTGCAAGGACCACTTTCCTTTACCTTTTATTGATCAAAGCTTGGAAAGGTTAGCGGGTCATTCTTACTATTGTTTCGTTGAGGGTATTCAAGTTATTTTCAGATTGCGATTGCTCAGAGGATCAAGAGAAGATGACTTTTACATGCCCATTCGGAACTTTTGCATATTGCCGCATGCCCTTTGGCCTTTGCAACGCCCCAACCATTTCCAGAGGTGGTATGGTAGTATATTTTAGATTATGTTGAGCATATCATAGAAGTTTTTATGGACAATTTCACAGGAGGAAATCTTTTGATAATTGTTTGATAACCTTACACTTGTTCTTCAAAGATGCATAGAAAACTAAACCTTGTGTTAGATTCTGAAAAAAGTTATTTTATGGTGGACCAAGGTCTAGTTTTGGGTCATGTTGTTTCATCTAGGGGAGTTAGGTGAGGAGATTAAGCCAAAGTGATTATATCAATCTTTACCTTACCCCACTAGTGTGCGGGGGAAGTTCGTTTTTCTTGGACATGCAGGTTTTTACCGAAGATTCATCAAGGACTCCTCAAAAATAACATAACCTATGTAAATTTCTACAAAAGGATGTGGTTTTTTAGCTCTATGAGGCATGTAAAGTCGCGTTTGACAAGTGAAGGAATTGCTTACTTCTACCCCAATTATCTAGCCCCCTAATTGGAACGTTCCTTTTGAGATAATGTGCGAAGCAAGTGATTATGCAAGTAGGCGCTGTTGTTTGGGTAGAGGATTGGAAAAGCATCTCATGCCATTTATTATGCTTCCAGGATTCTGAATGATGCCCAGAGAAATATTCACCACTAAGAAAGAACTTTTAGCTATTGTTTTTGCTTAGAAAAGTTTGATATTATTGCGGTCCTGGAAATCATTGTTTTTTGTGATCATGGCAGCTTTGCGTTATTTGATGACGAAGAAAGAGGCAAAACCAAGATTAATAAGGTGGATACTACTCTTGAGTGAATTCTATTGGAGATCAAGACAAAGAGGGACGGAATAGTGTCGCAGATCATTTGAGTCATCTAGCTCATGTGGAGGATGAACTTCATCTAAAGAAACATTCCCTGACAGGCAATTGTTTCACCGAGTGTGACATACCTTGGTATGCAAATCTTGTAAATTATTTGGTTTCTAACATCTTTCTCCTGTTTGTCTAGGGCTCAAAGAGATAGATGAAGAGTGATGCCAATAATATGTGGGATGACCCCTACTATGAAGCATTGTGCAGATCAAGTAATAAGAAGGTGCGTTCATGAAAATGAAATTATTTCCATTCTCACCTTTTGTCATTCTTGTGCATGTGGAGGTCACTTTGGAGCTAAGGGACAGCGAGGGAAAGTGCTAGAATGTGGTTTCTATTGGCTATCTTTATTTCGGATATACTCTTTTTGCAAGTCATGCGAATTGTCAAAGGACATGTAATAAATCCCAAAGAATGAGATGCCACAAACCCCCATACTATTTGCAAAATTTTGATGTTTGGGGCATCGATTTCAGATCATGGGAGCGTCCCTGTATCTTTGGTTATGTTTTATTTTGCTTGCTGTGATTATGTCTCGATATGGGTGGAAGCTAAAGCCATCGAACTGATGATTCTAAAGTTGTTGCAGATTTTATCAAGTCTAACATATTCTACAGGTTTGGAATTCCAAGAGCTCTTAAAGTGATCGAGGCACTCACTTTTGCAACGAAAGTGGAGGCTTTTTGAAAAAGTATCATGTGACCCACAAGGTGTCTACTGCCTATCATCCAACAAACTAGGACAAGCGGAAGTGTCAAAATCGAGAGAATCAAGTCCATCATTGAGAAGACGGTCAATCCAAGTAGAAAAGACTGGAGTTGCGTTTGGATGATGCTTGTGGGCGTATAAGGCTGCATAAAGAGCCCATTGCTATGTCACCTTTTCGTTTGGTGTTTGGGAAAGCATGCATCTTCCAGTTGAGTTAGAACACAAGGTTATTGGGCAATCAAGAGTTAACATGAAGATGGATGAAAGTGGAGAACACAGGAAGTTACAAACTACAAGAGTTAGAGGAAATTCGCAATGATGCCTATGAGAATGCAAGGGTTTACAAGGAAAAGATGAAGGCTTTTCATGACAGGATGATCTTAGAAAGGAGTTAAAGTGGTCAAAAAGTCCTTCTATACAATTCACGACTTCGTTTGTTCCGGGTAGTTGCGTTCTCGGTGGATTGGACCTTTTGTTGTTACTAATGTTTTTCCTCATGGTGCAGGTGAAATTCAAAGTTTAGCAACTTCCAAGTGTTCAAGGTGAATGGCCATAGACTTAAGACTTTCTATGAAGGTCTCTAAGAAGAAAATGTGGCAGGATTGGACCTTGAGGATCCGACTTATCAGATTGAAAGAGACAGCCTTGAGTCGAGGCAACGTACAAAAACAAAGGCGTTGCTTGGGAGGCAACCCAAGGGGAGTTGTTTTCTTTTTCTCGCATTTAAAATTTTTTTTAACTTTTCTTTGCATTTCATCTACATTGGGACAATGTCAGTTTTAAGTATGGGGAAGGGATTAAGGTTGCGTTTTAAAAAAAAAAATTACGGTTTTTGTTTTTAGGAAGGTTTTATATGCTTTACGTCATGTCTTTGAACTTCTAGTGTGCAGAAATAGTAACTTGACCTGTTGTTGAGCATATTCCTGACTTAGGATGTTAGCAATCTTTCATAAAATAGAGTTAATCAGATTGAATCTTTGAAGTTTGAAACATATGTCTTGAGAAGTTGTGTGGACTTGGCGTCAAAGCATGATTGAGGAGTGTATAAAACCCTTAAAAGAAAAAAAAAAAATGTTTCTCTTAAGCTAGTCCTAAATTGGGTTTAAGCAAATAGGAAAAAAGAAAGAAAGGTATGTGGTGAGTCGAGATGGAGCATAAAAACGCACTTGCTCATAAACACAACCATGAAATGAGATGAGCATAAAATGCATTTTTCTTTTTCAAAACAGAGAAAAAAAAAAAAAAAAATTTCCCTAGTTTGCTACCAGTTTGTAGTAGTAAAGAGAAACAATTGAGGAAACGTGCCGGTACATGGCCCAACTAAAAACCGATTTCCTCGAGCCTAGGGGAATTGGTGGGTCACCTAGGGTCCTGTAATAAACATCTTGAGTCTTCAAGTATGGTTGCCTTGAGCTTTGCTCCGTCTTAAGTACATTACAAAAATATCATTCTAAATTTACAATAACTAATTATACAAATCTTTACATCAATAAATTTAGAAACCTCGATTAACATTCGAGGGGAATGAGATGAGAAGAGGAGAAAAGCAGGACACGAGGCCCATTTAATAATTATACAACCATACATACCAAAATTATTTAAAACATTCACCTTAGGTCTAAGGCTCATGGACCGGGCACCATGCAATATACAAACAAGTACAAAGCATACATTTCAAAAACATCAAATTTTGAAATTTATGGGTTAATTACAATTTACCCCTAACAAGTTACAAATCTGATTTGGTCCAAAAGTTTTGAAACTTTACATTTTAGCCCCTGCACACTTGGAAGTGCGCTCGCTGCGGCGATGTGTTAGATCGTGCAGCGTGCATTGATTACTTGAGTTCACGCTCAACGTACGTTCGCCGCGGCGATTTCGTACAACGTTCATCCTAGGAAGATCGCTGCGGCGATGGGTTAGATCGCGCGGCAAGCGCTGTTTTCGTAAACACTCGTCTAGAGGATGGTCACCGCGGATAGCGCCTGGTTTCGTCACCAGCGTCAGCATGACAACGTTGGCTGCGGCGATGGGTTATATCGCCGCAGCGAGCGTACAAGATCGTAGCTCCGGATCTGTTCATACAGTAACCATATACACTCAAAACGGATTTCATCAATCATACACACTGATTTCACCAAAAATCCATCACCAATATACCAAATTGCAGATCATCAACAAATTAAATTAATCGAATAATAAATTTCTCAAAACATGCTTTTAAGGCAATGATTTAGGCAGATTCTATATGGCAACATATATCATCAATTCAGTTACCAACCATCCACATAAAAACTGTAAAATTTGGTACCCTAGCTCTGATACCACTGTTAGGAAACGGTTATATACGCAGGGAAAACAAATCATAATAACAAGGATCATTCCATTGAGCCAAGGTCAAAGGTACAATTTACAGTTTATGTTAAAATAGAATCTGTAGAATTAATCATGAGTTTTAAAAAACATACGCCCGTTTGGAGGCTCCTCCAAATGTTAACGAATGTTTTGCTACCGATCTTAAGTGTGGATCGAACTTATGAAGTCCACACGAAGACAATCACAAGAACTAATGAGGATTTGCTAGATCCTCCTTAGCTTTAAAATCAAAGAAGAAAATCAAATGAATTGATTTTGGGCAAAAACGGTTTTTGCCGTGGGAGTAAATGGGGGTACTGTGTATTTCCTTTTCAAAGAGAAAGTGTAATGAAAATGAATCTCACACATTTACAATAAAGTTTTTTCTTTTATATTAAAACTTTAGTTGCCTATTCCCATATGAATAGGCTTGGGCTCCAACCCAAACACCCCATGTTACCAAACACTCCCAATTAGATATTTTATTTTTATTTCATCATTATCTCAATTAAATCATTAATATATATTTAACTATATATTAACATTAACAATAATGATGGTTTAATTAAATATATGCGAACACATATTTAAACGTAATTTCACTTATTTAATTTTCTAATAAATTAAATAAAGGCTACGACCTCAGCAAATTTAATTGCACTGGAAATTACCAAAATACCCTTTCGCCTAAAAGATGAAAACGCCCTTCTTTCTTCTTAAGTCTTAAATTATCTTCTATGTGTGTGACCCATAGGCTCCTCATCATACGGCAGTGTATAGCATCGCGATTAACACCAATTGATCGTCGCACTAATAACAGACCAAGTTGGTCCTAGCAAGGCATCATGGCCACCCGATAGATTGGATTTAGCAAAGTAGTTATCTGTCAACGATATGGTTACCGTACAATTTGATCCTTTCACATACGTTATCTCGACAAGACGAATGCATAAAATAGGTGCAACCTTCGGTTACTCTCGATATTATGTATTCAGTTTCTGGACAATGACTGTATTATAAATTGAATAGAGCAACAACTCAATCCCACTGTGGCCACAGTTTTAGTGTCATTGCCATATACTGAATTGCGTCGTGAGATAACTTCTCCCATACCTGGGAGTGATGAATCCTCTGTCGATCTACCATAGTCTTGATACACTCCTTGATGCAGCCAATCACCCATATTGACAGCTCTGAAAAGAACTACGTTAGGCTAGTGTCAAACTACACCAATCGATGCACAGGCGCTCCGGTGATACTCATATCTAAGGACATGTATCACCATTCGTTAGAGGATTTGTTCCATAGACACTAGGGTTACCATCCATATGGAATCCTCGGTGGGTCAGTCCAGTGAACTTTGCTGTAG
Source organism: Pistacia vera (assembly GCF_008641045.1). NCBI lineage: Eukaryota > Viridiplantae > Streptophyta > Magnoliopsida > Sapindales > Anacardiaceae > Pistacia > Pistacia vera. The sequence goes on from NW_022196042.1 coordinate 76,869, forward strand.
TATATTTCGCTACAGCAAGCACCCATGTGTTGCACCAGGTTGTCACCAAACAACCTTGACAAGTGAGATCAGTCACTGCCTTTCGACAGGGTCGTTCAACACTATGATAGCCTTACCGTATTATCTGTGCCCTTACTTCAGAATAATACTGGGGATACGGACGTTTCTAGAATGGCCACCATATGTGCTCATAGGGTTCTCACTATCAAGATTTGAAACACTTAATACCCTCGTCACGGTTCTACCGTTCTAAGGATATATATCAATAAATATTGCAATAATAATGATTTACGCGATATAGAATAAAATGTCTTTCATTGATTAATGAACATTATTACAAAGAGTCAATTCCACAATAATTGATTGGTTCTAGGGCACCTACTCCAACAACATTATAACATACATTAAATACAACTTACATAATGTAGAAAATGCCTTTTATTAATTATAAAAATTATTACAAAAGTCAACATTACAAAATGGATTGGCTTTGGGGCACCTATTCTAACATTATAATCAAACCTTCGATTGGAGGCTCCACCGATTTTTGATTGAAGAAAAACGCTTGCACTTCAAGCGGAGAAGTGAACCAATGGTAATCCACACAAAGACAAGAATTCTTTCACAATCAATTTCTCTCTATAACTTTTAGCTTGGGAGCAAGAATACGCTAATTGGAAATAAGGGTTAAGGTCCTTTTTTATAGGCAAACCCTAACCCTAATATTCCCTTGGCATGTTCCAAGAATATTCCCACTAAAATCCATTATTTATAAATAGATAATTAGACTTTACTTATTGCCGAAGAAAATGTCGTTTTGGTATTTTACTATTATTGCTTTAATCATACAATAATAATTCACTATATAGAATGCATAGACAACAATATATTAATTTAAATAATGATAATTTATTCTTTTAATATGTATACATCAATATATATATTTGAATAAATATGTAATCTTACAAATTAAGATCCAATATTAAAATTAGAAGGCAATAACCTTCCAAGCAACAACCTTCAGCAAATTTAGTTGCATCGTAAGAATTACCAAAATACGACTTCACCATCAAATGAGGAAATTGCTCCTTACTCCAAATCTTCTTTGATTTGTGTTTTAAGTGTGTGACCCATAGGCTCTTTATCATATCGATAGTGGGTAATATCGTAATTGACACTGTAATGCCCACACAGAGATATGTAATTTAATTTATGTTTTTATAGCCCTTAGTTGATTTTTGTTAAAGTTATTTTAAGAGAATATGAAGAAAATGCCTTAAAACTTGCATTAAGGGTAAAATGATCTTTTCACTCAAAATTAGTTGAAAAAGTGGGGAGTGAAAAAAGAGAGAGAATTTCATGTAAAATGCAATAAAAATGAGGGCATTATGGTAATTGACTAACGGACATAGATGGAATTTCTAAGAAATTATAAGGGTAAAATGGGAAAGTATGTTTATATAATAAGATATTAAGGGTTTGTAACCCTTATTTCTCTCCTTTCCACCGCCACTTGCCTTCTCCATTTTCTCTCAAATTTTCACTGAATTTTTCCAAGGATTTTGAGGGCTTTTGAGTAGAATTTAATAAGGTTTTGATCATAGGCAACAGGAGGTAAGAATTCGTGCTTTATATATATGATTTATTTGTGTAGAAGTTGAATTCTTATTAAGTTTATGCTTAGGGTTAAGAGAAGGTTTGAATCCAACAAGAGTAGAGAGCTTTAGTGGAGACTACTCAAGTATAAGGTAAGTAAATTCCACTCAAATTCCAACTCAAGTTAAGGTTTAAGAAATCAATTGAGTAGAGATTTCTTTAAGCATGTATATGTTATGATTGTTGAGAAATTGAAATGAGATTGATGATTATTTATGCTTGTTGTTGTATATATTTGANAAATTTTGAAATTTATGGGTTAATTACAATTTACCCCCTAACAAGTTACAAATCTGATTTGGTCCAAAAGTTTTGAAACTTTACATTTTAGCCCTTGCACACTTGGAAGTGCGCTCGCTGCGGCGATGTGTTAGATCGCTGCAGCGTGCATTGATTACTTGACGTTCACGCTCAACGTACGTTCGCCGCGGCGATTTCGTACAACGTTCATCCTAAGGACGATCGCTGCGGCGATGGGTTAGATCGCCGCGGCAAGCGCTGTTTTCGTACAACACTCGTCTAGAGGATGGTCACCGCGGATAGCGCTGGTTTCGTCACCAGCGTCAGCATGAACAACGTTGGCTGCGGCGATGGGTTATATCGCCGCAGCGAGCGTACACAGATCTGTAGCTCCGGATCTGTTCATACAGTAACCATATACACTCAAAACGGATTTTCAATCAATCATACACACTGATTTCAACCAAAAATCCATCACCAATATACCAAACTTGCAGATCATCAACAAATTAAATTAATCGAATAATAAATTTCTCAAAACATGCTTTTAAGGCAGATTTTAGGCAGATTCTATATGGCAACATAATATCATCAAATTCATGTTACCAACCATCCACATAAAAACTGTAAAATTTGGTACCCTAGGCTCTGATACCACTGTTAGGAAACGGTTTATATACGCAGCGGAAAACAAAATCATAATAACAAGGATCATTCCCATTGAGCCAAGGTCAAAGGTACAATTTTACAGTTTATGTTAAAATAGAAATCTGTAGAAATTAATCATGAGTTTTAAAAAACATACGCACGTTTGGAGGCTCCTCCAAATTTGTTAACGAATGTTTTTGCTACCGATCTAAGTGTAGGATCGAACTTATGAAGTCCACACGAAGACAATCACAAAGAACTAATGAGGGATTTGCTAGATCCTCCTTAGCTTTAAAATCAAAGAAGAAAATCAAATGAATTGATTTTGGGCAAAAACGGTTTTTGCCGTGGGAGAGTAAATGGGGCTACTGTGTATTTCCTTTTCAAAGAGAAAGTGTAATGAAAATGAATCTCACACATTTTACAATTAAAGTTTTTTCTTTTATATTAAAACTTTAGTTGCCCTATTCCCATATGGAATAGGCTTGGGCTCCAACCCAAACACCCCATGTTACCAAACACTCCCAATTAGATATTTTATTTTTATTTCATCATTATCTCAATTAAAATCAATTAATATATATTTAATCTATATATTAACATTTAACAATAATGATGGTTTAATTAAATATATGCGAACACATATTTAAACGTTAATTGCAACTATTAATTTTTCTAATAAATTAAATAAAGGCTACGACCTCAGCAAATAATTGCAGTGAATTACCAAAATACCCTTTCGCCTAAAAAGATGAAAACGCTTCTTTCTTCTTAAGTCTTAAATTATCTTCTATGTGTGACCATAGGCTCCTCATCATACCGGCAGTGTATAGCATCGCGATTAACACCAATTGATCGTCGCACTAATACAAAGACCAAGATGGTCCCTAGCAAGGCATATGGCCACCCGATAGATTGGATTTAGCAAAGTAGTTATCTGTCAACGATATGGTTACCGTACAATTTGATCCTTTCATCATACGTTATCTCGACAAGACGAATGCATAAAATAGTGTCAACCTTCGGTTACTCTCGATATTATGTATTCAGTTTCTGGACAATGACCTGTATTATAAATTGAATAGAGCAACAACTCAATCCACGTGGCCACAGTTTTAGTGTCATTGCCTATACTGAATTGCGTCGTGAGTAACTCTCCCATACCTGGGAGTGATGAATCCTCTGTCGATCTACCATAGTTTGATACACTCCTGATGCAGCCAACACCACCCTATTGACAGCTCTGAAAAGAACTACGTTAGGCTAGTGTCAAACTACACCATCGATGCACAAGGCGCTCCGGTGATCTCATATCTAAGGATCACATGTATCACCATTCGTTAGAGGATTTGTTCCATAGACACTAGGGTTACCATCCATATGGAATCCTCTGGTGGGTCAGTCCAGTGAACTTGCTGTAGTATATCGCCTACAGCAAGCACCCATGTGTTGCACCAGGTTGTCACCCAACAAACCTTGACAAGTGAGATCAGTCCATGCCTTTCGACAGGGTCGTTCAACACTATGATAGCCTTACCGTATTATCTGTGCCCTTACTTCGAATAATACTGGGGATACGGACGTTTCCAGAATGGCCACCATATGTGCTCATAGGGTTCTCATATCAAGATTTGAAACACTTAATACCCTCGTCACGGTTCTACCGTTCTAAGGATATATATCAATAAATATTGCAATAATAATGATTACGCGATATAGAAAAAATGTCTTTCATTGATTAATGAACTTATTACAAAGAGTCAATTCCACAATAATTGATTGGTTCTAGGGCACCTACTCCAACAACATTAAACATACTAAATACAACTTACTAATGTAGAAAATGCCTTTTATTAATTATAAAATTATTACAAAAGTCAACATACAAAATGGATTGGCTTTGGGGCACCTATTCTAACATATATCAAACCTTCGATTGGAGGCTCCACCGATTTTTGATTGAAGAAAAACGCTTGCACTTCAAGCGGAGAAGTGAACCAATGGTAATCCACACAAAGACAAGAATTCTTTCACAATCAATTCTCTCTATAACTTTTAGCTTGGGAGCAAGAATACCTAATTGGAAATAAGGGTTAAGGTCCTTTTTTATAGGCAACACACCCTAATATTCCCTTGGCATGTTCCAAGAATATTCCCACTAAAATCCATTATTTATAAATAGATAATTAGACTTTACTTATTGCCGAAGAAAATGTCGTTTTGGTATTTTACTATTATTGCTTTAATCATACAATAATAATTATATAGAATGCATAGACAACAATATATTAATTTAATAATGTAATTTATTCTTTAATATGTATACATCAATATATATTTGAATAAATATGTAATCTTACAAATTAAGATCCAATATTAAATTAGAAGGCATAACCTTCCAAGCAACAACCTTCAGCAAATTAGTTGCATCGTAAGAATTACCAAATACGACTTCACCATCAAATGAGGAAATTGCTCCTTACTCCAATCTTCTTTGATTGTGTTTTAAGTGTGTGACCCATAGGCTCTTTATCATATCGATAGTGGGTAATATCGTAATTGACACTGTAATGCCCACACAGAGATATGTAATTTAATTTATGTTTATAGCCTTAGTTGATTTTTGTAAAGTTATTTTAAGAGAATATGAAGAAAATGCCTTAAAACTTGCTAAAGGGTAAAATGATCTTTTCACTCAAAATTAGTTGAAAAAGTGGGGAGTGAAAAGAAGAGAATTTCATGTAAATGCAATAAAAATGAGGGCATTATGGTAATTGACTAACGGACATAGATGGAATTTCTAAGAATTATAAGGGTAAAATGGGAAAGTATTTATATAATAAGATATTAAGGTTTGTAACCCTATTTCTCTCCTTTCCACCGCCACTTGCCTTCTCCATTTTCTCTCAATTTTCACTGAATTTTTCCAAGGATTTTGGGGCTTTTGAGTGAATTAATAAGGTTTTGATCATAGGCACAGAGGTAAGAATTCGTGCTTTATATATGATATTTGTGAGAAGTTGAATTCTTATTAAGTTATGCTTAGGGTTAAGAGAAGGTTTGAATCCAACAAAGTAGAAAGCTTTAGTGGAGACTACTAAGTATAAGGTAAGTAATTCCACTCAAACTCCAACTCAAGTTAAGGTTTAAGAAATCAATTGAGTAGAGATTTCTTTAAGCATGTATATGTTATGATTGTTGAGAAATTGAAATGAGATTGATGATTATTTATGATGGGTGTTGTATATATTTGACTATGAGAAGTGTTTTTGATTGTATGATGATGGGTTGAAATTCGGTTGGAATTGGAAGAATTTTGGGAGTGTTTTGCCGTGTAGGGATTATGAGGATACGTGGGAGTTTGGCTCTCATTTTGGATGGTTAAAGAAACAAAGAGAATTATAATTAATGTAAAGTTTGTATATGCACATTTATTGTTTGATGAAATGCCTAAGAGAAGTATGAGTATGAGTAGAAACTTTAATTTTATGCAACATTGCATATTTGTATTTCATGAATGCATTTAAGTAAGAATTCTAAGCATGAGCCATCCTTATGCATATATTTGTATTTGTGTAATAACTTAAGAAAGAATAAAGAATTTTAAGAATAAAACACTTTAAGAATAAAGAGAAAGAAAGAATAAGCACTAAAGAATTAAAGAAAGAAAACCATTAAAGAAGAGAAAAGAATAGGTTGTGCAATAGGGAACCATGAGTGCCAAGAAGAAATTCTCACATACACGCCACCTTAATTGAGTGGCATAAGAAGAAGAAGAATTGTACGACCCGTAAGAGTGTATGTGGATGAGGGTTGTGCCAAGAAGAATTCCTACATGCACGCCACCTTAATTGAGTGGCTTAAGAAGAAAGAAAGAATTTGTACGATCCGCAAGAGTACATGTAGATAAGGACTGTACTCACTCATACGATCAAGGTTCCAAATCCATGCATCAACCGAGACAGATCGGCAAAGAATAAGAAAAGAAAGAATAAGAAAGAACAAGAGTAAGAAAGAAGAAGAAAGAACAAGAATGAGAAAGCTTGAACAAGCAAAGAAAAGAAAAGAAAATAAAAGAAAAACAAGAAAGAAAAGAGAAGGTTGAGCAAGCAAGACAAGAAAGAAAAGAAAACCTTGAGCAAGCAAGACAAGAAAGAAAAGAAAAGAAAAGAAATAGAATAAGAAATAGAAAGAAGAAAGAAAATGTATTTTTATGCATTATTGCACATGTATTTCATTCATGCATATTACCATGTATTCCACCATGGTTAAAAAGAATAGAAAGAAAAGAAAGAATAGAAAGAATAGAAAGAAAGAACAGAGAGAAGGAAAGAACAGTGAGAATTAGGAAGAAAGAAAGAACAGTGAGAATTAGGAAGAAAGAAAGAACAGTAAGAATTAGAAACGGAGAAAGAAAAGAGAAAGAACTAAGAATGAAAGAAAGAAGAAAAGAATTAAGTAAGGAAAGAATCAAAGAAGGAGAAGAGTTAAGGGATTTACTTACTGAGCATTTTTATACTCACCCTGTTGTTTTTTCCATGTTTTTGTAGGAAATAAGTGAGCAGAGGTCGGAAGGGAGTCGTCAAGAGGAGAGAATTGGCATTACTGTCCACCGTTACTAAGTTTTTGTACTTGTTATTTTAGTATATGTAAAGAATTATATTTTAAAGAAAAATCTAGGCCCAACTATTTTCATATGCTAAGTATGTATGATTTTATTATATATATTCTAAAGTATATACTAGTAGAAAGAAGTCATTACAGAAACTCAATCAATTGTCTCATTACACATCAACCCAGATTGGCCTCTAGCCAGGCATCGGGGCCACCCGATAGATTAGGATTTAGCGTATCAACTATCTGTCAACGGTATGGTTACTATGCAATCAAAACATTTCATTATCTATTATCTCATCAAGGTTTGAAGTACAGAAATAATGTCAACTTCAAATACACTACCTTGATATGTTTGTATTTGGTAATTCAAACTAACGACTTAATTGAACTTGAGCACCAGCTCAATTCCACTATGGCCACAGTTTTGCGGTTATTGTCATTTGCCGAATTACTTAGTGAGATAAGTTCTCCTGTACCCAAGAACGATGAATCCTATGTCGATCCACCACAACCATAGTGTACTTCTTAATGTAGTTAATCACTCCCGTATTAATAACCCTAAAAAAGACTACGTTAGGCCAGCGTCAAACTACACCGATATTTACACACGATGCCTTGGTGATCTCAAGTATAAGGATCACATGCACCACCATCAGTGAGGATATATTCCATAGACATTGGGGTTACCATTTACATGGAATCCTCTGGTTGGTCAGTCCAGTGAACTTGCCAACTACAAGCACTCATGCGTGGCACCAAGTTATCACCAAACAACTTTAACATGCAAGATTTGTTGCTATCTTTCGATAGGATCGTTCAACTCTATGATAGTCTTACCGTATTATATGTGCCCTTACTTCAGAATAATGCTAGGGCTACGAACAATTTCTAGAATGGCCATCTGATGTGATCATAGGGTTCTTACATTCAAGATTTAAAGCACTTAATACCCTTGTCACGATTCTATCATTCTAAAGACATATATTATAACATATCTGAAATACAATTTACATAATACAGTTAGACATAATACAGTCAAATTTCCTTTTATTAATATCAACACATTTTCACAAGTAGTCGAATACTACAATTTGATTTGTTTTAGGGCACCTACCCTAATATGATCTACAAGAATCTTGTTGAACCCCAATTTCCTTGATTCCATCAGATTATTGCCTTGATCATTTTAAGGTTGGTTATGTCATTGACATACGACTATATTGTTTGCCAACTGTCGTCAAATGCCTAGGATCAGCCAATCGACTAATTTTTGTTTTTAATTTGTTTCTAAATTGTTTGTGAATTATTTCAATATATTTTTATTATTTTATTTATTTATTGTTATCCAGGCTAGCTTACGTGCAGCTCGACTAGTTCCTCGACTTCGAACAAGATTTCCGAAATAGGGCAAGCCCTACGGTTCATAGCCAACAATTTTAGTAACCTTTCTTGTGATCTGAACTTGAGACCATAGGGGGACCAAACCCCTTGGCCCCAAGCCTTTACCACTCGGCAAACCCATTGTTGGTTTATTTTAATATTTATTAAATACTTATGAAAATTATAATTATAATTATAAAAAACTTAAGAAATAAAATATGTTCTTCTTAGTAATTTACATGTAACAATAATTTGAAAATTATATTTACCAAACACATATTGATAGATTTTGCAACTCAATGCAACTTTAGAAATAAGATTTACAAATGCATATTGTTTGTGCTAAAAAAAATTATCTAGACAAATGATGTTGCTTGAGAGGTCTGCTGATAGGAGATTCGCTCAAACTAGGAGATTATTCAACCTATAATCAGTTAAACAAGATTCACTAACGTTAAGGGGTGCCCTAGGGTTTTCGATGCGACCTTTCCAATGCTTAGTCATATATTTAGACAAAAAAGTTGAGAAAAGGAGTTTTATGTGTGTAAATTGAGCCTACCCTGCTTCCCACTCCCCCCCCCCCCCCCCCCCCCCCCCACCCACCCACCCCCCCCCCCCCCCCCCCCCCGTCTTTTTCCTGGCCTGGGAAATGATATAACTTTTGTCCCCTAAACATGAGGAAGATCTTAAGGGTTGTGTTGCCATGATTTTGATGGCATAGTGGAGCTTACGAGTGTAATCGAGCCGCGTTTTGGGCTAATCTAGCTCGACTTGATTGCTATAATGTTGAGCTCAAGTTCGAGCTTCAACTTGGCAAGCTTGAAAAATCAAACCTGAGCTCGAGCTTAACATTGTAAACGAGTACTCGAGCTCGGGGGAAGCTCAATACCTTTTGGATTTTAAACTTAAACTTCATCTTTACATTTTGAAACTAGTAGTTCTAGAAAAGGCTACTCAACGTCACTGCTCCGTTGCTACGGAAAATATAATACCGAATTGGACTTGCATTAGGTGAAGGGTTTGAAGTTACAACAGTTTGAACAAGAAGCCACCATGAGTAGCAAAGAATGGAGCAAACACCAGAGACTCCACTACCATGAGCTTGAAACCTTGAAACTATTATGCAGAAATAAAATCCAGCTAGAGCCTAGGGAAGCATAGGGATCCTAGCTCGGATGTCGCACTAAACGAACCAAGCAAAAGACTCACCCAAGACAAGTGACAACTCGCAGCCAGGTGTCGACAAACCTCAATGCTCGTTGCAACACCTAATGAGTCTATCAAGCTACATGGGCACCATGTGCAATACATGGTTTAACCAGCGACTACTCTTCGAAAAACTCCAGTTAATCACAATTGTAACTAGGATTAAACGTAATAATGCCTTGATGATCTCGATCGCCCAAAACTTGTCAATACTGACAGTAATCATTTCATTGACACAGGCCCACTCACAACCGGCATTACAAACTCCTATAAATAACACAATCAAAACCCTCGAAAGAGAGGCAAATAAAGAATAGAAAGAAAGTATATTGCGTACCAACTGTAATCACACATCTCAATAAAAAGAAACAATGGATGTAGACTCGATTTTTTGGCCGAACCACTTTAAAAAGCTCACCTCTTCATTTATCATTTTTATATCATCATCACCTTTGACTCCGACCTTGTCCAACCCATACTACCCATCTTTGCTAGTTCTTAGGAATCACACACTTATCTTGCTAGGTTCCTCTTGTGGTCAACTGAAAAACTCTGGTTGACGCATGTTCAAGTCTCGACATTTTGGTTGGAACGAGAATTCGCATCAACTTAAACTTTGAAAGAAAATAGAAGAAAACGAAACCTTGAAACTTTTAAGGGAGAGGAAAAATATATTTTTTTATTTGTAAAAGAAAATATTTTTTTATTTTTCATTTGTAAGAGAAGAAAGAGAGAATATTTTTTTATTTTCTCTTTCTTCTCTTACAATAATATTGTGTCCTTTTTTTACTCCTCTACTGCCACAATGTCTCGAGCCCACCACCAATGAAATGACTCATTTTATTTTTTATTTTTTGAGGTGTGTTTGTCACTTGTGAAAACTACAAAAATTATATCGCCCTTTATTGTTTCAAAAATATCAAATATACCCTCAAACTTCCCAAAGCTCGCGAGCCTATGAGCAGAGTCTAGCTTGTTTGAACTCAACTAGACACTGCAGCCAAGCTGAGCTAGCTTAACTAAAAATTGAGCCAAGTTTGAACTTTTACAGTGCCGAGCCCAAGCCGTTCACAAGGGGCTCGGCTCAGCTAACACTCCTAGTGGCGCTTGAGAGGGTAGTTAACGGCCACATTTGGTTGATAAACGCTAGAAGTGATGGAGAAGTTAATCTTCCAAAATCTAAGTAGTGAAAGTTGACTTGGGAGTGAGAAACAAGTAGATCATGCAGGAATGAAGATATTATCTTCTTGTGTGTCACGTGTCCTGTCACTTGCTCACTCATATCAACATATTTGGGTCTCCTTCCCGTTAGACATGCTTCTTTAGTTTGGGCCGTAGGTGGCCAAATCTCATGGTTTGTGTTTTTTGGAGCCAAACCCAGGGGATTGTCATGAGGTTGTGTCTTTTGATGCTTCTTAGCCAGTTCTTTCTCCTGGGGCTTATCTTCCTATGTTGGTTAGATAGGGTCCCAAGAGAACTAGGTAGTGCTTAGGCATTTGTTTATTTTTGGACCCTACATGGGGATGTCCCGTTGTAAATTGGCCGTCTTTTATTTGGCTTTGTAAATTCTTTTCCTTTCTTTATAATACAATTTACTTACTTACCAAAAACAAAAAAAAAAGGCCAAATCCTCAGTCCGACCCATTTTGGGTACTTGATCAACTCTAGACTCTTGTTCATAAATTTTAGGCCTATTTATCATGGACTCTCTCATTAGCTTCATCAACGTAGGCTAGCCTAAAAATTATTCCTCAACACATATAATATTATAAAGCGTATTTAAAATTATTTTTTCCAAAATAGCCTAAAAATTATTCTTAAACACATATAAAATTATCAAACTTATTCAAAATTATTTTCCTAAAATGATTAAACTTAAGTTATAACCAATGTTCTGGGACCCGAATCGAGAGGTGACCCGTTCAGGCGATCGGGTCACGGTTCGACTGTCCGGTCAAACCAATGACATCATGCTGACATCAGCAACAAAACGCTGTCCGATGTTTAAAAATTCTTATAATGAAAACCTGCTTCTTATAAACAATCTCTAAAATGAAAGACGGAAAAGAAGAGAAAGCAAAAAGAAGTAAAGTGGTCCCAAATTAAACGTTACTGTAGGCACTAGGTAGACTAATATACTTCTAAATGTTAAATTCACCCACACATGGACACTCTTGCTGGTTTAAACGGGCCAGATCCCACAACCAAAAAGCTACATCTATTCATTCAAACTTAGTTTATGATAACTTGGGGTGCGTTTGGTGTAGTATTTTGGATAGGATTTTGAAGATAGTATTAGATTGTTGGATAGAGGAGTATTACGAGGTAAATTTGAAAAATTTATGAAAAAGCCCTTAGGTTTACTAATTTAATTAAAGACCCTACTATATAAAATGATAAAAACACCCCCACCACCTGCAGTGTCAGATTCCGACCGCCACCATCGGAATCTGGCCGAAAAATTTCTTTACGGCACATACCGATTGGATATGTGCCGTAACGCATCATTATGACCTTTTCCGGCCAGATCCACCACGGATCTGGCCGAAAAAGGCCAGATCTACAGCCTGTTATGGCCGTCGACGGCCGGAAAGGCCAAAACGACAGCCATCTTTGGCCGTTAGTGACGGCCAAAGATGTGGCCGTCGTTTTCGGTCAACGACAGCCATTTCTTTGGCCGTCGCTGACGGCTAGATCTGGCCTTTTCCGGCCAGATCGGTGTAATTCTGGCCATTTATGATCGGAATTTAGGTCGTTGTATAGATTTCGGCTATCACCGGCGGTGGTTGCCGGAATCTGACAAGTTAGGTTGATGGGGAGGTTTTTGTTAATTTTTAAAAAAAATTCAAGGGGCATTTAGTTAAATTAATAACCTTATGGGGTCTAAAAGTAATTAAAAAAATAGGATAATATTTCTGGAATAGTGTGCCAAACATTATTTGGAGAATAGGATTGAGAATATGGATAAAAATAGGGAGTCAAACGCACCCCTGGAAATTTAATTTTACATACGTTTTTTATTTTATTTTAAGCAAATTTTGTTCTGCAAAATGAATGGAGAAATTCTTAAGAAAAAGATGAGTTTGAGATGAAATTTTAAGAAGATGAAAATGGGAAATCTTTCAAGAGGAGTAAAAATATGATTCGAAAAAGGTAAAAGATTAAAAGTGAACATTTTATGTTACAAATCCAAGCTGGAAGGAAGATTTCCAAATACTGTTTTAGACTTTTCAACGGGGCAGTTTATTAAAACAACCTTTCAAGTTTGAATTTAAATTAAAAAGCTATCAAGTTTAAAGTTTTACTAGATAGCATATTATTGATTAAGGGTAATTAGAATTAATGAAGTATTATTAATCTTTTAAAAATTATACTATATTCCCAAAAACCCAAAATCTTGCAAACAAACCCAAACACCTTCTTCTTCCTCCCGCATAACGCATCTCCACCTTGGTTGCTGTTCTTCTTAGGTTCGTCTACATCTTTTCTTGTCTGCATCTTCTTCTCATCTACATCTTCTTCTTACTCCTTCCTCTACATCTTCTTTTTCCTCGCCATTAACACTTTCTTTTCTCCATCATATATACTTCACCGCCAAGGATCCCCCTCCTCCCTGACATTTCGTGTAAATATGTGTATCTCTCTTTACATTTTATATTTAGATTTACAAAGATTTAATAATGGATGGGGTTTAGGTTATGATTTTGATTTAGTTGTTTAGGTTGTTGGGTTGTATTTGTGTAATGCAAGTTGAAAGGAGTGAAATTTGTTGAAAATTTGTTTTGGGTATGATGGACCGATTGTAGGTGGAGATGGCTGAAAATGTGTTTTTGGATCTGATGGATCGCTTAAGCGATCTGGTATAAGTTAGTATATGGCAACAGACGCGTAAGCGATCAGATATATGGCAGCAGTCACTTAAGCGATCAAACTTATTGTACTGTCGCTTAAGCGATATACTAGATCGCTTAAGCGAGCAGTAAGCATATACTTCGATAAGAAATTATATTCCATAATGTTATTTAATATTTAGTCCTTTTTATTAATTATTATTATTTTTTTCATTTCAATAGAATGTGAAAAGAACACTTCGTTCTTTGTTAATAGCACCATACATAAAACTGAAAAATCTATTGTTATCTATTATTTTATTAGTTCTTGGCAAGAAAGTAATATAAAAAAATATAATATTGATATAATGAACTCTGCAACCATCTACTCTGCACTCTGTAGACCAAGGCTAAAAGACTAGATCGCTTAAACGATTAAGGGTAATTTACTTCAATATTTATTTCCATATTATGGACAATGTTTAATATAGACGTAAAAGAACTAATTTAATTAAAATATAATAACGGTCATGGTCCACTGAATGAATCGTACACCTGATATGTGTAATATAGACGTAAACATTCTATATCATATATGTTTAATATAGCCGTAAAAGAACTAATTTAATTAAATATAATAACGGTATGATCCACTGAACAAACCGTACACCTGATATGTTTAATATACACGTAAAATTCTCCATCATATATGTTTAATATAGCTGTAAAAGAATTAATTAATCAAAAATAATAACGGTCATGGTCCACTGGACGAATCGTACACTGATATGTTTAATATAGACATAAACTTTATACCATATGTTTATATAGCCGTAAAGAACTAATTTAATTAAAATATAATAACGGTCATGGTCACTGAACGAATCGTACATCTGATATGTAATATAGAGTAAACATTCTAACCTATATGTTTTATATAGCCGTAAAGAACTAATTTCATTAAAATATAATATCGGTTATGGTCCACTGAATGAATCGTACACCTGATATATTTATATAGACATAAACATTTTACACCATATATGTTTAATATAGCCGTAAAAGAACAATTTAATTAAATATAATATCGGTCATGATCCACTGAATGAATCGTATACTTGATATGGTTAATATAGACGTAAACATTATACACCAATATGTTTAATATAGCCGTAAAGAACTAATTTAATTAAAATATAATAACGGTCATGGTCTACTGAACGAATCATACACCTGATAGTTTAATATAGAGTAAACATTCTACACCATAGTGTTTAATATAGCCGTAAAAGAACTAATTAATTAAAATATAACGGTCATAGTCATTGAACAAATCGTACACCTGATATGTTTAATATAGATGTAAACATTCTACACCATATATGTTTAACATAGCGTAAAAGAACTAATTAATTAAAATATAATAACGGTCATGGTCTACTGAACGAATCGTACACCTGATATGTTTAATATAGACGTAAACATTATACACCATATATGTTTAATATAGCCGTAAAAGAACTATTTAATTAAATATAATAAGGTCATGGTCTACTGAACGAATCGTACACCTGATATGTTTAATATAGACGTAAACATTACACCATATATGTTTAATATAGCCGTAAAAGAACTAATTTAATAAAATTAATAACGGTCATGATCCACTAAACAAACAGTACACCTGATATGTTAATATAGACTAAACATTCTCCATCATATATGTTTAATATAGCCATAAAAGAACTAATTTAATCAAAATATATAAACGGTTATGGTCCACTGAATGAATCGTACACCTTATATGTCTAAGATAGCGTTAATCGCTTAACCAATCTAGTGAAGTACATAAAATAATCCAAATAACACTGGACGCTTAAGAGATTTCATTTCTCGCTTAACGATCCTGTGTATTTAGACTTAGTTGCTTAAGAGATCCAGTTGTATTATGTTATCGTTTAAGCGATTCTATGCTTTTACATTTGGTTGCTTAAGCGATCATAGATCGCTTAAGCGATCACGAACAGAACAGAATCAATAAGTGCCCAGACGCACGATCGTTAAGTGATTTATTCTATCGCTTAAGTGACTTTTGCTTTTAACCTTGGTCGCTTAAGCAATTACAAATCGCTTAAGCGATCATGTCCGAGGCAGAATAAACTCTGCTAGATGCACAATCGCTTAAGCGATTCTTCGCTTTTACTATTGGTCGCTTAAGCGATCCACTTAAGCGATCATGAATAAGACAATAAAGAAATGCCGAGACATAGGATCGCTTAAGTATCGCTTAAGCGATTCTTCGTTTTTATTGTTGGTCGCTTAAGCGATCATGAACAAGACAATAAATAAGTGCCCAGACGCATGATCGCTTAAGCGATCCTTTGCTTTTAACGTTGGTCACTTTAAGCGATTTATAATCGCTTAAGCGATCATGTCTGAGGCAGAATCAACTTCTGTCCAGATGCATGATCGCTTAAGCGATCTTCTGTCATATACCAGATCGCTTAAGCGATCCTTTGCTTTTACTCTTGGTCACTTAAGCGATTTTATATCGCTTAAGCGATCATGTCTGACGCTTAGAATTTGCGTCGGCATACTCCTCTTCAGTTTCAATTTCAACTCTTGCCCTCCCTTGTTTCACCAATAGAATATCTTCCGTCGACGCCTTCTCCTCTCCTATTGGAGCAATTTTAGTCATCGGAAGTTACTCCACCACAACTTCTTCTTCTCCATTTTTGGTAGACCCAATCATGCCTACAATTTGGGGAGTATATGGGTTTTTTCTGTTTCTTTAAGGACTCAGCCATTATAACTTAATCGGGAATGGCAAGGAATGAATAAAATGCAAAGAGCAAAGAAGTGAGGAAATTGAAGAAATTGGAGAAAAAAAGAGCGAGAGAGAGAAAGAACATGAGAGAAATGTGTTCTGCCTTTTAAATTTTAAATCAACTTCTCTTATTATCCTCTAACCCACAAATATTTAAATCTTTTCACCCTAACCCTTTTACTACTTTAATTACACTTAAGGATGCCACGTCATATTTTAACCTAAAAAAAAATCAAAAGATTTTATGGCCATTTTGTTAAATGAAACTTGGGATGGCGGACAGTTAAATTTCCTCCTTTTCAACCCAAATTTCCACCTTTCCCATACTTTCTCAGCAACCAACAAAATTCAATCAAAAACCTAAAATTAACATCTCAACCATTCTTCTATCCAAACTGAACCAAATTCCCAGGTTCACAGGTTTTTCCAAATCAAACACAATTCACCACCAAACCCACAATCAAACGCAAAAAATAGAAGAAAAAAAATCCCAATTCTGCGAACCCAAAAAACCATCAATGTGACATAACCCAACATGCAAACAATAAATTACAATCAACCAATCACAAAATCACAACAAGATCTAAAAGAGACAACAAAAACAAAAAGGAAGGAGAAAGATAAGAGAGATCTTGCAGAAGCTCTTCAAGCTCGTTACTTGGCTGAATAATAAAGCTCGAAGTCAAAGATCAGAACTTGAAGGAAGACGCAGACGGCAGCTCGCAGACGGCGGATGTGAAGGGGTTGAAGTCGAATGAAGGAGAAAGAGTTAAAATTGTTTTTAAGGATCTTGAGTCTTGATACTTATTGGACTGGATTTGCTGCCTGTCCGGTTGGACTGGCGGCTAATACGTAACGTCGGTCTTTAAAACGGTCTAACGTTAAATATCAGGTTTTAACCTTTATGAACCGGAAATGTGAACGAAACCCGATTGGATCGGTGGATCGATCGGTCTGGTCTGGGTTTCATAACATTGGTTATAACAATCCCAAATAGCCTAATCTGTAAAATAAATAAAATGAAGGAAATATCTCTCGAGTGAAATTGTCCTATGAGTCGCACAATTATAACGCTGACAGGCAGTTGAAAAGGGTTCCGTCAATTGACTGTTAACACAAAGCCACGTCCTCACGTCTTCTCGTCAAATCTCCGATTAAAACTTAAAAGAAAAAACATCAAAATTAAAATCACAGCCAATACGAACAATAATAAAAGAGAGAGAAAAACTTTTGATTTATAATTTTATTGACAGATATATGAATTATTAATTGATTGATAGATTGACCTTCATAAATCCAAATGTGAATGAATGTATAGGCACCAAATTTAGCAATGAAAGGCGTCTTCTCGGCGCCCGGAGATTATGTCCACTTCAAGTCTCAGGTTCCTCTTCACAAGATTCCTGTAATTTTCTCTTTCTTATTTTTTTCCTTTCTTGACTGGATATGTTTTTGTTTAATGTAGGTGATTGACCGATTGTTTTTGTTTCTTCATTAATCATTTTAAGTGTTGGGGTTTCTATTTTTCATCTCTATTTTGCAAATTAAATTATTCGGATGTGTGCTTCTTTCTTTGATCCTGAGTTTTACTTGTTAATTGACTACTGCTGTTAGTGGCTCCATGTAAGATAGTTTTTTGAGGATTTGTTCTGTTTATTTTTTATTTTTTTCATCTCAATTGTGGGACAAGTTGATGTGGTTATCACTTATCTCAATTTCAGTTTGGCTATTTTTGCATTTTGATTGGCGATAAGTTGCTTACCTTTAGCTCCATTTTAATTTGTTTGCTTAATTAGTTAATTGCAATGACTTAATATGGGAATTTATTTCATTTGCTTTAGGATTTAGTTCGTTGGCTCCATTTTAAAGTACTCTTACTATGCACTCTGATAAATGTATGCCACAGTCATGGTAGTTCTATCTTGCAGAGAAGCTTTTGGTAGTGGCAAATGCAGTGATGAATTTTGAATTCAATCAGAAATTGATTTTTTTGAATAAAATTTTATAAATTTTTGACATCTGTATAATTGGATTGACTGTGGAACGATGGTAACTCTGTGCATGTTCAAATGAGCAAACACTCATCATCGAAATTGTAGGGTGTTGGTTAAGACACATTGGTTTGTTTTATTTTTGCCTGATAGATGTTAGCTTTTTGAAGCACAAAGAAGAGGCTAGATATTTGAGTTATTTTAGTGCAAGATTATGTCATATCTGAGCACCACGCCTCAAATCAGTTGTTCCTGATGGTACTTTTTATCAAATGATAGGGTGTCTCATATAGGAACTTCCTTTCTTTTCTTTTTCCTTCCAGATTGGCACAAAGCAGTGGCGATATTATGATTTTGGTCCAAAAGTGGTTCCTCCACTTATTTGTCTTCCCGGTACAGCAGGGACTGCAGAAGTCTACTACAAACAAATCATGTCATTGTCCATGAAGGTAGTAAGTTTGATTTTGTAGTGTGTTAGAGTACAGTTAAATAACTAGTTTTAATACATTTCAATTTTTCAATTTCTGCCTCCTTTTTATGGTGTTTTTTAATTTTCCTATGGAAAGATAGTCTATTTCTTCTAGTTCTGGTTGCCTTTTAGAGAGAAACTGAGCTATAACTTAGTTATGATGTTCTTCTGATACAAATTTTGCACTCATTGTTGGAGAGCAGTTTTATAACATGGAAATGGGATATTATCAATCAGGTGACAACTTGTTTCTAAAATGAACAGCAAAAAGGGACAAGTTTCAAATTACATAGAAAAGGAATAGAAATCGTTAGTTATCGCTAACTTCAATGGAAAAAGCTAAAAGACTTAAATGCCCATAATCTAATATAAGAAGAAAAAATATATTTTTTTAAAAGGGAAATTACTATACCAAAAAAAAAAAAAAAAAAAAAAAAACCAATCAAATTATGGAACAGAAAAAAGTCAAATTTTATATAAATTTAAATAATGAACTGAAAAACAAAATTCAAGTAACAAGCCAAACTAAAACTAAGAAAGTGAAATCTAAATGAAAATTGAATAAAGGTAAAAAAAAAAAAAAGGTTGAAGAGGAGAAAGCTTGTTGACTCAAGATTCGTCCTTGAGCTTCAACTTGCTAACTTCATTCCTTATAACCTATTTCTTCAACCTGGTTTACTCATCTTGCCTTGAAGTAGGTGTTTTGCTTTGGTGCTCTTCTTCCTTTTGAGTCCGATCTGCTCTTTCCTACTCCTACTCCTACTCACTCTGGCATGCTCCTCCAAGTAGTCCCTTTGACTGCATGTCCTTAATGAAAATGAAACGGAAGTCCTCAATTGTTTGATTTAAAGAAAGATCAAGTTCTTGCATAGATGATCATAGAAAGTCCAGTAGGAGTGTGATCAGTTCTTTGTTGTCACCTCTAAGCCAAATAAGCCTGTCCAGATCGGGGTGCCCTTTTTTTTTTTTCTTGATTCTTTAAAATCATTAATTATTCTGTTTATTTACTTTAATCTAAATTCATTTTTTTTTTTTACTTACAAGTATTTAATATTTTAATTATTTAATTATCATTGCTTTAATCTAAATTCATTTCTCGTAAATATTTTTAAAATTTTAAATAATGGGCAAATATTATGAACATGTCAAATGCCATTTTTACCCTTATCAAATGTTAAATATAATTTCCTCCAACTGTATTTTTTCCCTTTTGTGTATTTTGAAACTTGTGCCTTTTTTCAGTTTGTTTCATAAAAAGTAGTCTCCTGATTGATAATATCCCCATGGAAATTTGGTGTTGGACGGAAGACTGCAAATTTTTGATAATTATAGAATTTGTTTCTTTAAGAGAACAAAAGAAGAAAAGCTAGTCTCATGAACTTCTTTGTCCAATTCTCTCTCTTTTGCATTGTTCTATCTCCCTGTTGAGTAGAGTTATGAAGGATTTTTAGTTATTTGGTTGTTTTAGTCGGTAGAGACGTGCTGTCAGTATAAATTTTAGATCTGTGGAAAACACTGTATATACAATACCACATTTGATGTGACTCTCCTTGCTGGTAAACATAGAAAAGAAAAATAGAGCTATTTTCCTAATTTTGATATGAATTCAAGCTTATTAAGGTCACACTTATATTTCATTAATCATTTGGTACAGTATTTTTGACGAGTTTTCTTATTTCACTGTATTGCTTATTTCACTGTATTGTATTTATCTGAAGTAATGATTGTAGTCATGGCTTTAGACTGGTGAATTAATTTCACTTCAAATATTGTCAATTCAGTTGCATTTCGGAAGTTTCTTTTTTCACTCGGGCTTGTTGGTATACTCTAAGTTTTCTGAATTTCACATCATAGTATCATTAAAAATCCTACACAAGACAATAGAGGTCATACATTTTGCCCTTTGCTTTGCTTTTGAATTTTGTTACTAAAACATGTAGATGGCTTCAAATTGTATCCTTTCAGCATGAATTTATTACTAGATGCACATGCTATAAAGCGATAGATACGTTTGGGTGGCAATTTCTTCTGTTGGTTTCTCCTTTTATTCCAAGCAAACAGTTTGGACTGTTACCATTTTCATGATATTCTCTTTTACAGGGCTACCGGGTGATATCTGTCGATATTCCACGCGTATGGAATCATCATGAGTGGATTCAAGCATTTGAAAAGTTCCTTGATGCTATTGATGTTCATCATGTGAGAGTTCCATTTATTTTGCAGTATATGCTTCTTCTTACTGCATTCTCTTCTCCTACTTATCTTCCTCTAAATCATATCACTTATATTTTGATACATGAGGTTTGTTTATGTACCAAAATGCCTGCTAACCTTGATCACAAGTTTTTGCATTTCAAAGTGGTACTTTCTTTTCTTCTCCTTCATATACTTAACTTCCTTTCCTTGAGAAAAAGAATGATCTGGATACTTTAAATATTACAATTAGTCAAAGCTTGCCCGTAAGCTTTCCAAAGACACAACTGGCACACAGGAGGCCCAAAGTTACAGAGAGCCCCGAACGCAAAAAATTGAAACTTAGATGCTGCTACATTGTGTTTTCTACAATGAAAGAAGGCACTGATTATTGGCTTAGGAGTGATTGTGCCAAAAAAATTAGTAGATGGCCTATTTTCTGCAAGACATGATCAGCTCATTTTTATTTTCTCATGGTACAACTTTTGCATTGTACAATTCAATCAACTCAAGCCTTGTTTGCCCTGTCTATATATAACCCAATAGGAAAAGGAGCCAGTTATAATAGCTCCTTCAATATTTTGATACATGAGGAAATAACTTTATTTGATCCATGAAAGAAATTTATGTAAATTGAGGAAACTTACTGCCAGCACATGCTTTTTCATTTTTAAAGGGAATGAAATTGTCAGTGAAATTCAACACTGGAAGAGAATGTGCAAATATTAGATATAGACACTTGGATGTACCTATGTATCTTGAACCAGAATTGATCAGAATATAATTAATATTGATCCCCTTAATGTGTGTCTTAAAGGCACATCTTAAGAATATTAAAATGGCAAGTGATGAATGTTTTTTTACTATGGATGGAAGTCAAAGTCATTTAGTAACAAAGTGTTTTTGTTTTTGTTTTAATAAAATAATTACGTTAATTACTGACTATTTTAATATTTTTAATGTGTCCTTAGGGCGTGCTTTTAGATAACCCAATTAATATTTTGCATCTTAGGCACATTATATTTTTTTAGCTTTCTGATGCCATTAGTTACTTGCTTAAAGCTAGGGTATTTATTTGGTAGACTGATAAATCTGTTGCCTACAGATACATCTTTATGGTACATCCCTCGGAGGCTTCCTGGCACAACTTTTTGCTCAGCATCGCCCAAGACGAGTTAGATCATTAGTACTATCAAATACATTTTTGGATACACGTAGTTTTGCAGCTGCAATGCCATGGGCTCCAATGTATGTTTTCATGCTTGTTTATAATGACTATAGGCTGGAAGATCAAACTGCTACATTTTCTCTTTGTATAGATCAAAATCTTTCTTGATAACTCTTGCTTCTCATTAACTGGGTTAGAAAATTATTATTGGGATCCACTTATGACCGTAAACACTATTTATTTTCAGGTATTGAGACATCGCGCTTGCAGAAGCTTTGATATAGTTTTTTATGTTGTAATTTATTGCTCAAAATGCATGTTACATTCAGCAAATGGTGGGAAAAAATATTTATTTGCTTCTGCTAATAATAAAAATATTTTATATGAACCTTTAGGATTCTGCCTGTTTATATAAATGCGTATTCTAGAAATTATTATAGATATATATTTTTTCTACATTGCTTTAATATTCATAACAAAGTCGTTCTTTTATTTTTTTGGATTTTGCTGGCCTGACTTGCTTCTTGTGATGATTTGCTTGTAAAATTATTGTGCTGTTAACATATTAACTTGCCTAATTGTGATAATTCCTTGTGCAGTGTTAGTTGGACACCTTCTTTTTTGCTTAAACGATACATCTTAACTGGAATTCGTGATGGTCCACACGAACCATTTATTGCAGATTCTGTGGATTTTGTTGTTTCTCAGGTAATGTCTGTAATGGCCCATAGTTACTATTATTGTTGTTATCTGTATGAAAACCTGAACCTTATCATACATTGGAATTTTATTGTTTACAACAGAGTTTAAGTTATAATATGGCTTTATCTTTGAAGTCTTTGGTATTTCCATGGCTCTTTGTAAAATCCTTTTTTTTCATATTTCAAAGACGGGAAATATGGGTGGATGCTATTGTTGTCCAATCAGCTAGTTCTGTTTCCAGCTTTTTGCTGTTGTGTGCATTTAGGTTTTGGATTTGCACTATGGTCCATATTATCAACATAAGTGGACATCTCTTCAATTATCATTAAAACTGTCATATTCATTACTCTTCTGACAGACTTTCTGCTCGAACTTTGGGTTAAATTTTAGCTGATTTGAAGTGCATTATGTTGGTGAATATCTGAGCAAATATTTGTGTTGTACTTGTTGCTGGATTTATTTTAATCTACTATGATACTAGTGCTACATTCTGACAAATGGGTATGAATGACAGTTAGGGCTTTGACTGTCTGGTCATTTTTTCAGATGGTGTTATTGTCACTAGAATCATTTTCCTTTCTTTTACCCTTTTATCTCCTTTTATCTCTGGCCTTCTTCACTGTTTACCAGCATCCAGGGAGAGGTGGTCTGGTCTTTTCCACAAGCGAATCCAGTTCTAATGTGCACTTGTTTTTTATGCTACTTTAGTGCAAAAACCATGTGAAGTATAAAAGAACTTAAATTTTTTTTTTTTTTTTTTTTAATTTATTTTAATTTTTAATTTTTTAACTTTATTCAGGTTGAAACACTATCAAGAGAAGATCTGGCATCCAGATTGACTTTGACAGTTGATGCTGCTTCAGTTGGAACTCTTCTGCTTTCAGACTCATATATCACTATAATGGATGTATGTCATCTGAAACTCGTTTGATGTGTGTGCATAATATCATTTTACTGATCATACTCTCAGAGAAAAAAATTTGTTTTGGTTTGGTGCCAACTTGACCGAAATTGAAATAAAAATAACTTGAGAAAACACAAGCATTAGTTATATGCCAAGTTTTGCTGGGGCCTTCCTGGAATAACCCAAATGTTATGAGAAAATAATTTTTTTTCTCAATTTTCAAAGTTTCGTGAAGAGTGCAATTTATCCATGAATTTGCTAATTGTAGTTTAAGGCAGAACTAAACATCATGAGAAAAAAGGTGAATTCTTCAGTTTGACATCAAATTAATGTGGTCAAGAATATTCTCTCCAAAAGACTCGCAGTTGCCATTTTTTAAAATCAGATGGTTACTTCTTTTAAGTTGTTGTATGTGGAAATTTACTGAACCAGTATTAGGCAGAACTTAAAATGATGACTAAATAAAGGAAGGTGAATTCTTCACTTTGACATTAACCTAATGTAGTTAAGAATCAACTCTCAAAATGACTCGCAGCAACCAATTAGTGAAATCAGTAATGCCTACTTTAGTTAAGTTGTTGAAAGTGGAAATTTGCTGATCCAGTTATTTGCGTTGTTGGACAATCTTCCTAAAGTTTTGAGATCCAGATTCGGTAGTTAGTGCTTCTTGTTTTATAGGAAAGAATCAGGTTGCAAATTATCTGACATAGTTGGAAACTGATTTTATCGGCAACACTTAACTTTGTTTCCACAGTATTTTTTTTTTTCCAATTTTATATATTTAAACCAAATTCCTCCTCACGTTGTGTGGGATTTGATCTTATGGCCTTTTGTACGACCTGAGAAATTTAACTAAATGAACTAACTAGTTCCTATTATGTGTCCGCTGTATTGAACATGGACAAACTTTAATTCGGCAATTATTCTTCTGTAAAGACTATTGATGGATAGATATTCTGTGGCAAATACTCAGTTAACATCAACTTGTGATTTTCTATTTCTGCTTGATCTGGAATGTCATATACATGTTCCACTGTTTTAATTTTCTGGAGTTTTGGTATTAGTCATTGATACTCAGACAAAATGGAAAATTTTGCTGATAGCTTTATTGATTCTTTTGGCATGGTTACTTGCTTCCTCCTTGAAGACAAATGACTACTGTGCAACTCCTCAACCACTCAAAGATCATCTGAGTGAGAGGTATCCTGGAGCAAGGCGAGCTTACTTGAAAACTGGAGGTGATTTCCCATTTCTTTCACGCCCAGATGAAGTCAATTTACATCTTCAGGTAAACACAATTTGCTTAGACGGACAGTCTTTTGAGTAAGCCATAAACTGGTAGTTTTTATTGATTGGAAGACCTGTGATTTAACTGGTATCTGCATTGAACAGCTTCACCTGAGACGAGTTGGGGTAGAAGCTCAGCCAGACTTGGTCCGAGGCATCTCAAAGGATGGTACTGGTGGCAATCCCAGTGAAAAGAATGATGGGAAAGAAGATCCCGACAACCCTCCGAAAGATAATGGGGGAAACTCTGAAAGTCCATCTACAGAAAGTCAGTTACCTCCTCCAGAAAGTTCTGAATCTCACAGTATAGATGATCAACCCCTCAGCAATTCTAAAGGTTGCCTCGTTGGCCATGGAGATACAATGCTTTTGTTGCCTCGTGAATTGTTGAGAAATCAACAAATCATGGCCGCTGAAATCCTTCTGCAAATTGCTTTAGAAATTTATGTTCTATATTTGGTGGAAAAATTATACATTACTTCCAATCTTTGTTGGAAATTCGTGCAATTGTTGTAAAAGGAACATTTGAGGATGGTGATGGCTTGTGTAAGCTATACAAGCAAGCACTCTAAACTTAGTCCAGGGTTTGCTAATGCTTTCTGTAAGGAATCGGTTTTTTTCGTTGACATTACTGTACATTTAACATTTTATATTTCCAGTTAAAATGTTAATGTGAATTCTGTAAATTACAAATTTAATATTAGAACATTTAAATTTTGAAGGTGGCTAAATGCTAACAGATGTCTGTTTATCTGGAAATTGGTGGCCAGAGCAAAATCTTAAAATTAAAGCATACATCTCTCCCAGGTTTGGACTAAAGTTCTTAACCTCTTTGTTTTATGCTCTGTTTTAAAACCTAGACCAGACCGGCTAGTCCGACAGGGACCCGACAAGTTCTTTGGTTTGGTTCAGGGTTTAGGGGGGTTTTGTAATGTTTCAAATTTATAGGGACTACTTTGTAATTTTTTAAGGGTGTTTTAAGATATGTCAAGAGTTTAGGGATTAATTGGAAACTTTTTGGGCATTATTAAAAGACATAAAAATTTTAGGGACTAATTTGAAAATTTTAGGGGTATTTTTGTAATATATAAAATTAAGGGATTAATAGTAATTTTAAAAAAATTAAATTATTACTAACGTCATCGATCCAACCGATTGGACCAGTTGATCCGTGACTCGGGCAGTAGAATAAGTTGTCCTTTGGTCCGGGTTTTAAAACAACAGTTTTGTGCTCAAGTTCTTGACCTCACTGTATTAACTAAATTATTAAGTCCATTTTAGATACCCATGCAATTCTTTTTTTAAAAAGAAAACCCAGTTCAGGATGATGTTTTTCGCTGAAAATTTAGAATGATCATTATGGTCAAATTCTAATATTAAACATAACTGGTGAGTTCAAAGGACAACAATGTAGTAGTTGGAAAAATTAACAATTCCTCCCCAGCAATATTAAGTTTTGAAATAAAGTATCTGGTTGAGCTAGCAATAGCAGGCAAAGTTTATGGATTTTACTACCAAAAATGGAAGAGAATGAATAATGAGACAGATAATAACAGAGGAAGGCACATTTAAATTAATAGCATAAACGTCAAGTAGCAGTAAAATAAATTAATAAATATTGTATGACAAACCATAAATTAGGCAACCAAAGTGGCATGGTAGTAGATTAATATTTCCCCCCCTAGTAACGGGCAAGTCTATGAGTCCCACCGTCAACCAGAATCAATCTAACTTGGAATCTTTGTCCTTTATGTTTCTCTCCAAATGTTCTCTCCAAATGTAACTGCCTTCTTTATCAAATAGTACAGATCTTTGTCAGTTAACGGTAGTCACATTAAAATTAATTGTTGAAGGATGTTTTAGTATTTTTCATACGCTACTTTAAACGTTTATGAAATTATCATTTGAATGATGTATAAACAATGTTTCAAAACCCAACTTGGGATGAAACCTGACAAAGTTGCTGGGTCCCGGGTTGACTGGTTTAACCGGTTTGACCACTGGTCAAACCGGCTGATAAAAAATTTTAAAATTTAGAAAATACACCCCTAGAAATTCGTTAAGTCCCTATAGGTTTGAAATATAGCAAACACACCCCAAATGCAAATCGGTCGGTGACTGGTTGGCGGCTGCGGGGGTGACACCCC
Source organism: Pistacia vera (assembly GCF_008641045.1). NCBI lineage: Eukaryota > Viridiplantae > Streptophyta > Magnoliopsida > Sapindales > Anacardiaceae > Pistacia > Pistacia vera. The sequence continues at coordinate 104,134 of NW_022196042.1, forward strand.
AAATGGAACCCCAATCATCCCTTAAGCCCATTCCGCTGAAAATCTACCCAAGATCTAGTCGATATTGGTTCAATTTCGACCATATCTCACCGATGCTGACGTTTGCATTTTAGGCCAGATCTCACCAACACCGACATTGACAACCCTCCCTATCACCCCAAAAATACTCCTCTCTTCCTCCCGACCAAAACCCACCTTACCCCACCCTCGTTAGCCTCGCCAATTGTTGACAAAAACCGGTTGTTGTCGCCGTTAGTGTTTTTTAATTTTCGGCTGATTTACTCATCGGAAATCAACTCTATCGCCACCATTACACTCACCGAAACTTTCTCTTCAAAAGCCCCAACATCCCGGTCTTCAATTGTTTGCCGATCATCATCCCTAATTCTAGGGTTTTGGGTGAATAGGAATAATGTAAACCCGACCTGGTGAAGCTTCTGGGTCTCGGTTAAACCGATCGAGTTTTAAAACAGTGTGTATAAACCTCAAATTTAAAAACTTTATCAATAATACCCTTTTACCCTAATGCCGATAGGTTGTCGTTGGGTGTAGCTGGTTAAATTACCATTTTATGTTCATTTTCCCTTATCTTCAATATATTGCAAAATTTGTTTTTACTATAACCCTCTATGTTTTTGAAATTATCACTTAGATGATGAGTACACTTTTAAAATTTGAAAACTATATGAGTGATTCCCTTTGCCTTCATTAGGTTTAACAAGATTACCATATTACCCCTTTTTCCCCTTATGTTCAATATTTCATAAACATTTGCTTTTATTGTAACTTGAACATAACATGAAAGTTATTTCCCAAAAAATTTACCATTAAGGCAAATAACTAGATAATTACAAACTGTTGATGCTTGATTTTGACACTAACAATCTCGCACGTGCAGAGTGCTAAGCAGGTCTCAGAAATTACACGTGTTTGATTATGAGAGTTGATTATGGTCACATTAGCATGCAAAGACTTAGTAGTAAATGAGACAGTGAGAAATTTATAGTGGTTCAGATGCTTAAAGTGATTCCTACATCCTCTGTTTTCTTTTATATGAGTGTTCTTGGTCATTAGCCAAGTGATAAGAGGTCACGAACTGTGAATAGAATTACAAGAGCTTGGTATTTAGAGAGAACATTAAGCCAGTCTCTTTCTTGTAGGTTGTCTTTACTATTTGTTTTTATGAGAACTAAGATCCCGATTTTGTGAGGGGGAGTCCTCTATTTATAGCCACTGAGTTCAAGGTAATTTTTACAAGTCTGCAAGTGGGTAGGTGCCGTGCAAGTCCTTCCTTGCGTCCCATTGGCTGATAACTTAGGAAATATCCTTAAATTATATAAGGCTTGGACAGCTGTGCGAACCTTATTCATTCACAGACAAAACTTGAGCCTGTTGAGTTGATGACAACCGTATTCTCTCTGTCTTGGGGCGACGTGGCAAATTCTAGGCAGTGCAAAGCCTTTCTAAACTCTGATTGGTGCTCGCTGATGTAAGCTTATGTTAGCTCTGATTTTTTAGGCCTAACAGAAGCTCCCCAGTTCTTGAGATTTAAGGAATTGGATTTCGAGAACTTCATGATTATGTTGCGACCTGACCTGTATTCAGAAATGCTTGCTCGATCACATTTTTTTAGACGACCTAAAGTTGACTGCTTGCTAACTTCTGAAGTGCTGTCTTAATTTGACTTGCGAACTGAGTCCAGGTCGTGAGCTATATCTTCAGAGTAACACAAGCAACTTGACGGATCGTTTACTAGGATCTACTGATCTGAGCTTCATCTTGTCTTGAGTCATCGGGAGGTGCTTTGAACTCTAACTGTCATTCATGACCTGAAAACACTTAGAATATTTCAGGGTTGAAAATTCTGAATCATCTCATTTGGTGTTTGTGTTCGACATGTTGAATAAATGTCCTTTTTGAACAACCTCTTCAGATGTTATTTGTTGTGCTTGACAGCTGGCTCGGCTAATAAAGTAATCTTTATCTGACAGACGTGTCTCTATGCGCAATAAGTGTTAGCCATGAGCATTAAATGCAAGTCATGCTGAAACGATATTCCCTTTTGGTGCATTAAATGCGAATGAAGGCACATTAAATGTGGAAGAGATAATCACGCCGCCGATTTGCATTCTCGATAAAGAGAGGTGTCGGTTGATTTCTACGAAGCATGAGAGTTACTCTTCCCATAGTTTGGTGACACGTGGTCGCGATCTATGGCTGAGAGCGCACTCTCGCCCAAATGTCTCTTATAAAAGAAGCTGTAGCGTTGTCTTCTTTGCTATAAAACCCTACTTTTGCCCTAGTTTTTCAAAGAATCCAATTTTTTCAGAGAGAAAAACAACGTTTTCTTTCCTAAAAAAAAAATGTGTTCCTCCTCCATCAGTTCATGCGAACCCAACGCTACAACAGAGCACCCATTTCAGTAGCTAAGAGGTAAAGAAACTTCTTCCTTTTTCTCTTTTTTTCATTTCTTCAAAAAAAAAAAAAAAAAAAAAAAAAAAAAAAAAAAAAAAAAAAAAAAACTTCTTTTTTACAGTCATGGTGGTCATGAGTGTCTAGTACGTCTTAAAAAGAGCATCGTTGGGCAGTGCTCAAAAGAAACACTTGAAGTTGAAAAACTTAGGGTAAATAATCCCAAAGGAGTATTTTTAGGAGTTTTTAGGGTTTAGAAGCTTGACAGCCATGGTAGAAACTATAGAGATATCCTCCACCTCGTTTGAGTCGTCATATGAGGTAACTTTTTAGGGTTTGAGTCTCCCCTAAATGTCGTACCTTTACACACTCTAAGGCCAACAGAGATCCCTGAGATGAGAATAACCAGTGAGGGAAGCTCACACCCACCAAGCACCTCAGCAAGTCCCGGAAAGGTGATAAGTTCCACTATTACAATGGACAAAATCAAAGAAGCACTAGAGTAGTATGTGATCGAAGTATAAGTGTACCAAAAGAGGTCGTACACTGCCTAGGAGCTTCCTGAGGGAATGGCTACGATCTTAGAAGCCATTTTCAAATGTGGAGTAAGAACACCCTTCCACCCCTACATCAGGTTAATTCTCGATCATTCCACTTGATGCCGAACACATATATGATAGCTATTGCTATGTATATATTGTTCTGCAAGCACAAACTCGAGGAGCCAACGACATTGGAGCTCACTTGCACCAATATCTTGAAGAAGAGTAAAGATAATGACTCATACTATCTCTCCAAACGACCAACGATTGAGGGAGGAATATTTGGTTACCCTAGCAACGTGGGAGCTTACAAGACAAAATATTTTTTCTTTAAGTATGACGGTATCTATAAATTTCAGGCACTGAGTAGGTTTTTCCCTTTAATTTTTAGGTTGTTCATCTTTTATACTTAATTATTTTTTAGAGTACAAGCTAACAAACTCTTTTCTTTATAGAAAAAAAAACGACTCAATTGCAGCTGTTGACTGATTGTAGCTGCATCCAAGTATTCGACCAACTTCCTAATAGAAGTCATGACACGAAGTTGCTTGTGACGATTGAAAACTTTCACAAGTACGGGTTCTCCCCCAGAAGCATATTTAGATAGTTCAGCTCGTAAGTTTTTCTTAGACAAAAAAAAACCCAAGTCTTTTACATAGTTAGACTCTTTTTGCTAACTATGTTTGCATGCCATGTAGTAGCCATGCAATCAAAGTGATTTGGGGGAATCACCTTCCCGAGGTTGAATCCAAATTCGCAGCTTAGACCAACTCAAGTAATGTCCCTGTAATGAGGACCCTAGCTAGTGCCAAAAGGCAACCAACTGTGGAGAGACGTGAAGAAGCTCCCCAGTCTATTGTTGCTTGTTTGACGAAGAAGAAGATCATGGCTTCAAGGAAAAGGAAGAAGGTAACAACCGAAGCATCTAAGTTTGAGTCAGATGACTTTACCAGGTAGGTTGCAGCCTACCCAACTTCCTACCTTAAAGGTTACCTCGAAGGGTGTGCCAGAGACTTCACAAGGGAAGGAAAGTGTGGCCACTCAAAGAGAAACTGGCCAAGAACAGACCGAAAAGGTCTCCACCACAAGAGGTCAGGATCAATCTGTATTAGACCTTTTGGGGCAGATGCTCGACCACTTAAGGTCGGTGGTCTTTACCCTCCTAGAATGCCAACTGGCATCGACCTTTGAAAGGTCTATAGTCTCTATAACTTCCAACCTTATGGCCACTGTGCTCCAAATGCAAAGCGAGGTAAAGCAAACCTTTCTCTTTGTAAACTCTTTAACGCTGATCAAGTTCCTCAGTTTTTTTTTTTTTTTTTTTTTAAATAATTGTTTATCCTTTTTCTTCTGAGTCTTTACTTGCCCTGAATATTGCTCACAACAAAATGAAGATAAACTCCGAAGGAAAACTTCATGAAATGAAGGAGGAGATTCTCAAATTGAAGTAAGCTCTTGTGACTTCAAACGAAGCTGCAAGTGATTCCCAACTTCAAGTGAGCACATTTATGGTAGAAAGGGATTCTGTTGGGCGGACAGTAGAGTTCCAGAAGCAGAAGCTTCAATAGAAGGACGACCAGACCAAAAAGCTTTAGATGACAATACCGAAGCTCACTAGAGATCTGAGCTTGCAAGAGCAAGAGCATCATCAAAGAGAAAAGGAGCTGCAAGAGAGCCTAGATCGTGAGAAGGCGATAGAGAAGACTCGAGTTGATATGTGGGAAAACACAAAGAAGAAAATGAAAGCAAAGAACACAGAGCTCGAGATGGCTCACGGGTGGATCACTTTGCTAACTGAGTAGATGAAACAACTAAGCAATGCGGTAGAAAGGAAAGCTGGTCATTGGTCACTACAAGTCATTCATAGCTTACGAGCAAACAATCTGAACTTGGACGTTTCCAACCTCCTTGAAGAGTATCAAGTAGCGCTTGCATCGATGTAGTCTACTGACGAGCAAGAAGACCAAGAGCCCGCCCAAGAGGAAGGTCAACAAGAAATAGAGAACCCTAAGGACCCAATGACCGACCTTGAGGTCGTGGCAACTAAAGTCAAGGATCCTGAAGTTCAAGATAAATGATCAACCTCCCTTCTACCTACTCTCAAATAGCCTTTTTTTGTTTCTTTTCATTTTCTTTGTAGCTTGCTAGTCATCCATGTACATATTTTGCTAATATATATATAGACTTTTTGACCATTTGTGATAGCACTTTTAAAGCTTAAGTACTTCACGAAATAAATATATATTTTTTTATCGTAAAACATTGTAAATAATAAGATTATTAAAACTTGAGATTACAACACAAGTAATTCTTGAAGAAGAATGGGGATAATCTTATTCATGGTATTTACAAGAAAAACTTACAAGTAAAATAGATCACATAAGCTATACAAGAGTTTGGAATTACTGATAATAGGGGCACAAATGTTCAACATTCTAAGCTCGCGGTACTTCAAAACCATTAAGCCTTTTGAGATGATACGTCCAAGGTTATATCACCTTAGCGACTCAATACCTTCTTAGTTAGGCCCTAATTCCCATGCGCTTGGTTCTTTTGTACCGAGAAGGACTTCTTTGAGGACCAAGTCGTCGACCTGGAAGTCTCTTCTCCTGACTTTGGAGTCGAAGAATCTTTTAGCCCATTGTTGGTAGGAAGTTGTCCTTAACCGAGCTTTATTTCAGTGTTCTTCAACTAAGTCTAGACTTGTATGCATAAGTGCTTCATTGTAGAATTCTCTCCGAAGTGAACAAGTTCCTACTTCAACTGGGACCATTGCCTTGCAATCATATGCTAGTAAGAAAGGTGTTTATGAAGTAGAGGTCTTCAGAGTTGTTCTATATGCCCATAGAACTTTTAGGAGATCGTCGACCCAATTTCCTTTTGCTGCACCAAGCTTGGCCTTCAAAGTGTGTTTAATGGTTTTGTTGATAACTTTAACTTGACCAATGGCTTGCGGTCTTGCTATTGAGGCAAATTTCTTATGAATCCCCAACTTTTCACAAAACTGCTTGAACTCCTCATTGTCGAACTACTTCCCATTGTCTGAGATGAGTGTATGAGGAATTCCATAACGGTAAACTATATTCTTGAAGATGAAGTCTTTGAGCTTTTTAGTGGTGATCGTGGCCAAAGGTTCTGCCTTGACCCACTTGGTGAAATAATCTATTGTGACCACAACATGTTTGACACCACCCTTACCAGTTGGCAAGGGACCGATGAGATCAATTCCCCACATAGCGAATAGCCAAGGATTGGTCATCGTTGTTGAAAGATTGATGAATAACACATGGTGGAAACAAGAAAAAACATAAAAGGAACATGCATGTTGGTTATAGAACATTCAAACATTAAACAACTTAAAATGAATTAAGGTTGGTGTATTATACCTTCTCCAAGTGCCTTATTTGATGAAGCCACAACCCAAAGGAATGAGTTCTCTGCACTTTAACACCACCTAGTGAGAGAGAAAGCTTGGCCAATTTAAGAGAGAGTGAGAGCTTTGTGTTTTTGATGAAAAATGAAATTCTCTACCAAAGATGAACTATCATTTCATTTATATAGGCCAGGGTCATTTTATAATTACATGTTCTTCATGGTTGCCACATGTGAAGGCTCATTTATACAATGTCCCTTGAATAATCTTTATTATTCAAAAACCCATGTAAACTACACTAGTTTACACTAATGACTCGTAATATTAATTTAAAACCCTTTAACTCTTAAAGGTTAACCCATATAATTCATCCTAACACTTTAAGATATTATAACTAATCCAATTAATTATCATTCGACCATTTTAATCTTTTAAAATGTCTTGAACAATTTCCATGTAACAGCTTACATGGAAATTCCATTATTACCCTCGGAAGGTGCTAGCCCTCTTCGGATAATCATTTCTCTCTCAACCTTCTTTAACTCCACAAGGCTATTGGTGTGACCATGTAGGTCCATCGTGGGTTAGCTGTGAGCTAATTTTGGATCAATCCGAAAACTCGTCCGGAGGCTCAACGACTATGGTAAACATCTAGCAATGTGCCATAGCCCTTAAACCACGATAAAGGAATAGCTCCATCAAACCCTTTTTCAGATCATATGTACCATGCAGGTAAAGTCCCTCCATTGATATATCTTGATCGAATACGGATTTATGGAACGTCAAAATCCTAAACTCGATCTTCAACCAAATCGTCGATCAATATGTCCGAAACTTGTCATCACGAAGTTACTTTCGTGTGACTAATAATATACTCTGGCTAGAGGTTTTGGTTTCCAACATTTATCGATGTTCGTCTAGGAACCCAGATCCAGATGGAGTCAGCAATACTCCTAATCCTATATATCCGAGTCAACGGATCCTGCCTTGACCATCGTTCGTTTCTGTATATGAACAACGCATGACCAAATAAGCTTTATCATACGAAACACGACTAGTCTCATACTTATACACCATATGAACCATACACATCCGTATCGGATCCAACCACGATGTCTCAGGTCAAAGGACTACATCGTGCACTGATATAACCAAACGATAAATCATTGACTACATGCTTTTCCAAGCGATTTGCCGTTATTTGGTCATGTTTGAAAAATAGTTCACCAACCGTTAATCCATACTAATGCCCCAGTGACATGACTATCATTGTCATCCATACCTATATCAACTCATGATATCTTTCAAAAGCATCTAGCATGCCTACCATGCAATATAGTTGCCCAAATAATATTGCTTCCATAAGGAACCTTTTTGATAAATTCATTTATTGATTAAATGAATCATTTGGACAATTCATATACATACTTTATTTAAATGCATGACTGAATAAAGGAAGCAATTTATATATATGAATTGAAGAACTCTTTCTTCTATTATTTATGATATATTGATACAAGACAAAATGCTTTGAAATCGACAACACGAATGGTTTATAGAGCATACACTGACAAACACTAATAGTTGTCAATTAGTGGGAAGGAGCTCGTGAGATGTTCGAGAATCTTTGGCACTTATCACACTTCTTCACAAAGTTGTAGGTGTCTTCATGAAGTAAGAGCCAATAATATCCCTAGTGAATAATTTTATTAGTGAGAGATCATGCAGCAGTGTGATTACCACAGATGCCTTCATGTATCTCTCTCATGATGTAGTCTGCATCATCATCTGTCACACATCGGAGGAGGGGAGTGTTAAACCCTCGCTTATGCAACTGATCTCCGATTAAGCTGTAACGAGTAACTTTAGTCTGTAGGAGTCTTGCCTCAGTCTTGTTGTTAGGAAGAACCCCTTCTTTGAGATACTAAATGATTGGAGTCATCCAAGACACATATTTAGTTGTAGCCACTATCTGGTTGAGTGAGTTAATGCTGGGAACTTCGATATATTTGACTAGGATGTTATTCGGCGCTGGAGTCTAGCGATGAAGCTATCTTCTCCAAAGCATCCATGACAGAATTGTTATCTCTTGGGATTTTTCCTGATTGTGTAGTGCTTGAAGGACTCGAGTCCGACCTTAGCTTTCTTCAAGTAACTGATCATATTCTCTTATTTAGCTTGATACTCTCCGAAAACCTGATTGAGCACCAACTGGGAGTCACTATTGATGTCGATCATATCTGATCCTATCTTTCTTGCTAGTCGCAAACCAGCAAATAGCACTTCATACTCAGACTCATTATTTGTGGCTTTGAATCGGAACCTAAGGGCTCCATAAATGTGAGTTCCTTCAGGACTAATGAGCAGAAGACCAACATTAGCTCTTCTTCTGTTAGAATACCTATCAACATAGAGACTCCAAGATGACAAGTTTTGGACAGTTTCTTGGATAACTTCACTAGCTCATTGTTCGGGTTCTCAATCTGGCTGATAGGAGAACTCTGATATAAAGTCAGCTACAGCTTGCCCTTTGATAGCTACTTTCGGTCTATAATGTAGATCAAACTGACTTAGTTCCATGACCCATTTAAGCAATTTACCTGAGGCCTGTAGCTTTTGGAGGACCTATTTAAGCGGATAATTTGTTAATACATGAATGGTATGGGCATGGAAGTAAGGTCGCAGCTTTCTGGAAGTGATCAGCTAGGCAAAGGCTAATCGTTCAATCTCTGGATACCTTGACTCGGCATCTAGTAGTCGTTTGCTCATGTAATACACCAGCCATTGAATTCTACCTTTTTCCCAAATGAGAGCTACACTGACCGCATACTGAGAGACAGACAGGTAGAGAAACAATATTTCCTTGGGAAACGGCTTGGATAGAAGAGGTGGTTTTCCGAGATGCTCTTTTATGCTCTGGAAGGCTTGCTCATACTTTGGAGTTCATTCAGATCTCTTGTTGGCTCTAAGAATATTAAAGAACGGCAAACATCAATCTGTTGCCTTTGATATGAAGCGGCTAAGAGCCGCTATTCTCCCATTCAACCTCTGAACTTGTTTGCGATTGGCGGGACTTTTCATATCTAGAAAAGCTTGGATCTTCTCGGGGTTGACTTTAATTCCCCAATGGTCAACCATATACCCTAGGAATTTTCTTGAGGATACTCTGAACGAACACTTAAGAAGTTTAAGTTTCATTCTATATCTCTGAAGTATATTGAACATTTCTGCAAGGTGGGTTATATGATCTAAAGCGACATGTGACTTGACTAGCATGTCATCGACATAGACCACAATTGTTTTCCTAATCTGCTCAAAAAACATATGGTTAACTAGATACTAGTAGGTCATCTCAGTGTTTTCAGACCGAAGGGCATGACTCTATAGCAGTATAGTCCTTGATTTGTGATAAACGAGGTATGTTCCTTTTAATGACTTCCTTCTACTAGTATACTTTAGAACATATACAATAAAAACATACATACTTAGCATATGAAAAATAGTTGGGCCCAAATTTCTCTTTACTTATAAAATATAACTCTTTACATATACCAAAATAACAAGTACAAAAACTTTAGCAACGGTAGACAGTAATGCCGATTCTCTCCACTTGTCAACTTCCTTCCGACTGCTGCTCACCTATTTCCTGCAAAACATGGAAAAACAACGGGGTGAGCACAAAAATGCTCAGTAAGTAAATCTCTTATCTTTTCTCCTTCTATGGTTCTTTCCTTACTTAATTCTCTTCTTCTTTCTTTCGTTCCTAGTTCTTTCTCTTTTCTTTCTCTGTTTCTAATTCTTACTGTTCTTTCTTTCTTCCTAATTCTCGCTGTTCTTTCCTTCTCTCTGTTCTTTCTTTCTATTCTTTTAAACATGATGGAATTCATGGTAATATGCATGAATTAAATGCATATGCAATAATGCATAAAAATGCATTTTCTTTTTTCTTTTTGCTTTTTTTTTTTCTGTTTCTTTTCTTTTCTTTCGTGTCTTGCTTGCTCAAGCTTCTCTTTTCTTTCTTGTTTTTCTTTTCTTTTCTTTGCTTGTTCAAGCTTTCTCATTCTTTCTTATTCCTTCTTTTCTTATTCTTATTCTTTCTTATTCTTTGCCGATCGGACTCGGTTGATGCATGGATTCGAAACCTTGGCCGTGTGAGTGAGTATAGTCCTCATCTACATGCACTCTTGCGGACCGTACAAATTCTTTCTTTCTTCTTAGGCCACTCAATTAAGGTGGCGTGCATGTAGGAATTCTTCTTGGTACAACCCTCATCCACATACACTCTTACGGGTCGTACAATTCTTCTGCTTCTTATGCCACTCAATTAAGGTGGTGTGTATGTGGGAATTTCTTTTTAGCACTCACGGTTCCCCATCGCAACAACCTATTCTTTTCTCTTCTTTAACACTTTTTCTTTCTTTAATTCTTTAGTGCTTTTTCTTTCTTTCTCTTTATTCTTAGAGTGTTTTATTCTTAAAATTCTTTATTCTTTCTTAAGTACTACATATATACAAATATGGGTGTTTGGTTCCGGGTACCTTGCACTTTTTGAAGGAACCGGAACCGATGGTTCCTTGAAATTTGGAACCAGAATCAGAACCGATGGTTCCTGTTCCTAGGTACCCAGAACCTGTAGCAATGGTTTTGGTTCAGGTTCTGGGTACCCTGTAAAATTACAATGAGCCCCTAAAAGTTTTTAAAATAGCAAAAAACCCCTTAAAAACTTACAAATACCCCCTCACCTATCACTTGTTAACAAAAATAAAATTACAAATTATAAATTCAAAATTACAAACTCCATTGCTTTGTAAAGGTAGATTCTCAAAAGTCAATCCAAATTACTTTAAATGTTATGAAATATAAATATAAATGTATTTACATTACTTTTTTACAAAAAATTTTATTAACCCCCCTAATATTTTATTTTATTTTATATTAGTCTCGGTTCCTAGTTCCGGTTCCTAACTATAGGAACCGAAACCGAAACCGCATAGTAATGGTTCCAAAAATTTGGAATCGGAACCTACCTATTGACGATTGGTTCTGGGTAGGAACCGGAACCAAACCTAGGGTACCCGCCGGTTTCGGTTCCGGTTCCAACCGGTTCTTTTAAACACCCTTATATACAAATATATGTATATGGATGGCTCATGTTTAGAATTCTTACTTAAATGCATTCATGAAATGCAAATATGCAAAGTTGCATAAAAGTAAGGTTTCTACTCATACTCATGCTTCTCTTAGGCATTTTATCAAACAATAAATGTGCATATACAAACTCTACTTTAACTATAATTCTATTTGTTTCTTAAACCATCCAAAATGAGAGTAAAACTCTCTCGTATCATCACAATCCCTATCATGGCAAAACACTCCCAAAACTTTCTTAAACTCTTCCAATTTCAACCAAACTTCAATCTATCATCACACAATCAAAAACACTTCTCATACTCAAATATATCCAACAACAAGCATAAATAATCACCAATCTCATCTCAATTTCCCAACAATCATAACATATACATGCTTAAAGAAATCTCAACTCAATTGATTTCTTAAACTTTAACTTGAGTTGGATTTACTTACCTTATACTTGAGTAGTCTTCACTAAAGCTCTCTACTCTTGTTGGACTCAAATTTCCCCTTAACTCTAAGCATAAACTTAATAAGAATTCAACTTCTACACAAGTAAATCTTATATATAGAGCAAGAATTCTTACCTTTTGTTGCCTAGGATCAAAACCTTGTCAAAATCCACTCAAAAGCCCTAAAAAATCCTTGGAAAATTGAGTGAAAAGTTGAGAGAAAATGGAGAAGGAAAGTGGCGGTGGAAGAAGAGAAATAAGGGGGTTTGTAAGACTAAACCCTTAATATCTTATTTTATAAACATACTTTCCCATTTTGCCCTTACACTTTCTTGGAAATTCCATCTTTGTCCCTTAGTCAATTACCATAATGCCCTCATTTTTATTGCATTCTCCATGAAATTCTATCTCTTTTCACTCCTCACAATTTCAACTAATTTTGAGTGAAAAGACCATTTTACCATTAGTACAAGTTTAAGGCATTTTCTTCACATTCTCTCAAAATAACTTTAACCAAAATCAACTAAGGGCTATAAAAACATAAATTAAATTACATACCTCCGTGTGGGCGTTACAATTCTCCCCCTCTTATAAAAATTTCGTCTCTGAAATTCAAACAAACAACTCCGGGTAATGGTTCTGCATATCCTGCTCCACCTCCCATGTAGCTTCTTCAACTTTATGATTTCTCCAGAGGACTTTCACTAAAGGGATACTCTTGTTTCGGAGCTTTTTAATCTTTCTGTCCAAAATCTGCACTGGATGCTCATTATACACAAGATTCTCTTCCAAGTTTACGTCCTCTATGCTCAGAATATGTGAGGGATCACTTATATACCTTCGAAGCATCAAGACATGAAATACATTGTGAAATTTTTCCATACTGGGTGGTAGTGCTAATCTGGAGGCCACCTTTCCTACTCTCTATAACACCTCAAATGGACCAATGAATCTTAGTGCTAACTTTCCTTTATTACCGAAACACATCACCCGTTTGTAGGGGGAAAATTTCAGAAAAACTTTGTCACCCACTTCAAACTCAACTTCTTTTCTTTTCAGATCAGCATAGCTTTTCTGCTTATCTTGGGCTTGTTTCATTCTGCTTCTGATCAGTTTCACATCTTCTATCATTTTTTGAGTCATTTCTAGCCCAAGAGCTATATTTAACTCATCTTTCTTGCCCATCTCATCCCAATGTGATAATCCGTAAATTATACAGTTTTTATATGATCTTTTTGTCGGATTTCAGGTACTTTCCAGTGCATTTTGACCTGAATTGGTGCTTAATTCCTTACTTTTCGTGTTTCAGGTTAAAATGGACTTTTTGAGCGAATAAAGACAAAACTGGGTAGTTTTGACTCAGAATTGAGCGGATTTCAGAAGATAGGAGAGTTCCGGAGCAGGACAACGCACGATGAAGCTTGTTTCCAAGGAAGAGAGCCGAAAATCGAAGAATCGAACGCAGAAGCACATGAGTGGCGTTCTGTAATTTCAGAACCCTTGAAGGAACTTCGCCCCGGCGAGAAATTGTCTTCGCCGCGGCGAAGTAGGCAGAGACGAATTGGGGTTTCCGTTCTTCACCGCGGCGACAGTCAAAGTTTTCAGTTTTGTAAACGCACAGTTCTGTGTGCGTTTTTTTGACTGGGTTTTTAGGACTAGTTATAAGAAAAACTTGAACTTTTTAGAAGGTACTCCGAGCTATTAGGTTTAGCCGTCTTTTACATTTTCCTTAGAGAAAAGCTTGAGTTTTTCGGATTGTTAGAGAGAAGGTTCGATTTTGACTGGAAGATTCATCTTTTGGGGAATTTCTATTCTTTCATCTCAGTTTCATTATGTTTATTCTGTTTACTTTGTTTTCCATTTTTTCTTGTTAAATTAGCTATGAACTAATCTTCTATGGTTAGGATTTTGATTATGTTTGGATTTGAAATGGGTTGAATATGTGATTGTGCTATTTCCATGTGAATAAGCTTGGTTGTGTGTTACTCTGAAATTAATTGTTGTATGTGATGAACATGATGAGATTGAGAAATAATTCATGTTAAGCCTCATGGGTAATAACCATTATAGTATTGGATGCTAGAGATAGATTCAAGATTAATGAAATCAATTTAGGATTCTTGTGCTTCATGATTAGAATTATTAACCTTCAATTTGTTGGGTGCGGAATGTTAAATGATGAATAGGAAACATAGCCCGAGAGGTATGTTTATCATAGTAGTGAATCCGATTTACAACCATTGCACGTGAATGAAAATAGTGTAACTCTTAGGTTTAACCCTAAATAATCCAAACAAGTCAAAACCCTACCCGTTTTACTTAATTTGAATTTCTGTGTTTCATTGCTTCCTTTTAAGAATTAATTCTTTGTTAAATTTTATTTTGTTTTCGTTTAATTGCAAAATTGCTCCCACAAATCCAAGATTTTCGGTTGCTTCAACTTGTTACGTTAGGAAACTTAGTGCTTTTCTACCAGTCCTTGTGGAAGATATCCTACCCATCACTCTATTACTTGACGACTAGTGCACTTGCTAGTTTTGCATGTTGTAGTAAACACGCATCAAGTTTTTGGCGCCGTTGCCGGGGACTGTTTTAAGTTAACATTAGGTTTTTCCTTGAGTTTAACTGGATTGAAGTTTTAATTTTTGTTTTAATTTTTGTTTTGAGTGTGATTTTACTTTTCTTTCAATTGTGTTCATTCAGTTTATGCGAAGAGCAAGACGTCAACCAGTGGTTCCTGTTGACCTTGAGCTTGAGAGGACTGTACGAAGACTAATGTGTTGGGCAGAAATGTTGTTGTTCAACTCTAGACTAGCTTTTCCCCGAAAAACTTAAGTCTAGATGGTCCGGACCGTTCACTGTAACGAGGATACATGCATCCGAGCAGTGAAGTCACACATGAGGAAAAGGCACTTTCACGGTTAATGGACAGAGGTTGAAGCCATACGTTGAGAAGTGATGAGTTGCAAGTTCATCTCAATCCGGCTGGACATCCCAACCTAAAGGATGGAAAGAGTCAAGCTTCCGACTATAAACAAGCGCTTCTGGGAGGCACCCAAGTGTTTTAACTCTTTGTTTAAATTTTTTTTTTTTTTTAATTCTTCTTATTTCATATTGAGTTAGTAAAAATTTGTGATTTTTTTTTTTTGTTTTCAAGTGTTTCAGTGAAGTCTAGAGCAAGGAAAGTATAAAAATTTCCAGACTTCGCCGCGGCGAAGATACATGAAGATAACAGGTGCTCTCGGGAAGAATTCGCCGAGGCGAAGTATTGTCTTCGCCGCGGCGAAGAAAAAAAAAAAATTTTTGGAAAAATTGGCTAAGGCATTTCGCCGTTGCGAAGAAATTTTCTTCGCCGAGGCGAAGTTGGCCTGGTGCTCTCGGGAATGTTCCGCCCCGCGAAGAAATTTTCTTCGCCGCGGTGAAACCTGGGAAATTTTTAGGTTTTATGCGTGATGAACTTCGCCGCGGCGAAGAGCCTTTTCTATAAATCCCACCTTTTCTTCCTTCATTTTTCACGCCGCCTAGCATCTTGAGTTGAGAGAATATTTTCCCTCTTTCAATCTTTCACTTCTATTTGTTTTTTTCCAACCAAAATCACTCCACATCATTCCTAAACACCAAATCAACCCATTCCAACAACAATTTTCACAAAAATTTCACAAAAATTTTGGATCAAAAATTTGGGGTTTTCTTGTTTGGATCGTTTCTGGGTCAATTGGTAGTGCAAACGACTTCATATTGGTAAGATCTCGAAACCCAAAGCTTTATTTTGGAAAATTTTTAGTCTATATTCGTAGATCTAGAAATTATTTGAACTTTTAACTTGAGATATTTTGGGTTTGTTGAGTTGTGATGTGATTCATGTTGAGAAGTTTATATGCCAATTGATTGTTAGAAGTGTAGTTGTTGATTATTTGGAGTGTTTGTGTTGAATTGAAAATCGTAGTTTGGGGTGGAATTGCGAATTTTTAGAAGTCTGGATTGTTTTGAAATTGTTGTGGAAATTTCTTTTAAGGGTATATTGGCTGAAACCAGAACCCGCCTTAAAAACTGCCTGGCATACTTGGCAACCTCTGGTATAACAACGCTGCTACACCTTAAAATTTAAAATCGTATTTTGGGGTTAAATTGCAAATTTTTGGAAGTTGGATTGTTTTTTCAGGTTGGACATGGTTTGTTTTTATAGAGGAATTTCCTTGTGTTTAACAGTTTGGATTAATTTCAGTGACTCAATGGCTCCGAAAATTAAGCATACGGGTAAGGGGAAGAACGTTGACAAACGTTTTGTAAACGAGGTTGCCCGTAAGCGTTATAGACGTGATCAAGACAAAGATAAGGGTTTCATCCCTGAACGTGGATTGACAGCACCACAATCTGTGGACTGGAGTAGGGGTAGAAATTGGAACATGTTCATGAGTGCTCCTAATGTGCAGGTGTAGAACTTGTAGAGAGTTCTATGCCACTTCCCCGAGAGTCAGGATGGGATTGTGTTTGTGCGGGAGGAGGTGCCATTCTTAGCAATGGAACAACAAATTCTATAACTTGCCCGAATATTTCATTACAGCTGATGAGTATGGGGTTCAAAAGATCAAGCTATGACCATGATATTATCTTGCCGTAATAGCAAAACCTGGGCCATGGGAAGTGTCTAAAAAAGAAAAAGACACTCAGGAACGCAGTTGACCAATGGCTCGGCTGTGGCAGTACTTGGTCTGTGCTAAACTAATGCCGGAGACGCACTACAGCACAGTGACTCATGAGAAGCGGATATTGCTCTACTCTATAGCCACAGGAAAGTATGGATGTGGGAGACATCATTTATGACATGTTAGGATAGCATCCCAAAAGGGCGATCAGTTACTGTTTCCCGCATCTCATCACAGCCATGTGTCTAAAAGCAGAGTCAAGGTTCAAGATGATGACCGCGTATTAATCCAGCTTCGACTCTAGATGATGACTATTTCAAGAAACACCTTGACCGAATGGAAGCTGCCCAACCAAGACGGGGCAAGCAAGAGCAGAGACGGCATGGCCACATCATCCACTCCACGGTCACAAAAAGAGATGATGCAGAGAAGATGAACATATGAAATACATGAAGAGAAATAGGATTGGATGATGGACGGACACAGAGCATTCATGAATTGCTGACAGATAGCTTCAAGGAACTGAATGTTGACACTTCCGCGTATCATTGGGTTGACTGGAACTCAGATGATTGGCCGGAATCAGAGGAAAAGAGGAATCAGAGAAGAGGAGGAAAACAAGACTGAACCCGAGCACTTGTTTGTGTTTGGTTTAATTGCTTCCATTTATTTTCTTGTCCAGTTGAAATTAAACTCATTTTATTTTGGTTTTGGATTTTGTTTATTTTGTCATTTGTTTAGTTAATGTTTTTTTTTAGTAGTGTTAAAAGGGCGATACAGGTTGTAATACTTTCAATATAGTTGTGAATTCGTTCTAACATAGGGACACCACAGTTTATTGTTTTGACAGATTTTGGATGATGAAAGTCCAAAGAACGGGTGAACATTGTGGAACGACAATTCATGACTTACTAGGGAGCATTCTCGTACCTTTTTATTGTTCATTGTTTTTCCTTTGTTGTTTGTCTCTATTCCTAACTTGTACATAATGGAACATTGGGGACAATGTTATATTAGTTTGGGGGTAGAATAGATTTTTTTTTGAGTTTAAGGTATATTGGCTGAAACCATAACTGCCTTAAAACTGCCTAGCGTATTTGGCGACCTCGGTTTAACAACGCCACGTACACCTAAACGAAAAAAAAAAAAAATCTATTTTAAGGGTATATTGGCTGGAAACCAGTAACTGCCTTAAAAACGCCTAGCAGTATTTGGCGACCTCGGGTTTAACAACGCCGCGTACACCTTAAAGTTTCATAAAAAAAAAAAAATAAAAAAAATAAAAAAAAAACGTATTTCTGGGTTGCATTTTGCTTTCAGTTGTTTGTTTTGCCGATGATGAGTTGTATAAATCAATGATAGAATAGATTGTTGAATTTTATTGTTGGGAAATGTTAAGCATTGCTTCAAGTTTACGTTATTGACTGATTTTGATTGAGGTTTGTTGAGTGGTTCAACCACGATTTCATTTGTTTCAGCATGCTTAGATTCATTTTAATGCGATTAGGCAAAGTCTTGATAATGTTGTGGATTCTAGAACCTAGTTGAAAATGCTTAGGCGAAATTCTAGGATTAGACATGGTTGAGAAGATGATTTAGGCAATTTTTGGAACGTTTGAGCCTTTCTAGCCAACCCATGATTGAAATTGTCACTAGTCACCCATTTGAGCCTTTGGAACTTTGCTTTATTTTTCTTAGAAAACAACAGATTTGTAAATTCCTTTACCCTAAACACTTTACCATACCTTTAGAGAATTCGGTCTTAGTGCAAAACCGAACGAAAACGAGTGTACATTTGAGTAAAATTAGTTTGGGGTTAAGAGAAAAAAATGAAGAAGACCAAAAAGAATGATGTGGGAGTTGTGATAAAAGAATAAACAAAGGAGGTAGTCACCTCAATTCAATTCTAGTGTTTCATGAAAAAAAAAAAAAAAAAAAAACAAATTTCGAACACAATGCTGCCTAGTTTAAGGGTATACCGGTTGGAAACCAGAACCCGCCTTAAAAACTGCCTAGCAGTATTTGGCGACCTCGGTTTTAACACGCCACGTACACCTTAACGAGTGTCCCCTGCATTTATGTTATCCAAAATTCGAATACGCGTATGAAGACTGTGAATGGTAGACATGTCGACTGTGTTGAGAAAGTGTGGTTTCGATGTGATTTGAGTTTTGCTTTAGGAAACCGAGTTCTCTTACTTTGTTTCCTATCCTTTTGTTGGAGCCCTGACCCGAACCTAAAGTTACAAGCCTTTAAAGACCTGTTGATTCTCATCTATGTGTAGTCCTCTTATGGGAGAGTAGTTCGATATTTAGCTTATGGAGTCTGCCACCATTTGATAAACTTTACATTTTTGCATAAAATAATCCGGGAAGTTGGAAGGTGGATTGAATTGGGGATTACCTACTTGGTGGACCAATTGAGGAAAATATCGATGTAGCCTATAACTTTTTTGGAATATCGAACATTTCCTGATAATAAACTTTCAACAATTTGTGAGACATGTGCAATGTCTAGGCAATTCGTTGTAGCATTTGAATTCGTTTTATTTGGTTTTTTAGTTTGGTGTGCATGTTTTCATATTTTTTTGTTTTTCGTTATTGTCTTTGTTTTCGTTATTTTTGTACTGTATGCTCGGGTACGAGCATCTCTTTAGTTTGGGGTAGTTGATATCCGTAAATTATACAGTTTTTATATGATCTTTTTGTCGGATTTCAGGTACTTTCCAGTGCATTTTGACCTGATTGGTGCTTAATTCCTTACTTTTCGTGTTTCAGGTTAAAATGGACTTTTTGAGCGGTAAAGACAAAACTGGGTAGTTTTGACTCAGAATTGAGCGGATTTCAGAAGATAAGAGTTCCGGAGCAGGACAAACGCACGATGAAGCTTGTTTCCAAGGAAGAGAGCCGAAAATCGAAGAATCGAACGAAGAAGCACACAGATGGCATTCTGTAATTTTAGAACCCTTGAAGGAACTTCGCCCCGGCGAAGAAATTGTCTTCGCCGCGGCGAAGTAGGCCAGAGACGAATTGGGGATTTCCGTTCTTCGCCGCGGCGACAGTCAAAGTTTTCAGTTTTGTAAACGCACAGTTTCGTGTGTGCGTTTTTTTGACTGGGTTTTTGGACTAGGTATAAAAAAAAACTTGAACTTTTAGAAGGTACTCCGAGCTGTTAGGTTTAGCCGTCTTTTACATTTTCCTGAGAAAAAAGCTTGAGTTTTTCGGATTGTTAGAGAGAGGTTCAGATTTTGACTGGAAGATTCATCTTTTGGGGAGATTTATATTCTTTCATCTCAGTTTCATTATGTTTTTCTGTTTACTTTTGTTTTCCGTGTTTATTTCTGTTAAATTAGCTATGAACTAATCTTCTATGGGTTAGGTTTTGATGTAGTTTTGGATTTGAAATGGGTTGAATATGTGATTGTGCTATTTCCATGTGAATAAGCTGTGGTTGTGTGTTACTCTGAAATTATTGTTGTATGTGATGAACATGATGAGATTGAGAATAATTCATGTTAAGCCTCATGGGTAATAACCATTATAGTATTGGATGCTAGAGATAGATTCAAGAATTAATGAAATCATTTAGGATTCTTGTGCTTCATGATTTAGAATTATTAACCTTCAATTTGTTGGGTGCGGAATGTTAATAATGATGAATAGGAAAACATAGCCCGAGAGGGTATGTTATCATAGTAGTGAATCCGATTTACAACCATTGCACGTGAATGTGAAAATAGTGTAACTCTTAGGTTTAACCCATAAATAATCCAAACGAAGTCAAAACCCTACCCGTTTTACTTAATTTGAATTTCTGTGTTTCATTGCTTTCCTTTTAAGAATTAATTCTTTGTTAAATTTTATTTTGTTTTCGTTTAATTGCAAAATTGCTCCCACAAATCCAAGATTTTTGGTTGCTTCAACTTGTTAACGTTAGGAAACTTAGTGCTTTGCTACTAGTCCTTGTGGGAACGGTATCCTACCCATCACTCTATTACTTGAGCGACGAGTGCACTTGCTAGTTTTGCATGTTGTAGTAAACATGCATCACAATGCAGTAGAGATCTACAGCGTTTACCATACAAGGCCTCATAAGGAGCCATCTTAATTGTACACTGGTAGCTATTATTATAAGCAAACTCCACCAAGGGTAACATCTCATGCCAGGATACTTTATAATCTATGCAGCATGCTCTCAACATGTCCTCAAGCACTTGATTTGTTCTTTCCGTCTGGCCATCTGTCTGAGGATGATAGGCGGTACTAAAAGCCAACCTGGTACCCAAGTTCCTCTGTAAACTCATCCAGAAAGCTGAGACAAATTTGGAATCTCTATCTGATACTATTGTCTTGGGTGCACCATGAAGTCTCACTATCTCTTTAATATACATCTGGGCCAATTGATTCGAAGTGGTATTCTCCTTTATTGGAAGAAAATGAGCTGATTTAGTCAATCTGTCTACGATCACCCATATAGCATTGTATCTTTTTGGCACTCTAGGGAGACCTATAATAAAATCCATCGAGATACTCTCCCATTTCCATTCAGGAATACTAAGTGGCTATAGGCAAGTTCACTGGACTGACCCACCAGAGGATTCCATATGGATGGTAACCCCAGTGTCTATGGAACAAATTCTCTAATGAATGGTGGTGCATGTGATCCTTAGACTTGAGATCACCGGAGTGCCTTGTGCACCGATTGGTGTAGTTTGACACTAGCCTAACGCAGTTCTATTCAGAGCTGTCAATACGGTAGTAATTGGCTGCATCAAGGAGTGTATCAAGACTATGGTGGATCGACAGAGGATTCATCACTCCCGGGTATGGGAGAAGTTATCTCACGGTGCAATTCAGTAAATGGCAATGACACNTGGAATTAATTGTTGAAGGATGTTTTAGTATTTTTCATACGCTACTTTAAACGTTTATGAAATTATCATTTGAATGATGTAGAAACAATGTTTTAAAACCCAACCTGGGATGAAACCTGACAAAGTTTCCGGGTCTCGGATTGACTGGTTTAACTGGTTTGACCAGTGGTCAAACTGGCTGACAAAAAATTTTAAAATTTAGAAAATACACCCCTAGAAATTCATTAAGTCTCTATAGGTTTGAAATTTAGCAAACACACCCCAAGTGCAAATCGGCCGACGACTGGTTGGCGGCGACGACACCCCCAATGGAACCCCAATCGTCCCTTAAGCCCATTCCCCTTAAAATCTACTCAATATCTGGCCGATATTGGTTCAATTTCAACCATATCTCACCGATGCCAACGATGACATTCTAGGCCAAATCTCACCAACACCGGCATTGACAACCCTCCCCATCACCCCAAAAATACTCCCCTCTTCCTCCCGACCAAAACTCACCTTACCCCACCCTCGTTAGCCTCGCCAATCGTCGGCGAAAACCGATTGTTGTCGCCGCTAGTGTTTTTTGATTTTCGGCTGATTTACTCATCGGAACTTTCTCTTCAAAAGCTCCAACATCCCGGTCTTCAATTGTTCGTCAATCATCATCCCTAATTTTAGGGTTTTGGGTGAATAGGAATAATGTAAACCCGACCCGGTGAAGCTTCTAGGTCTTGGTTAAACCAATCGGGTTTTAAAACTGTGTATAAACCTCAAAATTTAAAAACTTTATCAATAATACCCTTTTACCCTAATGTTGATAGGTTAGCGTTGGGTGTAGCTGGTTAAATTACCATATTATGTTCATTTTCCCTTATCTTCAATATATTGCAAAATTTGTTTTTACTATAACCCTCGATGTTTTTGAAATTATCACTCAGATGATGAGTACACTTTTAAAATTTAAAAACTATATGAGTGATTCCCTTTGCCTTCCTCAGGTTTAACAAGATTACCATATTACCTCTTTTTCCCCTTGTGTTCAATATTTCATAAACATTTGCTTTTATTGTAACTTGAACATAACATGAAAGTTATTTCCCAGAAAATTTACCATTAAGGCAAATAACTAGATAATTACAAACTGTTCATGCTTGATTTTGACACCAACAATCTCGCATGTGCAGAGTGCTAAGCAGGTCTTAAAAATTACACGTGTTTGATTATGAGAGTTTATTATGGTCATAGTAGCATGCAAAGACTTAGTAGTAAATGAGACAGTGAGAATTTTATAGTGGTTCGGATGCTTAAAGTGATTCTTACATCCACTATTTTCTTTTATGTGAGTGTTCTTGGTTATTAGCCAAGTTACAAGAGGTCACGAACAGTGAATATAATTACAAGAGCTTGGTATTCAGAGAGAATATTAAGTCAGTCTCTTTCCTGTAGGTTGTCTTTGCTATTTGTTTTTATGAGAATTAGAGATCCCGATTTTGTGAGGGGGAGTCCTCTATTTATAGCCACTGAGTTCAAGGTAATGATTACAAGTTTGCAAGTGGGTAGGTGCCGTGCAAGTCCTTCCTTGCATCCCATTGGCTGATAACTTAGGAAATATCCTTAAATTATATAGGGCTTGGACAGGTGTGCGGACCTCATTCATTCACAGACAAAACTTGTGCCTGTTGAGTTGATGATGTTAGAGTAGATGCCCTATTGTAGAATTGACTCTTTGTAATAATGTTCATTGATCAATAAAAGGCGTTTTATACTATATCGCATAAATCATCATTGTATGTATTGATATATGTCCTTAGAATGGTAGAATCGTGACGAGGGTATCAAGTGTTTCAAATCTTGATAGTGAGAACCCTATGAGCACATATGGTAGCCATTCTAGAAACGTTGGTAGCCCTAGTATTATTTTGAAGTAAGGGCACTTATAATACGGTAAGGCTATCATTGTGTTGAATGACCACCATGTCAAAAGATAGTGACTGATCTCACTTGTCAAGGTTGTTTGGTGACAACCTGGTGCAACACATAGGTGCTTGTTGTAGGCAAGTTCATTGGACTTACCGACTAGAGGATTCCATATGGATGGTAACCTCAGTGTCTATGGAAAAAATCCTCTAATGAATGGTGGTGCATGTGATCCTTAGACTTGAGATCACCGGAGCGCCTTGTGTACCGATTGGTGTAGTTTGACACTAGCCTAACGCAGTTCTATAAAGAGCTGTCAATGCAGTGGTGATTGGCTACATCAAGGAGTGTATCAAGACTATGGTGGATAGACAGAGGATTCATCACTTCCGGGTACAGGAGAAGTTATCTCACGGCGCAATTCAGTAAATGACAATGACACTAAAACTATGGTCATAGCGGGATTGAGTTGTTGCTCTATCCAGTTTATAATACAGGTCATTGGTCCAGTAACTGAATACACAATATCGAGAGTAACTGAAGGTTGACATTATTTCTATGCCTCGGTCTCGTTGAGATAACGGATGATGAAAGGATCGGATTGTACGGTAACCATATCGTTGATAGGTAGCTACTTCGCTGAATCCAAATCTATTGGGTGGCCATGATGCCTTGCTAGGGGCCAATCTTGGTCTGTGTGTAGTGAGACGATTAATTGGTGTTAATCGCGATACTACATACTATCGGTATGATGAGGAGCCTACGGGTCACACACATAGAAGATAATTTAAGAGCCAGCTTAGAAGAAGGGTGTTTTCGTCTTTTTAGGCGAAAATGTATTTTGGTAATTTCACAGTGCAATTAAATTTGCTGAGGTTGTAGCCTTTATTTAATTTGATATTAAAATTAAATAAGTGAGATTACGTTTAAATATGTGTTCGCATATATTTAAATAAATTATCATTATTGTTAAATATAACTATTTATATATCTATATATAATATATTAATATATATTTATATATTGAATTTAATTGGATAAAGATAAATTAGAATTAAAAATATTTAAAGGGAGTGTTTGGAAAAAAGGGGTGTTGGGTTAGAGCCCAAGCTCATTCCATGATGGAATAGGGTATAGTGTGACTATATAAGTGCACACTTCGGGAAAAAAAAAAAAAAAAAAAAAAAAAAAAAAACTCATTCATTTCATTCATTGAGAAAAAGGAAACACTTCAACCCCTAAAACACTCTTCACGCCAGATTGCTTTTTGCTTGGAATCAAAGATACTTGATTTTTCTTCTTGGTTCTTAAAGGCTAAAGAGGATCTAGCAAATCCCTCTTTAGTTCCTTGAGGTTATTTTCGTGTGGATTACATCGGTTCGATCCTACTCTTGGGTCGGTAGCGAAATACATTCAGAGACAAGTTGGAGGAGTCTCCAAACATGCGTATGATTTCTTAAACTCTAAACTAAAATCTGCAGATTCTTATTTGATATATATATACTGTAATTTTGTACCTAGATCTTGGTTCTAAGTAACGATCCATGTCGTAAATATTTTTTTTTTCCATTGTGTAACTGGATCATTTACTAACAGATGATAACCGTATTTTCTTTGTCTTGGGGCAACGTGGCAGATTCTAGGTAGCGTAAAGCCTTTTTAAACTCTGATTGGTGCTTGCTGATGTAAGCTTATATCAGCTCTGATTTTTTAGGCCTAACAGAAGCTCCCTGGTTCTTGAGATTTAGGGAATTGGATTTCGAGAACTTCATGATTATGTTGCGACCTGACCTATATTCAAAAAAACTTGCTCTATCACATTTTTTCAGACGACCTAAAGTTGACTACTTGCTGACTTCTGAAGTGCTGTCTTAATTTGACTTGCGAACTGAGTGCAGGTCGTGAGCTATATCTTGAGAGTAACACAAGCGACCTGACGGATCGTTTACCGAGATCTACTGATCTGAGCTTGATCTTGTCTTGAGTCATCGGGAGGTGTTTTGAACTCTAACTGCCATTCATGACCTGAAAACACTTAGAATATTTCAGGGTTGAAAATTCTGAACCATCTCGTTTGGTGTTCGTGTTCGACATGTTGAATAAATGTCCTTTTTTAACGACCTCTTCGGATGTTATTTGTTGTGCTTAACAGCTGGCTCGGCCAATAAAGTAATCTTTATCTGACAGACGTGTCTCTACGCGCAATAAGTGTTAGCCATGAGCATTAAATGCAAGCCATGCTGAAACGATATTCCCTTTTGGTGCATTAAATGTGAATGAAGGCACATTAAATGTGGAAGAGATAATCACGTCGGCGATTTGCATTCTCGATAAAGAGAGGTGTCGGTTGATTTCTACGAAGCATGGGGGTTACTCTTCCTATAGTTTGGTGACACGTGGTCACGATCTACGGCTAAGAGCGCACTCCCACCCAAACGTCTCTTATAAAAGAAGCTATCGCATTGTCTTCTTTGCTATAAAACCCTCCTTTTGCCCTAGTTTTTCAAAGAATCCAAAATTTTCAGAGAGAAAAACAACGTTTTCTTTCCTAAAAAAAAAAATGTGTTCTTCCTCCATCAGTTCATGTGAACCCAAAGCTACAACAGAGCACCCATTTCAGTAGCTAAGAGGTAAAGAAACTTCTTCCTTTTTCTCTTTTTTTCATTCCTGCAAAAAAATAAAAAAAATAAAAAAAATAATTTTTTTTTTTTTTTTTTTTACAGTCATGGTGGTCAAGAGTGTTTAGTATGTCTTAAAAAGAGCATTCTTGGGCAGTGTTTAGAAGAAACACTTGAAGTCGAAAAACTTAGGGTAAACAGTCCCAAAGGACTATTTTTAGGAGTTTTTAGGGTTTAGAAGCTTGACAGCCATGGCAGAAACTGTAGAGATATCCTCCACCTTGTTTGAGTCGTCATATGAGGTAGACTTTTTAGGGTTTGAGTCTCCCCTAAATGTCGTACCTTTACAGACTCTAAGGCCAATAGAGGTCCTTGAGATAAGAATAACCAACGAGGGAAGCTCACACCCACTAGGCACCTCAGCAAGTCTCGGGAAGGTGATAAGGTCCACTACTACAATGGGCAAAATCAAAGAAGCACTAGAGTAGTATGTGATCGACGTGGAAGTGTACCAAAAGAGGTCGTACACTACCCAGGAGCCTCCCGAGAGAATGGCTACGATCTTAGAAGCCATTTTCAAATGCGGAGTATGAACACCCTTCCACCCCTACATCAGGTTAATTCTCGATCACTTTCGGGTCGCACCATTCCACTTGATGCCGAACGCATATATGATAGTTATTGCTATGTATATATTGTTCTACAAGCACAAACTTAGGGAGCCAACGACACTGAAGCTCACTTGCACCAATATCTTGAAGAAGAGTAAAGATAAGGACTTATACTATTCTCCAAACGACCAACGATTGAGGGAGGAATATTTGGTTACCCTAGCAACATGGGAGCTTACAAGAAAAAAATATTTTTTCTTTAAGTATGACGGTATCTATAAATATCAGGAATTGAGTAGGTTTTTCCCTTTAATTTTTAGGTTTTTCATCTTTTATACTTAATTCTTTTTCAGAGTACAAGCTAACAAACTCTTTTCTTTGCAGAAAACAAAATGACTCAATTGCAACTGTTGACTGATTGCAGCCGCTTCCAAGCATTTGGCCAACTTCATGACATGAAGCTGCTCGTGACGATTGAAAACTTTCAGAAGTACAGGTTCTCCTCCCCCCCCCCCCCCGAAGCATATTTAGACAGTTCAACTCGTAAGTTTTTCTTAGACAGAAAAAACCTAAGTCTTTTACATAGCCAGACTCTTTTTGCTGACTGTGTTTGCATGCCATGTAGTAGCCATGCAATTGAACTGATTTGGGGGAATCACCTTCCCGAGGTTGAATCCAAATTCACAGCTTGGACCAACTCAAGCAATGTCCCTATAACAGGGACCCAAGCTAGTGCCGAAAGGCAACCAACTGTGGAGTGACATGAAGAAGCTCCCCAGTCTATTATTGCTCGTCTGACGAAGAAGAAGACCATGGCTTCGAGGAAAAGGAAGAAGGTAACAACCGAAGCATCTGAGTTTGAGTCAAATGACTTTGGGATACTACCGGGTGGGCTGCAGCCTACCTAATTTCCTACCTTAAAGGTTACCTCGAAGGGTGTGCCAGAGACTTCACAAGGGAAGGAAGGTATGGCCCCTCAAGGAGAAACTGGCCAAGAACAGACCGAAGAGCTCTCTACCACAAGAGGTTAGGATCAATTTGTATTAGACCTTTTGGGGCAGATGCTAGACCATTTAAGGCCGATGGTCTTTAACCTCCTGTGAGTACCAACTGGCATCGACCTTTGAAAGGTATATAGTCTCCAGACCTTCCGACCTAGTGGCCACTGTGCTCCAAATGCAAAGCGAGGTAAAGCAAACCTTACTCTTTGTAAACTCTTTAACGCTGATCAAGTTCCTTAGATTTTTTTTTTTTTTAAATAACTCTTTATCATTTTTCTTCTACAGTCTTTGCTTGCCCTGAATATTGCTCACAAAAAAATGAAGATAAACTCTAAAGGAAAACTTCATGAAATGAAGGAGGAGATTCTCAAATTGAAGTAAGCTCTTGCGACTTCAAACGAAGCCGCAAGTGATTCCCAACTTCAGACGAGCGCATTTATGGTAGAATGGGATTCTGCTGAGTGGACAGTAGAGTTCCAGAAGTAGGAGCTTCAATAGAAGGACGACCAGACCAAAAAGCTTTAGATGAAAATACCGAAGCTCACTAGAGATCTGAGCTCGCAAGAGCAAGAGCATCATCAAAGAGAAAAGGAGCTGCAAGAGAGCCTAGATCGTGAGAAGGCGATAGAGAAGACTCGAGCTAATATGTGGGAAAACATAGAGAAGAAAATGAAAGCAAAGAACACTAAGCTCGAGATGGCTCATGGGAAAATCACTTTGCTAACTGAGTAGATGAAACAACTAAGAAATGAGGTGGAAAGGAAAGCTGTTCATTGGTCACTACAAGTCATTCATAGCTTGTGAGCAAACAATCCAAACTTGGACGTTTCCAACCTCCCTAGAGAGTATCAGGTAGCACTTGCATCGATGTAGTCTACTAACAAGTAAGAAGACAAAGAGCCCGCCCAAGAGGAAGGTCAACAAGAAATAGAGAACCCTAAGGACCAAACAACTGACCTTGAGGTCGTGGCAACTAAAGTCAAGGATCCTGAAGTTCAAGATAAATGATCAACCTCCCTTTTACCTACTCTCGAATAGCCTTTTTTTGTTTCTTTTCATTTTCTTCGTAGCTCGCTAGTTGTCCATGTACATATTTTGCTAATATATATATAGACTTTTTGACCATTTGTGATAGCACTTTTAAAGCTTAAGTACTTCACGAAATAAATATAATTTTTTTCTGATTGTAAAACTTGTAAAACATTGTAAATAATAAGATTATTAAAACTTGAGATTACGACACAAGTAATTCTTGAAGAAGAATGGGGATAATCTTATTCATGGTATTTATAAGAAAAACTTACAAGTAAAATAGATCGCATAAGCTATACAAGAGTTTGGAATTACTGATAATAGGGGCACAAATTTCAACATTCCAAGCTCGTGGTACTTCAAAACCATTAAGCCTTTTGAGATGATACATCCAAGGTCATATCACCTTAGCGACTCGATAGCTTCTCAGTTAGGCCCCAATTCCCTCGTGCTTGGTTCTTTTGTACCGAGAAGGACTTCTTTGAGGACCAACTCGCTGACCTAGAAGTCTCTTCTCCTAACTTTGGAGTTGAAGAATCTTTTAGCCCACTATTGGTAGAAAGTTGTCCTTAATCGAGCTTTGTTTCAGTGTTCTTCAACTAAGTCTAGACTTGCACGCATAAGTGCTTCATTGTAGAATTTTCTCCGAAGTGAACCAATTCCTACTTCAACTAGAACCATTGCCTTGCAGCCATATGCTAGCAAGAAAGGTGTTTATGAAGTAGAGATCCTTAGAGTTGTTCTATA
Source organism: Pistacia vera (assembly GCF_008641045.1). Lineage (NCBI taxonomy): Eukaryota > Viridiplantae > Streptophyta > Magnoliopsida > Sapindales > Anacardiaceae > Pistacia > Pistacia vera. The sequence continues at coordinate 133,476 of NW_022196042.1, forward strand.
TGCCCATAGAACTTCTGGGAGATTGTCGACCCAATTGCCTTTTGCTGCACCAAGCTTGGCCTTCAAAGTGTGTTTAATGGTTTTGTTGATAACTTCAACTTGACCATTAGCTTGCGGTCTTGCTACTGAGGAAAATTTCTTATGAATCCCTAACTTTTCGCAAAACTGCTTGAACTCCTCATTATCGAACTGCTTCCTATTATCTGATATGAGTGTGTGAGGAATTCCAAAACAGTACATTATATTCTTGAAGATGAAGTCTTTGAACTTTTTAGTGGTGATCGCGGCCAAAGGTTCTGCCTTAACCCACTTGGTGAAATAATCCATTATGACCACAACATGTTTGACACCACCCTTACCGGTTGGCAAGGGACCGATAAGATCAATTCCCCACATAGCGAATGGCCAAGGACTGGTCATCGTTGTTGAAAGATTGATGAATAACACATGGTGGAAACAAGAAAAACATAAAAGGAACATGCATGTTGGTTATAGAACATTCAAACATTAAACAACTTAAAATGAATTAAGGTTGGTGTATTATACCTTCTCTAAGTGCCTTATTTGATGAAGCCACAACCCAAAGGAATGAGTTCTCTGCACTTTAACACCACCTAGTGAGAGAGAAAGCTTGGCCAATCTAAGAGAGAGTGAGAGCTTTGTGTTTTTGATGAAAAATGAAATTCTCTACCAAAGATGAACTATCATTTCATTTATATAGGCTAGGGTCATTTTATAATTACATGTTCTTCATGGTTGCCACATGTGAAGGCTCATTTATACAATGTCCCTTGAATAATTATTATTATTCAAAAACCCATGTAAACTACCCTAGTTTACACTAATGAACCGAAATATTAATTTAAAACCCTTTAACTCTTAAAGGTTAACCCATATAATTCATCCTAACACTTTAAGATATTATAATTAATCCAATTAATTATCATTCAACCATTTTAACCCTTTAAAATGTCTTAAAAAATTTTCATGTAATGGTTTACATGGAAATTCCATTATTACCCTCGGAAGGTGCTAGCCCTCTTCGGATAATCATTTCTCTCTCAACCTTCTTTAACTCCACAAGGCTATTGGTGTGACCATGTAGGTCCATCGTGGGTTAGCTATGAGCCAGTTCTGGATCAATCTGAAAACTCGTCCGGAGGCCTAACGACTATGGTAAACATCTAGCAATGTGCCATAGCCCTTAAACCATGATGAAGGAATAGCTCCATCAAATCCTTTTTCAGATCATATGTACCATGCAGGTAAAGTCCCTCCATTGATATATCCTGATCGAATACGGATTCATGGAATGTCAAAATCCTAAACTCGATCTTCAACTAAATCATCGATCAATATGTCTGAAACTTCTCATCACGAAGTTACTTTCGTGTGACTAATAATATACTCTGGCCAGAGGTTTTGGTTTCCAACATTTATCGACGTTTGTTTAGGAACCCAAATTCGAATGGAGTCAACAATAATCCTAATCCTATATATCTGAGTCAATGGATCCCGTCTTGACCATCGTTCATTTCTGCATATGAACAACGCATGACCAAATAGGCTTTATCATACGAAACACGACTAGTCTCATACTTATACACCATATGAACCATACGCATCTGTATCGGATCCAACCATGATGTCTCAGGTGAAAGGACTATATCGTACACTGATATAACCAAATGATAAATCATTGACTACATGCTTTTCCAAGTGATTTGCCGTTATTTGGTCACGTTCGAAAAACAGTTCACCAACCGTTAATCCATACTAATGCCCCAGTGACATGACTATCATCATCATCCGTACCTATATCAACTCATGATATCTTTCAAAATCATCTAGCATGCCTACTATGCAATATAGATGCCCGGACAATTCATATACACACTTTATTTAATTGCATGACTGAATAAAGGAAGCAATTTATATATATGAATTGAAGAACTATTTCTTCTATTATTTCTGATATATTGATACAAGACAAAATGCTTTGAAATCGACAACACGAATGGTTTCTAGGGCATACACTAACAAACACTAACAGTTGTCAATTAGTGGGAAAGAGTTCGCGAGATGTTCGTGAATCTTTGGCACTTATCACACTTCTTCACAAAGTTGTAGGTGTCTTTATGAAGTAAGGGCCAATAATATCGCTAGCGAATAATTTTATTGGCGAGAAATCGTGTAGCAGTGTGATTACCACATATGCCTTCATGTATCTCTCTCATGATGTAGTCTGCATCATCATCTGTTACACATCGGATGAGGGGAGTGCTAAACCCTTGCTAATACAATTGATCTCCAATTAAGCTGTAACGAGCAACTTTAGTCTGTAGGAGTCTTGCCTTAGTCTTGTTGTTAGGAAGAACCCCTTCTTTGAGGTACTGAATGATTGGAGTCATCCAAGACACATATTTAGTTGTAGCCACTGTCTGGTCGAGTGAGTTAATGATGGGAACGTCGATATATTTGATTGGGATGTTATTCGACGTCACAGTCTAGCGATGAAGCTATCTTTGCCAAAGCATCCATGACAGAATTGCTATCTCTTGGGATTTGCCTGGTTGTGTAGTACTTGAAGAACTCGAGTCCAACCTTAGCTTTCTTCAAGTAACTGATCATATTCTCTTCTTTAGGTTGATACTTTCCAAAAATCTTATTAAGCACCAGCTAGGAGTCACTATTGATGTCGATTATATCTGACCCCATCTTTCTTGCTAGTCGCAAACTAGCAAATAACACTTCATACTCAGCCTTATTATTTGTGGCTTTGAATCCGAACCTAAGGGCTCCATAAATGCGAGTTCCTTCAAGACTAATAAGCAGAAAACCAGCTTCAGCTCTTCTTCTATTAGAAGACCTATCAACATAAAGACTCCAAGATGACAAGTTTTGGACAGTTTCTTGGATGACTTCACTAGCTGGTTGTTCAGGTTCTCGATCTGGCTGATAGGAGAACTCTGATATAAAGTCAGCTACAATTTGCCCTTTGATAGCTGCTTTTGGTCTATAATATAGATCAAACTAACTTAGTTCCTGAGGTCTGTAACTTTTGAAGGACCTATTTAAGCGGATAATTTGTTAATACATGAATGGTATGGCATGGAAGTAAGGTCGCAGCTTCCTGGAAGTGATCAGCAAGGCAAAGGCTAATTGTTCCATCTCTGGATACCTTGACTCGGTATCTAGTAACCATTTGCTTGTGTAATACACTGGCCACTGAATTCTACCTTTTTCCCAAATGAGAGCTATACTGACCGCATACTGAAAGATAGACAGGTAGAGACACAATATTTCCTTGGGAAGCAGCTTGGACAGAAGAGTTGGTTTTTCTGAGATACTCTTTTATGCTCTAGAAGGCTTGGTCACACTTTGGAGTTCATTCAGATCTCTTGTTGACTCTAAGTATATTAAAGAATAGCAAACAACAATCTGTTGCCTTTGATATGAAGCAGCTAAGGGCCGTTATTCTCCCATTCAACCTCTAAACTTGTTTGCGATTGGCGGGACTTTTCATATCTAGAAGAGCTTGGATCTTCTCGGGGTTGAATTCAATTCCAAAATGGTTAACCATATACCCTAGGAATTTTCCTGAGGATACTCTGAATGAACACTTAAGAGGATTAAGCTTCATTCTATATCTCCGAAGTATATTGAACATTTCTGCGAGGTGGGCTATATGATCTGAAGCGACGTGACTTGACTAGCATGTCATCGACATAGACCACCATTGTTTTCCTAATCTGCTTAGAAAACATATGGTGAACCAGATGCTAGTAGGTCATCTCAACATTTTAAGACTAAAGGGCATGACTCTATAGCAATATAGTCTTTGATTTGTGATAAACAAGGTATGTTCCTCATCAGGCGTGAACATCGAAATCTGATTATATCATGAGTAGGCATCCATGAAGCTTAGCAGCTCATGCTTAGAAGTGACATCAACGAGCTAATCTATTCTTGGCAGAGGGAAACTATCCTTTGGGCAAGCTTTGTTGAGATTAGTAAAATCAACGCAGCTTCGCCACTTACCATTGGGCTTTTTCACCAAAACAGGATTGGCGACCCAACTAGGGTAATGAGCTTCCCGAATGAACTTGATTAAGAGGAGCTTATCCACCTCAACCTTGAGAGTCGCATAGCACTCTGGACCTATAGCTCTTCTCTTTTGGCGAATTGGCTTGACTGCACTGTCGATGTTGAGTGCATGACATATGGCATCCAGGTTGACCCCGATCATGTCGACATGAGTCCATGCAAAAACATCTATATTCTGCCTAAGGAAGCTCGTTAAATTAGTTGTGAGCTGAGGGCTGAGATTACTTCTGATTCTCAACACATGAGTTGGCTCATTCTCATCAACCTTAGATAAAGTCTCAATTGGCCCACTGTAGGAATATTCCTCTTGGACACGAGGATCAAAATTGTCTTCAGATAGACCAGGCTATGGCTTGATCCTATTGATTGCCATTGCCTGTTCAGGAATGCCCCCAGGCCTATATTTCCCTTTGCATGCCATCTACACTGCCTTATTATATTAGTCACGAGATTCATGCTGTGATTCCCTCACTTCCCCACACACTGTTGGAGTGGGAAACTTTATCTTTGGATGGTAGATTGAGGTGACAGCCTTGAAATTATATAGTAGAAGTTGTCTGAGGATGCCATTAAAAGCTATGGACAATCTATATCAGAAATTCTGTCATTTTGGTCACTTCGTGGGTATCTCCGAAAGTGACCAGAAGAGAAATCATTCCTCGAGGGATTAGATGGTCCCCAGTAAACCCTTGTAGAGGAATGGAGACAGGCTTTAGATCTATGTCTTCCAACTTCATTTCCTCAAAAGCTCGCTAAAATAGGATATTCACGGCGCTCCTATTGTCTACCAACATTCTGTGGACTTTACACCTTCCTATTTCAGCCGTGACAACCAGTGCATCCTCATGAGGTTGATGTAGTCATACTGTGTCTTTCTCAGAGAAGGTAATCTCCTTTTCTCTGCGCATCTTGCTAGGTTGCAATGCCAAATTCAGAACATTTAAGGGCTCATGTCGAGCCTCTCGAACATACTTTTCTTGTGCATTCTGAGAGTTTCCGGCTATATGAGGCCCCCCAAAGATAATCCCTACCATGTAGAGACCTTTGCGACCTTGGCACCTTTTCCCATCGCCCTCTTGACCCTTCTCCCTTACGGAAGTTGGACCATCAACATACTCCTTGAAGTGCCCATTTTGAATGAGGTCTTCAATTACCCGTTTAAGAGCTCGTCATTCATCAGTATGATGCCTATTATCTCGGTGGTAATGGTAGTATTTCTTGCCATTCCTTTTTTACTGGGGTTTCTTCATGGGCTCTGGCTCTCCAAGCAAATTGGCTTCTTTTGATTTATTTAGAATAGCTGAAATTGATGCATTAAGTGGAGTAAAGTTATCACGGTTGCAATCACTATAAGGAACTTAGGCATAGGATTTCTTTGGCTCAAACTGTTGTTTCTTTCCTTTTCTCTAATTGTCATTAGCCTATTTGCAATCAGATCTTCTACTACTCTCTCCCCAGGTTTTCTCCCTCCAACTGGGAGCACTGCTTGAAGGCTAGGGGTCATGGCGATTTAAAGCTGCCATTGAGTTTTCTATCGGCAGATATTTCTCTATAAAATTTTAGAAGCGAGTGAGGGAAATATCATCCTCATATTGCAATTTCTTCCATAGGTCGATTTGCAGGCAAACTCCGACAATAATAAAAGTTCGCACTGAATTGTTGGGTGTGTTAGCCACCTTATTCAGTTCCCCGTGAAATCTTTCAATATAGGATTAGAGAGACTCACTCTTCTCCTATTGTATATTACTGAGGTAGTTTAATAGCATTGAAAACTTTTGATTGGCCCAGAAGTGTCTCAAAAATAATGAACTCATTTGTTGTCGCGAGTTGATAGACCTTGGTGGAAGCGATTTGAACAAACATTTAGCATGGGTAGTTAGAGTCATTGCTAAGCAGTGACATTTCGCTAAGTTGTAAACTTGGTGAAACTCCATGAGGTCGTTAAACTCATAGAGATGATCTTGCGAATCAAAATTCACATCAAATGCCCTCATGTTGGGCATTCTAAATTTTGACGTGAGAGAAGTAGTTAAAACTGATGTAGAAAAGGGGGACGCCTCAACGACCTGCCTCTGCTCATTTGGTTAAGCTCTAAGCTAACATAGAGCTCACTTTAACTCCTTTATTTGAGGAAGCGGAGCCCTCTAGGGATCATTTTCCGCAATGTAGGTATGTTCCATATGATTATGATTAAGGAAGGATCGCAGATCAGAACCTTCCCTACCTTGGCCAGAGCCTTCGACATGCCTTGACACATGCTGGCTGGAGCCTTGTGAAGGCACCGAATGGCTTAGAGAGTTCTCCCTTCCTCTGTGGTGGTCAGAATTGACCTGTTGACGATGGGTACTTCCTTTGTGGTTATAGTCGAGACCGTCATTTTGACGATGGTGGGAATCTCCTTGCCGAGCACTCTTGTGGGGGTGCCTTTGCAATGTGGTGCGGGATGGCTCTTGATACGGCATACTACCAAGTCGTAAGGCCACAGGTTTTCTCCCTGGCCTGCAACCAATATTTGTTGGCCCTTTAGAGCCTTTGGGCCCATGCTCAGCCACTTGCTTTCCCTTGTCTTTACACAATGTAGTGCATGTAGTATGAGCTTTTGCTCGTTTCCACACTTTAGTGTGACCTACAAGTGTTTTTGGATGTGGTACCGCCTTATTAGAGTTTGGCGGCATGACCTAATCCAAAAGATCTAGCCTTTGGCTTCATTTAGAGGGTGTTATTAAACAACTCCAGATAGTCCATCACAACCAGATTTGGTTGAGAAGCCGAAGGGATGTTCGCCTCAACACTTTGGGGAAGTGGAGCTACTTTGGGAGGAGTAGTCTTCTGAGTGTAGGGAACCTCTTCGTTGTTGATACTAACACACTTGGTTTCAAGACCACGAGCCATGAATTTATAGGTGGAACTGATTGATCAATTGAGATTACCAGATGAAGAGCTGATGTGAAATCTTGCCAAGCACCAAACTGTTGATGCTTGATTTTGACACTAACGACCTTGCACGTGCAAAGTGCTAAGCAAGTCTTAGAAATTACACATGTTTGATTATGAGAGCTGATTGTGGTCACAATAGCATGCAAAGACTTATTAGTAAATGAGACAGTGAGAATTTTATAGTGGTTCGGATGCTTAAAGCGATTCCTACATCCATTGTTTTCTTTTATATGAGTGTTCTTGGTTATTAGCCAAGTTACAAGAGGTCGCGAATTGTGAATAGAATTAAAAGAGCTTGGTATTCAGAGAGAATTTAAGCTAATCTCTTTCCTATAGGTTGTCTTTGCTATTTGTTTTTATGAGAATCAGAGATCCTAATTTTGTGAGGGTGAGTGATGTGTGTTTCCTACAACATGCAATATGTAGCACGTATACTAATCGCACAAGTAATATAATGATGAAGTGAGTATCGTTCCCACGAGGATTGGTTGCTAAGCACTAAGTTTTCTACCGTTTTCAAGTTGAAGCAATCGAATTCTTTTGGATTTAAGGGAACAATTTAAACTATAACTAAAACAAAATTTACTAAATTAAAATTAAACTATGAAAGCAAGATTTAAACGGGATAAAATCAATTCAAACAAACGGGTAGGGTTTTGACTTCATTCGGACTCTATGGGTTAACCCTAAAGAATTAAGCTAAATTTGTATTTGATAAAAGCTTGAAAACACATATTCTGTTAGTGATTCAATTAGATTATTTGTGGAAAAATGTGTTTAATTTGTGAAATTTAACTTAATTATTTCATAAATGTTTTTTTTGGGATCACGGGGATGTTTCGAGTGTTTTCAGGTTCTTAAAGATGATACTCAGATGAAGTTTATATCGACGATGGAATGTGGGACGACAAGAATCAAATGGTTCGTGATTCGGAGCTGAAACGAAGAAGTTAGGGCGAATTGAAGTTAAAGTGAAAATCCTGGAAAAAGATCCAGTTTTGAACATGCGACAGTAATTTGACAATAACTTTAGTTGTAGATCTTGGATTGAGATAATTTTTGAACCGTTGGAAAGCTGATTCAAATTGGTACAATTAATATGTTTACCACTTGACCAGATTCAAACGTTATCATGCTCAAAAACCACCGTCTTTTCAAGATTGCGAGTTCTGGGGCAGAATCAACTATGCCTAGGCACAATGCTGCGGCACAACTGCGATTCTGGACTTTTTTACATTAAACTTATAATGTGTATTTCCTGTTTTAAGAGTTCTAATGTGATTAGGATAGTGGGAATCATAACCCTAAAACCCTAGGAGTATAAATAGATGTTTTTAGCTTATTTTTAGGAGGAGAAAGGGAGAGAAGTTGGGCGGCTCATTGGAGATTGAAAATTCCTGCAAGTTTGAGTCATCAATTAGAGAAGTTTTTCTACTCTTTCTTATACTCATGTTTATGAATACAATGACTTTGATTACTGAAAGTATGAACTAATTTTATTTTCTAGGGCTAAGATGTAGCCCAATTTATTAATATGTGTTGACTTGGATTGTTGTTAATTCTTATTGAGCTTTTAATTCTAAGTTTTATTATTGTGCATAATGCTTTCAATTCTCAAGGGCCCGAGAGTTGAATGATATCATGGGTTAAGTTGAGATCGAGAGATGAAACCTGATTTGTCTTAGGTAATAAAACCATAGATTGAGCAAACGCTAGAGATAGGTTACCGCGATCTGTGAGGCTCTAGTAAATTCCATAGAGCTTAATGGTCTCTTAGCTCCTAAATCCAACTTAGAGATATCTTGGTTTGTTGCTTAAGGGTTATTTGCTAATTGCTCGAGAGAGAGTTAGTGGAATAATAGGGGATTTGGCTTGGTTTGTTGCTTAAGGGTTAATTTGCTAATTGCTCGAGAGAGAGTTAGTGGAATAATAGGGGATTTGGCTTTTAGAATACACTTGATTAGGTTAACAACAGATGTCAATGCATAGGATTAAATTGATACGAAATCTATGCCCTAGGTTTAGCCATATTGATCTTTACATCAAAGTGTTTATAAATTCTGCATTTATTTAGTTTTTAATTTGTTACTTTTTCATTAAAGTCATTCTTAAAATTCTGTTTTATCAAATAGCAATAGAATATACTAGTTTGGTACTTGGTAGGTAGTTCCCTTGGAATTCGACACTCGTTTACTTGAGCTTTATTATTTGCATGATTTCGTACACTTGCGAATAGCCTGTTAGTATTCATATGCATTGATTGTAAATCAAACTCTCTAAAGTGTCAAACATACCTTCTCAGGTTATGTTTTCCTACTCTTCCCTATTAACCTTCCGCACCCAACAAATTGAAAGTTAATAATTCTAAGCTCATTAAGCACAAGATTTCTAAAATGATTTCATTGGTTCTTGAATCTATCTCTAGCATCCAATACTACAATGGTGATTACCCAAGAAGCCTAACATGATTCATTTCTCAATCTCATCATGTTCATCACATAAAACCAGTAAATGCAGAGTAAACACACAATCAAAGCAAAATCATATGAAAAGAAAATAATCAATAACTTAACCCATAAAAATCCGGAACTACAATCAAAACCCTAACCCAAAATGGGTTAGTTCATGGCTAAATCAACAACACAAATGAAAGAAACGAAAATACTAAAGTTCAACATAATGAAAATAAAAGAAAAGATAAGAAATCTCCCCAAATGACAAATCCCCTGGTTCGAAATCAAATCGTTACCCTTGTTCAATCTCCAAAATTCCTCAAAATGAAACTAAGGAAATGTAAAAAGCTGCTCTAACCCTATTCGAAGACTCCCCCTAAAAAGGCTAAGTGTTTTCCTTTATACCTCGCCCCAAATTCCTCAGAAAAACACGCAAAAGTAAAACTGTGCGTTTTACAAAACTGGAAATTACAACCGTCGCCGCGGCGAAGAAGAAATCTCACCGCAGCGAAGAAAGAAGCAGACTTGGTGCGTGACTGGCGCACTTCACTGCGGCGAAGAACAACCTTCGCCACAGCGAAGCTTCCTGACAAATTCTGAATTTACATAATTGCCCCTTTGCTTGCATCTTCGCTTGATTCTTCGATCGTCGGTGCTCTCCCTTGGGAACAAGCTTCATAGTGCTTTACCCTACTTTAGAACTCTCCTAACTTCTGAGATCCGCTTACTTCCGAGTCCAGAATTTCCAATTCTGTCTTTATTAGCTCAAAATGTCCATTTTAACCTGAAACATGAAATGTAAAGAATTAAGCAACAATTCAGGTCAAAATGAACTAGAAAGTATCTGAAATCCGACTAAAAAGTCTAATAAAAAGGGTATAATCCACGAATTATCAAATACCGTCAAACTAAAGATATGCTCGTCCTCGAGCATAAGGTACAAACTCACGGAAACAAAACAAACAAACAAACAAATTACGAAACACACAACAAAACTGAAAAATGAACGAACACAAACAAGACTCAAACTCCACATACGAATTGCCTAGAAATTGCACAAGTCTCAAAAGTTGTTGAAAAATTATTATCAGAAAATGTTCAATACTCCAAGAAGTTATAAGTTGCATCGACTTCCTTTCTCAATTGGTCCCCCAAGTAGGTAATCCCCACTTCAATCCACCTTCCAACTTCCCGGATTATTTTATACAGGAATGCAAAGTTTATCAAATGGTGGCAGACTCCATAAGCCTAAATATCGAACTAATCTCCACTAATGAGGACTAGACATAGATAAGAATCAGTAGGTCTTTATAAGCTTGTAATGCTAGGCTCGGGATGTGGGTTCCAAGAAAAAGGATAGGAAATACAAAGTAAGAGAACTCGGTTTTCCTCATGCAAACACTCAAGTCAAATCGAACTCCACTTCTTTTCAACCACCAATCAACGTGTCCACTTATTTACAACCCTCAAACTTGTATCTTTCTTATTTCTGATACCATAAATGCGCGGGTCTAAGGTGTGCGTGGCATTGTTAAACCAGAGGTCGCCAAGTACTGCTAGGCAGTTTTTAAGGCGGTTACTGGTTTCCAGCCGATATACCCTTAAACTTGGCAAAATAAATTTTTATTTTTATTTTATTTTATTTTATTTTAAATTTAAATAAATTGAATTGAGGTGAACTACCTCTTTTATTTTTACTGCCCTTCTCACAACCCCCAAACTATTCTTTTAGTCAATTCATACAACTCTACCCTCTTTGTGTTTGCATTAGGATCGAATTCTCCTAAGGGTACGACAAAGTGTTTAGGGTACAAGGATCGGACAATTTTTGGTTAGCCAAGAAAAATTAAGCAATAATGATTCATATGGCTCAAACGGGTGACTAGGGACAATTTCATTCCTAGGTCGGCTAGAAAGGTTCAAACGTTCCAAAAAGAATGCCTAAATCATCTCCTCAACCATGTCTAATCCTAGAATTTCGCCTCAAGCACTTCTCTACTAGGTTCTAGAGTCCACCAACATTATCAAACTTTACCTAAGTACATAAAATGAATCTAAGCATGCCAAAAAAAAATGAAAATGGTGGTTGAACCACTTAACAAACCTCAATCAAAATTCAGTCAATAAACCTAAACTTGAAACAATGCTTAACATTTCTCAACAATAAAAATGCAACAATCCAATTCTCATCATTGATTTCTACAATTCATCATCGGCAAAAACAATCAAACTAAAGAAAAAATAACGAAAGTTCCAAAATTTCAAAGATTCCTAATTTTCCTACCCCCAAACAAGAGATGACATTATCCCCAATGTCCCATTATGCATCAATTAGGAATGGAAAATCAAAAATAACAAAGGTACGAGAAAGTTCCCTGGTTAATCCGTGAAGTGTCGCTCCACATTGCACACCCGGTCCTTGACTTTTTCATCACCCAACATCTGTCAAAACAATTGAAGCTATGGTGTCCATTGTGTTAGCAAAAAATCACAAACTAAAATGAAAATATTACATCCTAATCTCGTCCTTGCAACAACTACGAATTAAAAATGAAACAACTAAAACAACTACACAAATCCAAAACAGAAATAAGAACTGAGTTTAATGTTTGAAATGAAAAATCGATTCAACTAAACAAATGAAAATAAAGATAACAACACAGGTGTTCCAGTGCTCATTCTTTGCCTCCCTCATCTTCCTCTTCTTCCGCTTCTAATTCGGAGCCCATCCACTCATCTGAATCCCAGTCAGCCCATTGGAATCCTGAAGTGTCATCGTTGAGCTTGTTAAAGCTACTCTTCTACATCTCATACATCATCTGGGTCTGCTCAACCACCCAATCCTGACATTTTGTCATCCGTTTCATCATACCCATCATCTACTCCATCATCTCCTTCTGTGTAGCTGTGGAGCTGGAGGATGTGGCAGGGCCTTGTGTGGTTCTCTGTTGTTTTGTCCCTGCTCTTGGTTACTCAGCTGTTGGACGTTCAAGATGCTTTTGATAATAATCTGAGCTGAGAGTTGGGGCAGCATGTAAACGTTGCTTATCATCATACACCTTGACTCCAGCTTGAATGCACAAAGCTGTAATGAGATGTGGGAAAGCGTAACTTGTTCACCCTAGTTTCGAGGCATGCTGAATACTGTTCTAGATAATATCTCCCACATCAATACTCTTTCTTGTGGCAATAGAATAAAGCAATACTGCCTTCTCTTTAGTTATTATGCTATAGTGCGTTTCCGGCATTATCTTCGCACTAACAAAATATTGCCATAATCGAGCTATCGATGTCAAATCAGTTCCCTTGAGTGTTTTCTTTTGTTTCTTCGACACTGCCCAAGTTGCACCCGGTTTTGCAATGACCGGAAGAATGATATTATCCTCATAACTTGACGTCCTAAACCTTGCGTAATCATCCTGGAAAATCCTAGGTAGTTTATAAAACTCATTGATCACCTTTTCCGAAAACGACACATCAACCCCTCTCACAAATGTCGTACCCTCTTCACAATCTAGGAGATTGGCATAAAACTCCCTCACTAGCGGCTCTACAGCCGGTTGTGTAGGAGCACTCATAAACACTTCCCACTTTCTCCCTCGACTCCAGTCCAAGGCCTGACTAGCGGTCAACCCACACTCAGGAACAAAGCCCTTATCCTTTCTTTTGATAGCCCCTTCATATCTTTTCTGGGCCTCCTCACTCACGAAGCGGTCATCCACTTTCTTTCCTTTTCCCTTGCCCTTATATTGATGCTTGGCTTTGACTGGCATTTTCTCTAAAATTATAGTTCAACTCAAAAATGCACCCAATAATTCAAGCCTAAGTGTACTACACAACCAATTCAATCCTGCAAAAATAAACAACACTTCCAAAAATTCACACTTCAACCCCCAAACTACAAATTTTTCAAATTCAACCAAAACACTTCAAAACTCAAAACCCACACTCCTCAATATCACCACACGCACAAACAACCCTTCCTCAAACAAAATCGAACTCACAAGCACCACAAATTTCACAACTCAACCACAACCAATTTTTTTCAGATCTACAAATTAAAACTCGAAATTGTGCGATAAAAAGTTTAGGGAACTTAAGATCTTACTAGTATGAAGGAATAATCGACACCAATTCGACCAGAATCAGCCTAGATTGGAAAGCCCCAAATTTCTTGACCTAAAAATTTTGTGAAATTTTCGCAAAATTTATTGTTGAAATGAGTTGTTTTGGTGTTTAGGAGGGTTAAGGAGTAAGAAAATTGGTTGGGAAAACACTGGGAATGCAATGGATTGAAGTTTGAAATTTTTTCTCTCAAGTGGATATGAAGAGTCGCGTGAAGAATGAAAAGAAAAGTGGGTATTTATAGAAAAGACTCGTCGCCGCGGCGAAGTTCTTCAATCAAGAACCCTAAAAAAAAACCCAGGTTTCGCCGCGGCGAAGAAAAATTCTTCACCGGGGCGGAAACATACAGAAGCTACACACTCTCTTTTCAGCTTGCTTCGCCCCGGTGAAGAACAATCTTTGCCGCGGCGAAATGCCTTAGACAAATTTCGTCCCACCTACTTTGCCGCGGCGAAGACAATTCCTTCGCTGGGGCGAAAACCTGCAGGAGCTGCACATGGTTCTCAGGTTTCTTCGCCCTGGCGAAGAACAATCTTCGCCGCGACGAAGTTTGGGACTTTCAAAAACATATTTCCTACAAAATTCTTTGCCGCGGCGAAGAATACTTCTTTGCCCTGATGAAGTCTGGAGCATTTTCTGTCATTTTCTTTGCTGAAAACTTCACCTGAAACACCGAAAAACATACCAATCAAAAATCATTCAAACTCATAAAGAATTCAAACAAATTCAAACACAATAAAATGAAAAAAAAATAATTAAAAACACTTGGGTTGCCTCCCAAGAAGCGTTTGTTTATAGTCGATAGCTTGACTCTCTCGATCCTTCAAGTTGGGATGTCAAGCCAAATTGGGACGGATTTGTAACTCAGCATCCCATCTATGTAGGGCTTCAATCTCTGTCCATTGACCGTAAAGGTGCCTTTTTCTTCATGTGACACTTCCACCACTCCGTATGGGTGAATTCTTGTCACTGTGAATGGTTCAGACCATCTAGACTTAAGTTTTCTGGGAAAAAGCCTAAGTCTAGAATTGAATAACAACACCTTCTGTCCTACTTCAAAGTCCTTCTTCTGGATATGCTTGTCATCCCACCTTTTTGTCTTCTCCTTGTAAATTCAAGGATTCTCATATGCTTCGAGACGAAACTCATCGAGTTCGTTCAAAGTCAACATCCTTTCTTCTCCAGCAGCTTTCAAGTCCATGTTTAGCTGCTTGACTGCCCAGTATGCTTTATGCTCGAGTTCAACCGACAAGTGGCATGCCTTCCCATAGACCATCCTGAATGGAGACATACGAATCGGAGTATTAAAGGCAGTTCGATAGGCCCATAACACATCATCCAGCTTCCGTGACCAATCTTTCCTAGATGCATTAACTGTCTTTTCTAAAATTCCTTTAAGTTCTCTGTTAGACAGTTCTACTTGCCCGCTCGTTTGTGGATGGTAAGGTGTTGCAACCTTATGTGTCACTCCATACTTACTCAACAGCACATCCAATTGCCTATTACAAAAGTGGGATCCTCCATCACTAATGATTGCACGTGGTACCCCAAACCTTAAGAAAATATTCTTTCTCACAAACTGAATCACTACCCTAGCATCATTAGTCGGCAATGCAACTACTTCGACCCACTTTGACACATAATCCACCGCAACCAATATAAATGTGTTCCCAAAAGAACTTGGGAAGGGACCCATGAAATCAATCCCCCACACGTCAAAAAGCTCAACCACCAGGATGTTGTTCAATGACATCTCATCTCTTTTTGAAATATTACCCATCTGTTGACATTGGTCACACTCCTGAATCATCCGGAAGGAATCCTTAAAGAGGGTTGGCCAATAAAACCTCGATTGTAAAACCTTGGCTACTGTCCTAGCTCTTCCAAAATGGCAACCTACTTCCTTCTCGTGACAATGTCGTAGAATGCTTTCCATCTCTTCCTCCAGAACACATCTCCTTATCATTTGATCAGCACAGTGTCTGTATAGGAATGGCTCTTCCCAAAAGTAGTACTTCAAATCTGAGAAAAATTTTCTCTTTTGTTGGAATGTCATACCACTTGGGAGTACCCTTGATGACAAATTATTTGCAAAATCCGCATACCATGGTGCTTCTTCCACGCTCATCAATTTCTCATCCGAAAACGTTTCTCTAATTGGCATTTCCTCCTTAGTTCCCTTGATTGGTCTCTCAGTCCTTGACAAGTGATCTGCCACAACATTTTTCGACCCCTTCTTATCTCGAATTTCTAACTCGAACTCCTGAAGTAGTAAGATCCATCTTATCAGCCGAGGTTTTGCTTCTTACTTTGCCAAAAGGTGCCTGAGTGCTGAATGGTCCGTGTAGACGATCACCTTTGCACCTAACAAATATGAACGAAACTTGTCAAAAGCAAAAACTACAGCCAACAATTCTTTTTCAGTGGTGGTGTAATTCAATTGTGCATCACTGAGTGTTTTTCTAGCATACTGAATTACATGCAACACTTTGTTTTTCCTCTATCCTAAAACTACCCCTAAAGCAAAATCACTAGCATCACACATTAATTCAAATGGCAGTCCCCAATCGGGAACTGCAATAATAGGTGCATATACTAATAATTTTTTTAGAGTTAGAAAGGCATGCATGCATTTATCATTAAAGTAAAAAACAACATCTTTATTCAACAAATTGCAAAGGGGTTTAGAAATCTTTAGAAAATCCTTATGAATCGTCTGTAAAACCCTGCATGCCCCAAGAAACTTTGGACCGCTTTGACATTTGATGGTGGTGGCACTTCTCAATCACTTCTGTCTTTGCTCGATCAACTTCTATTCCGTCCTTTGAAATCCTATGCCCAAGCATTATTCCCTCTTGACCATGAAGTGACACTTCTCTCAATTAGTATCAAGTTCGTCTCCTACATCGCTGCAAAACAAGAGAAAGATTAGTTAACAATTATCAAAAGACGAACCAAAAACTGGGAAGTCATCCATAAAGACTTCTATGAACCGTTCCACCATGTCTCCAAAGATCGACATCATGCATCTCTGAAATGTCGCTTTGCATTGCATAGCCCAAAAGCATCCTTCGGTAAGCAAAGGTCCATAGGGGCAAGTGAAGGTCGTTTTCTCTTGATCCTCAGGAGCGATGACAATGTGTTGTATCCTGAATACCCATCCAGGAAACAGTAATACACATGTCCGCAAACCTCTCCAACATCTGATCAATGAAAGGTAGTGGAAAATGATCCTTCCTTGTTGCCTCATCAATTTCCGATAATCAATGCACACTCTCCAGCCCCTCACCGTCCCCGTTGTATCAACTCGTTGCTCTCATTCCTTACTACCGTGATACCTCCCTTCTTTGGAACCACCTGTATCGGGCTCACCCATGGACTGTCGAAAATAGATAAATAATCCCTGCATCTAGAGTTTCACCACGTCGTTTCTTACCACTTCCTTCATCAAAGGATCAATCTCCGTTGTGGTTCACCCTAGGCTTAATATCTTCCTCCATGAGTATCTTATGCATGCAAAATGATAGCGAGATACCTCTAATGTCCGAAATGGTCCATCCAATTGCTAGTTTATGTTCCCTCAACACCCTAATCAACCGCTCTTTCCCCAATTTACTCAAACCTGAACTAATGATCACCGGGAAGGTTTCTGAGTCCCAAGATATACATATTTGAGATGGGAAGGTAAGGTTTCAACTCAAACTTTGAAGGTTCTTCATTTTCTTCCTTCTCCTCTCTTTGTCAAAATCAAACTCCTCAAATCTACATCTTGACTCTCATCAATCGGTTAAAGTGCTTCTAACATCCTAGCACATTTATTACTAGCTGACTCATCTACCTCTACTATTTTTGATTTGGCTATACACGCTTCTAGAGGTAATTGTGGGTGTTTTCTTCTAAGATTCCTCAACCAATTTGTCCACTACATTGACACTAAAACATGAATCCGTTTCAGATGAACATTCATCGCCTCAAAGACATTGAAAGTTACTGTTTCATCTTGAACTCTCAATAATAACTTCCCTTCCTGCATATCTATTAGTGCTCTCCCCGTGGCAAAATGGTCGCCCAAAATCAGGGAATTTCCTTATCCTCTTCCATGTCCAACACCACAAAATCTGCCGAAAGATTATCTTGCCCACCTTCACCAACACATCTTCTACTATCCCCCTCAGTGTTTTATGGACCTATCCGCTAGTTACAATGACATGGTCGTTGGCTTTACTTCACCAATTCCCATCTCCTAAAAACCGAAAAGGGCATCAAATTAATACTAGCTCCTAAATCACACAAAACACGATCAAAGTAATATCTCCTATATGCAAGAATGTAAAACTCCCTGGATCTTTGAGCTTCGGGGGTAACTTCTTCTGGAGAATGGCGCTGCCATCCCTGTGAGCATCACCGTTTCCTCATGTTCTAACTTCCTTTTGTTTGATAGGATTTCCTTAAGGAACTTTGCGTAGCTCGGCATCTGCTGCAATGCATCTGCAAAAGGAATGTTAATATGCAATTTTTTAAGTATTCAATAAATTTTGAAAATTGCTTATCCTGATTCTTTTTCTTCAATCTTTGAGGAAAGGCACGGGTGGGTGTAATGTGCCAACCTGGTGGTATCTCGGGAAATGACAATTTCTCCTTCTTCTTTTGCGTTTCTTCCTTTTTCTTGTTCTCTTCCTCTAAACCGCTTGGTTTCACCTCAACAATGATCTCTTCATCAACTTCCTCTTCAGAATCTTCCTTTCCGCTTGCTCAACTTCTTCCAAAACTGTCCCACTTCTCAAAATTATTCATTTGCTTGCTCACGTGGTGTAGTCACCGTGTTGCTTGGTAAAGACCCCTGAGGTCTCTCATTTAGCTTCTCGGCCAATTGGCCCATCTGTACCTCAAGATTCCGAATGGATGCCCCTTGATTTCTAAAATTTGTCCTCGTCTCATTCATAAAACTCGTGGTCTCCTACATGAATTTTCTAAACATGTCCTCCAACTTTGTCACTCTTGGATCTCCCGGTTGATTATTCACCCCTTGTTGGTTATTTGGAACTATCCTATGGTTCCATTGATTATTTTGCTGGTTTTGATTTCCTCAAGCTAGATTTGGATGATTTCTCCACCCCGGGTTGTATGTGTTGGAGTACGGGTTTTTGGTTGCCTCTGATTTCCTGCCAAGTAGTTCACTTGCTCCGATGATGAAGATGACAAAGCAAATGTGTTCCCCACTTGACACTTGCTGCTCACATGGTTTCCTGCACAAAAATCACAAGTTAGTTGAGGTACTTTTACAGAGTTTACCTGCATACTTCCAACTATTTCTAAAGTGCCGTGAGTTAGGCTGAGATGGCTGTGAAGGCATCAACTTCATGAAGACCCGAAGATTTCTTGGTATTACTCTCTCATTGGTCTTTGATAATTGTTGCTTGCCAAAACCTCAAGCAACTCATAAGCCTCCTCTGGTGTCTTATTCTGCAAGGCTCCCCCTGATGCTGCATCCACCATGATCAGTCCATTGTAGAATGTTTGGACTTAAGCAAAACTGGCAACCCATGGTGTGGACATTTCCTTATTAACTCCTTGTACCTCTCCCAAGCCTCATACAATGACTCGGACTCATCTTGTAGAAATGATGTGATATCATTTCTGAGTTTTGCTGATTTAGCTGGAAGAAGAACTTGGTAAGGAACTTCTGTGCTAGATCATTCCAAGTTATGATAGTTCCCGGTGCTAGTGCTATTAACCACCCCTTAGCTTTATCCCCCAATGAAATGGAATGACCTCAATCTAATGGCGTCATCTGATACTCCGTTTGATTTGAAGGTGTCACAAATTTCCAAGAAGTTCGCAATATGCTGATTCGGATCTTCCTTCAAATCACCATTAAATCTTACCAACTATTGATCATCTGGTGATTGTCGGCTTAATCTCAAAGTTTTGGCTTGCACCGTAGGCCTAGTAATACTCAACCCACTGCCATTAACCGTGGGAACTGAAAATTCCCTTAATGTCCTGTTCCTGGTTCTGCCATCTACAACATATTTCTTCTGTTCAACCACGACATCCTCTCTTTCTCTTCTCTCTCTGTTAAGTCTTCTGGCGGTTTTCTCAATCTCAAGATCAACAGGAACCATAGGCTACGTCTCGCTCTTTGCATAAACTACACAGAATTAATGAAGAAAGTGAGATCACAAACCAACTGAAAATTTAACAAAAATTAAAACTTCAATCTAGCTAACTATAGAAAAACTCAATGTTAACTTAAAACTCAATCCCGGCAACGGCGCCAAAACTTGATGCGTGTTTCCTACAACATGCAATATGTAGCAAGTATACTAATCGCACAAGTAATATAATGATGAGTGAGTATCGTTCCCACGAGGATTGGTCGCTAAGCACTAAGTTTTCTACCGTTTTCAAGTTGAAGCAATCGAATTCTTTTGGATTTAAGGGAACAATTAAACTATAACTAAAACAAAATTTACTAAATTAAAATTAAACTATGAAAGAAAGATTTAAATGGGATAAAACAATTCAAACAAACGTAGGGTTTTGACTTCATTCGGACCCTATGGGTTAACCCTAAGGAATTAAGGTAAATTTGTATTCACATGCATTGATTGTAAATCGAACTCTTTAAAGTGTCAAACAGACCTTCTCAGGCTATGTTTT
Source organism: Pistacia vera (assembly GCF_008641045.1). Classification (NCBI taxonomy): domain Eukaryota; kingdom Viridiplantae; phylum Streptophyta; class Magnoliopsida; order Sapindales; family Anacardiaceae; genus Pistacia; species Pistacia vera. The sequence continues at coordinate 153,761 of NW_022196042.1, forward strand.
CCTACTCTTCCCTATTAACCTTCTGCAACCAACAAATTGAAAGTTAATAATTCTAAGCTCATTAAGCACAAGAGTCCTAAAATGATTTCATTGGTTCTTGAATCTATCTCTAGCATCCAATACTACAATAGTGATTACCCAAGAAGCCTAATATGATTCATTTCTCAATCTCATCATGTTCATCACATAAAACAAGTAAATGCAGAGTAAACACACAATCAAAGCAAAATCATATGAAAAGAAAATAATCAATAACTTAACCCATAAAAATCCGAACTGCAATCAAAACCCTAACCCAAAATGGGTTAGTTCATGGCTAAATCAACAACACCAATGAAAGAAACGAAAATACTAAAGTTCAACATAATGAAAATAAAAGAAAAGATAAGAAATCTCCCCAAATGACGAATCCCCTAGTTCGAAATCAAATCTTTACCCTTGTTCAATCTCCAAAATTCCTCAAAATGAAACTAAGGAGATGTAAAAAGCTGCTCTAACCCTATTCGAAGACTCCCCCCAAAAAGGCTAAGTGTTTTCCTTTATGTCTCGCCCCAAATTCCTCAAAAAAACACGCAAAAGTAAAACTGTGCATTTTACAAAACTGGAAATTACAACCGTCGCCGCGGCAAAGAAGAAATCTCGCCACAGCGAAGAAAGAAGCAGACTTGGTGCGTGACTGGCGCACTTCACTGCGGCGAAGAACAACCTTCGCCGTGGCGAAGCTTCCTGACAAATTCTGAATTTCCAAAATTGCCCCTTTGCTTGCATCTTTGCTTGATTCTTCGATCTTCGGTGCTCTCCCTTGGGAACAAGCTTCATAGTGCTTTACCCTACTTCAGAACTCTCCCAACTTCTGAGATCCGCTTACTTCCGAGTCCAGAATTTCCAATTCTGTCTATATTAGCTCAAAATGTCCATTTTAACCTGAAACATGAAATGTAAAGAATTAAGCTTCAATTTAGGTCAAAATGAGCTAGAAGTACCTGAAATTCGACTAAAAAGTCTAATAAAAATGGTATAATCCACGGATTATCAGGGAGTCCTCTATTTATAGTCGTTGAGTTCAAGGTAATGATTACAAGTCTACAAGTGGGTAGGTGCCATGCAAGTCGTTCCTTGCATCCCATTGGCTAATAACTTAAGAAATATCCTTAAATTATATGGGGCTTGGACAGGTCAGCAGACCTCATTCATTCACAGACAAAACTTGAGCCTACCGAGTTGGCGATGTAAGTTAACGGATCCATTATGCAACATAATTTAAAAAAAAAAAAATTATTCAAGATCTGTTAACCTTTAACCTATGATCCTTACATCAATTACATCATTTTGCATAAAAGAGTTGGATGCTCATTCGATTTGATGTTGGATTCGCTAGCCACTTCAAAATAGAAGTGCATTCTTGGTATCCACATGAAGACAGGACTACAATCTATAGAGACTTCTGGGCTAGGAAGATCACTCACCTACAAAACAAATCACAGTAGAATTTTTCTTGGAAATAAAAATTCTTTTCCTCACAAAAGGGGGTGACGTTTTTGAGAGAGAGAGAAGAGTGGCTAGGGTTTCAATTTTGCAACTCAATCATTAAATGATTTAATTTTTAGTTGCACCTAAAATCATATTCCAACTTGGAATAGCCATCTATTCCAATTGGAATAGCAAACAACTTATTCCAATTTGGAATAGATTCCCCTTGCAACCAAACATGGCATTTCTAATTCAAATTTAAAAACCCAAATTTGAATTTCATATTATCAATATTAATATTAGATAATATCTATTATATTTAAATTCAATTCAATTCAAATTTAAAAACCAAATTTGAATTTCATATTATTAATAATAATATTAGATAATATCCTTTATATTTGAACGCATATATATATAATCTTACTAATTTAATTTCCGTATGAAATTAAATTTAGGCAACAACCTCAACAAATTTAATTGTACGGTGAGATTACCAAAATACCCTTTCATCATAAATGACGAAAATACATTTTCATCATAAATGACGAAAATACCCCTCTCACGAATTATGTTCTTATTCTGTCTTCTATGTGTGCAACCCCAAGGCTTCTCATCGTATTGGTAGTGAAAATTATTGCAACTGACAATCAATCAATCAATCATCCCAGACACGGACTAAGATTGGCCTCTATCTAGACATTAGGGCCACCCAATAAATTTGGATTCACCGAAACCGCTGCCTATCAACGATATAGTTACTGTGCAATTCAATCATTTCATTATCTATTATCTCATCAAGGCCGAGGTATAGAAGTAGTGTCAACCTCAGATATCCTTGATATCTCGGTATTCGGTTATTGGACCAATGATCGGAAAAGATTGGATTGAGTTAAACTCAATCCCACTGTGGCCACAGATTTAATGTTGTTGCCATCTACCGAATTATTCAGTGAGATAATTTCTCCCGTACCCAGGAGTGATGAATCCTCTATCGATCCACCATAGTCTTGATATACTCCTCGATGTAGCCAATCACTATAGTATTGATAGTTCTAAATACAACTACGTTGGGCTAGTGTCAAACTACACTAATTGATGCATAATACATTCCGATGATCTCTATTCTAAGGATGACATGCACCACCATTCGTTAGAGCATTTATTCTATAGACACTAGGGTTACCATCCATATGGAATCCTCTAGTGGGTTGATTCAGTGAACTTGCCTTTAACAAGCACCCATGTGTTGCACCAGGTTGTCACCAAACAACCTTGACAAGTGAGATCTGTCACTACCTTTTGATAGGGTCGTCCAACACTATGATAGTCTTACCGTATTATCTATGCCCTAGGTTAGGATAATACTAGGGCTATGGATGTTTCTAGAATGGCCACCATATGTGCCCATAGGGTTCTCCTATCGATATTTCAAACACTTGATGCCCTCGTCACGGTTCTACCATCCTAAGGACATATATCATTTTCTTATATGAATATAATCAGATCATATGGTATAGATAAATTCCTTTTATTGATAATAAAATATGATTACAAAGAGTCAATACTATAATAATTGATTGGCACTAGGATATCTACTCTAACAATCTCACACTTGCACTATAGCTAATCATTCATGTATTTAATACCAATGGCACTAAGTGCCTATCACGCTTTTGCTGCAACATAAACTTCAATAATAGGTTAGTAGGTATTTTGCAAACCTGCACATCCCCTCTTTGATCAATTTCTTAGATTAGATTGAATCAACTAAGTATGTGTTTGGATCACTAGTGAGACCGTGGTTCCTTAACCATAGCAATGGCTCCATTATTGTCGCAGTAGATCTTTACTGGATCAGTAATGCTTGGAACCAACAAGTTTAGTAATGAACGTTTTGATCCAAACCGCCTCCATGGCTGCATTGGATAATGCGATATACTTAGTATCAGTTGTAGAATATGCTACAATACTTTGCTTTGAGTTTTTTCAGCTCACTGCAGCTCCATTGAGACAAAATACAAAGTCCAACTGCGATCGATAATCATCCTTGTCTATTTGGAAACTAGCGTCACTGTATCTTCTTACAGTGAGTTCATCTTCTCCTCTATAAACCAAGAACATGTATTTAGTCCTTTTTAGGTACTTAAGGATGTTCTTGACAGCCATCCAGTGACACTTACCTAGATTCGATTGATATCTATTACAAGTGCTTAATGCACATGAGACATCAATTTGAGTACACAACATGGCATATATGATGGATCCAATTGCTGACGTGTACGGGATCCTCTTCATTCTGTCTCTCTCATTGTGTTTTAGGACACATATCCTTGGAGAGATAGACACCGTGTGACATCAGAAGAAATCCCTTCTTGGATTCTTCCATACTGAATCTCTTCAGTATCTTGTCTATATACGCACTCTGACTCAAGCCAAGCAACCTACGCGATCTATCACGGTAGATCTTTATTCCAAGGATATAGGTTACTTCTCCTAAGTCCTTCATGGAGAAGCACTTGGATAAGAAAGTCTTTACCGACTACAAGTTTGGTATATCATTCTCAATTAGAAGTATATCATCAACATACAACACCAAGAATGCCACTACGCTCCCACTTACTTTCTTGTAAACATAGGGCTCATCTTCGTTCTTGATGAAACCGAATTCTTTTATGGTTTCTTCAAAATGAATGTTCCAATTCCTTGAAGCTTGCTTGGGTCCATAATGGACCTCAACAACTTGTATATCTTATCAGCTTGTCCATCAAGAACGAAACCATCGGATTGTGTCATACACACATCTCTTCAAGGTTTCTGTTCAGGAAAGCTGTTTTGACATCCATCTGCCAAACACTACAACAATATACACATATAGCTATGAAAATTAGCTACATAAAGGAAAACTGTAGCAAATACATAGTTACAGCTACAAAAGTCAATATTTATAGCTAATTGAAATAATTTTAGTGATAAGATTTTCTCCCTCGAAGCTAATATTCATCTTTTGCTTTAACTTATTAAAATTGTGGCAATAACTAGTCATTTAGCTACAATGTATTAGCTATGGTAAAACATTGTAGCTAATGAATGTATTTAGCTATAAATATTTCATTTACATGGCATATAGTATTATTATTAGCTACGAGTTTAACTATATAGCTATTATTTGTGCATTAGCTATAAAATATTGAAATTTATAGCTAATTAATGTATTTAACTATAAACATTTTATGTACATGGCATATAGTATCATTATTAGCTATGAGTTTAACTATATAACTATTTTTTGTGTAGTAGCTATAAAATATTGAAATTTGTAGCTAATTAATGTATCTAGCTATACAAATTTTATTTTCATGATAGTAACAATATTTTAGTATCATTATTAGCTACTAGTTTAAATATATAGCTAGTATGTATGTATTAGCTATAAATTATTTGAATTTGTAGCAAATAAAGAATGTGAAAATTAATTTGCTATAATCCTTATAGTATGCAGTTATGGATATTCTAATTTATCCCCTAAGTAATTATATTTTTATTACTTATGAATTAAATAGTTATAGTCAAACAAAGTGTTAATCACACCGCTAAGGTCAATAGTAAATTGGAACCTTCAACCAATAGCTAATTTAAAAGAATTCTTTCCAACTTATCAAACTTAGTTTTAATACAATTTAAATATCTCAAACAAAATATTAGACTTTTTTCCACAATATACCGTTCTACAATAGAACCTTCTGGCCGACTTTTATTATGAATATAACTATTCAATTTTCCTAAGAACCTATACAAATGTTTCTTCAACTACTTATAATAACTTATTAGAACCATACATTGATTTAAAAAAAAAAAATAGATATATGAAATAATGAAAACAAAATATTGTTATCCATTTGAACGTCTGATGCTCAGCCCACTCCATATACTCATTTGCTAAACGTTCCACATCAGTAACAATAAGTTGGAGATTAATTTGCAAGTTCATTCTATGAACAAGAAATAAAGAATTCATTATAAAGCTTAGCAATGATAGGATTTAAGTGGCTCTCGTCTCCTTGTGATCTAATAAATTGTTCTCAAGGTATCAATTGCAATTGATTCATACCACTCGTGATTTAATTCACAATATAAATTTACTTATAAAAAATTGAACTTAGTGAATCACAGGAGACTATGGTTAGCTTGTGTAACAACCGCACTATTGAATAAGCTTGTGTAACAACCGCACTATGTAAATATTATTCAAATTATTTTTCTTAAATATGTAGAATTTAATTTTCTTCATTATAATTTATCTTTTAAATGTGAATAATTTAATAAATAATTTATATACATTACTAATTATAAGATTAATTAATAAGATAATTTGTTTAATCTTAGTTATGCTGGATCTTATTATTATTTAATTATGTCAAGTCCATCGTTGCTGTTTCAATTAAAAATCATGTTTATACTTCAAATAGGATAAAGACTATATTTTTCCCTAAAATATAAAAGTGGCGGTAGAGATGGGTGTTTTACTCGCCCTGCCCCGAACATGTCTAATTTTTTTAATATTTAAAGTGATTGATTGCATGTTTATTTTATTGAAATAGATTATATATAAACGTACAAATACATATATTAAAATCACCATTCATATTGCCTTTAATATCTGATCAAATATTTTTACTCAAATAAATGGTCTCTAACTCATAAAAATGACAATATCTCTTATGAACTATGATTGGTGGTATTTTTTGTTTAACTAGTACAATATATCTTTTTTTTTTTAAAAAAAAAATATTGATATGACTTTATATAGATGATAAAATAATATAAAGCTGACAATTGACATAACATGTTATATAAATCAGCAATATATATATATATATGAATAAAAGCATTCTCAATTTTATATATATATCTGCCTCTAACCATTAATTCCTTCTAGGTTTTATTTAGAAATTTATTATATAATTTTTAAAAAAAAAAAGATATTAATAAATCTGAATTGTTAACAAACTGCCCTGAAAATATTGAAATATTTACAACTTTGCCTACATAAACCCATTATACCCACAAATTGCGCATACCCAATTCCAAAATCCAAAATCGAAGCAGCCAAACGCCCAAGCCTTGAAACCTAAATTCCTAATTGCCTGTCTGCCGCCACAGCGCCACTAAATTCCCCCTCTTCTGCCGTTCAACTCCAGACTCCTTGGAAAATTAACGATCTCCAGACTCCGGCCAGATTTATCTCGTTTCCCAGCGGTGACTCTGTGAGTACACCCTTTTTCTCCTGTAATTGTTATATTTCAGTAGAAGCATGTAGTCGTGTGTTTGTGTGATTGTGTCTGTAGTTTTACTTGTTATGAGATTTGTGTTTATGTGATTGTGTCTGTAATTTAATAGAACCCAATTGTCTTATTAGATTAATTGCAGTTGGGAGTTTTAACCATTAAATCTCCAACCTCCAATTTCACACAATTTTTAAAGCAAGTAGTTCTCTTAAAATGAGATTTTAAGTTGTTTATGGATGCAAAAATTCGCGTGTTAATAAAATTTGTCCCACAACTGTGAAAAGTCAAACAAGGTTTAGGTAGAGGTAGTGCGAGTGCAGTCGTTGAAGAAATGGTTGATGCATATGATGTCTGTGATGAAGCATTGGAAAAATTGTATTGAAACAAATATGTCAACTCTTTTAAGTCTCTTTCATTACTTTTAATTTATATAAACACAGCCCATACACAGAACATGAAAATTGCTTGCACTCTTCTCTCTTCCATGACCACTGGAACGAATTGCATCTAAAATTTTGTCGCAAAGTTACTAGATCAATTGCCTTGTTTACTGATGCATTTATATAAATGTTTCTGTTCTTGTTGCTTTCATATAATAATATTCAATAACTAATATAATAATATAAATTCCACATGGGTTAAAATAATATTATCACATGATTTAAGTGAGCTTGTGGTTTGGATTTTGGTCCCACTCAAAATTCTCTTATCATGCATATTCAATAACTAATATAGTTCAGTTGAAAGTGTATATATTATGTGGAACCATGTTTAATTTAATTTTAAAGCGAAACAAGTGTCCGTGGCCCATGTTTTTTGCCTCTTTATTTTAAAATTCATCAATGACAAGTTTAATTAGTATGACTTGACTTTTATTATAAAAATGTTTTAATTCACACAATGGAAGTCATTGATATAAACCTGAACAAGAAACCCGTCAAATATGAATAAGAAACCTTGCTGTTTCTAATTTCCCCTCTCTTTCTTTTTTAAAAAATAAAAAAATAAAAATCAGTTTTATATACTTCTTCTTGTGTTAAAGTTTGGATTGAATCTCACAAAAGAAAGAAAGGAAAGCAAGCTTACTAGAAGACATTATTGTAATAGCTTTGTATTCTCTTTAACTATTTCTTGATTTTTTATTATGCTCACACATCCAAGCTAATTTATAAATTTATTTTGTAGTTATAGTTTGATTGATTAAAAAAACAAGTAGAAGGACAAATCTTATTGAATGATGATGAAATATTTGAAGAGGTCCTTGGTCCAGAGAAAAATGACTATTTGCGTGCTTATGGTCCAAGAAAAAGTATCACTGAATATTTTGGAAGTAGACCAATTAAAGCACAACTTATGAAACAAGTACAAACAACAAGGAAGGAATCTAATGAAAGGCTGAAGGAGGCAAAGAGGAAGCAAATGAGAAATTATAAGAAGTAAAAGGCAAATGGAGGAGATGAATAGACGATGGGAAGAGAAGTTCAAGATGATGCTTACAACTTAAGGTCAACAATCTTCAACAAATAACCAAATCTCTTTGGATGAAATTGTAAGTTATTTTGAAAATTGCATATATACTACGAAACCTATTTTTCTTTTACATTAATCATAAAGTAATATGCAATAATGACATTAGTCTATATGATTAAACTTATTTTTTTTTTTTTTCAAATTTGATATTGCAGGTTGGTGGAAATTCTTAAATGGTCAAGAAAGGTTCATATAACATTGAAGCATTCATATTTTGTAAAAAAATTAGTTGATAACATTTTTAATTACTAAGATGAAAGATTTTACGAGTAGACAATTATTTGGTTAAAAATGACTTTATTAATGTTTTATTTTTTATATTAGAATTTTTCTCATGACGTTATATTATCTATTTAATATAAAAATATTGTTATAAATTTGTAATTATTATTATATTTGTTAATTATAGCAATATTTGTTTCAATTAATTTTAATCGGAGCAATAAATTATAAATTCTTGATATAAATTATTTGTTTCATAGCAAATAATTATAATATTTAGCTACAAATCAAAAATATTCATAATAAGTAATTTCAATATTTAGCCATTACCAAACTATGTCCATAGCAATATCTTTTCGTATATGGATATGACTTTTATATGTACGTAGCAAATAATTTAATATTTAGCAACGAATTCACTATATATGTGGCAAATGATCTTTTTATTTAGTTATGAATTTAGCAACGAAATTTTCATTCACTTTTCCAAGGAATTTGAGGGCTTTTGAGTAGATTTTCATAGGGTTTTGATTCAAGGCATCAAAAGGTAAGGAATCAAGCTCTTTATCTATGATTTATTTGTGTAAAGTTTGAGTTCTTATGAAGTTTATGCTTAGGGTTAAGAGAAGATTGGAATCCAACAAGAATAGAGAGCTTAGGAGAGACTACTCAAGCACAAGGTAAGTAAATTCCACTCAAAATCCAACTCAAGCTAAAATTTAAGAATTCAAGTGAGTAGAGATTTCTTCTAAATATGCATATGTTTTGATTATTGAGAAATTGAGATGAGATTGATGATGAATTATGCTTGTTGTTGGATATATTTGAATATGAGAAGTATATGTGATGATTTGATGATGGGTTGAAATTGGAAGAATTGGAGAAATTTTTGTGGAGTGTGTTTGCCATGTAGGTATGTGATGCTACAAGAGAGTTTTTCTCTCATTTTGGATGGTTTGAGAACTAAATAGAATGATAATTGAATTAGGGTTTGTTTATGCACAATTAATGTTTGATGAAATGCCTAAGTGAAAACATGTTACCAAACTGCCCTGTCACAGCCGTGACTTTCTGAGTGATTTTTGGGCATCTTACGGATTGAACTGGGTTTAGACCAAAACATAAAAGTTGTAGTCCTGTCTCTAAGCTTTAAAACGAGACCAAAACCGTAGCAATCCGAGGTGTATAACTCAAGTTATGCCTTCTTGAGTGTGACCTGCGCAGAATGACAGTTTTGATGCAATATTGCATTTGTGCATTTCAAAAGTGCATTAAGTAAGAAACTTTAAGCATGAACCATCCTTATGCATTAATTGTGCATTGAGAAGTAGTTTGAGAAAGAGTAGAGAACTTTGTGAATGGGCTACTCTAAAAGTAAAGAGAATGAGAAAATCTAAGAATGGGTTGGTGCTTTGTGAACTCCAACTGGAAGTCAGGAAGAGTGGGTTGGTGCTTTGTGAACTCCAACCGAAAGTCACGAAGAGTGGGTTGGTGCTTTGTGAACTCCACCCGGCCGTGCCTCCGGTAAGATGAGGCCGTGACATTCCAGTGAGAAAGAATGAGAAAATATAAGAAAGAATAGAGGAAGAGAAAGAGTAGAAGTCACGAAGAGTGGGTGGGTGCTTTGTGATCTCCACTCAGCCGTGCCTCCGGTAAGATGAGGCCGTGACATACAACAGAAAGTTAATAGAAAAGAGCTATGTGAAAGAGAAATAGAAAGAGAAAATAAATGAGATGAGAAGAGTGTAAGGAAAGAATTAAGAGAAAGAGTTACGGGGATAGACGAGTAGAGGATTTACTTACTGAGCATTATTTTGTGCTCACCCCGTTGTTTTTCTTTGTGTTTGCAGGATCTAGGTGAGGACGCGGTCGGATGGGCATCGGCAAGCGAGGAGTAATAGCTACACTGTCCACTGTTTTTGATAACTTTTACTTATGATGCCTTACTTTGTATAAAGAATGATTAAATGTATTAAAATAAAATTGTGGGCCCATTTACTTTTGCTAATATAAATATATTTACTTAATGTATTTCTATACGTATCCTAGTATGAAGCAGTTATTACCATTTCATGGTTGTGATATGCAGTAATCGTAAACATAATTTGAATGGACTTAATCATGGCAACCAATGAAAAGGTTTTTTCATACACAATACTATGAATTTGTACGAAACCTTTGGCAACCAGTTGTGCCTTATAGGTGTACACCTTGCCATCCATATTAGTCTTCTTCTTGAAGACCCATTTACACCCTATGGGTTTTACCCCTTCAGGTGGATCCACTAGAGACCATACCTGGTTCTAGTACATGGAGTCCATCTCAGATTTCATGGCTTCAAGCCATTTAATGGAATCCGGATCCGATATAGCGTCTTTATAGGTTCTGGGTTTATTGTCTTGGTAGACCAGTACATTACCATGTTGAGTCACGAGGAAATCGTATCTCTTGGGCTCATGACATACTTTACCAAACCTACGTAGCTCCTGTGCTACATGAGGTGATTTACTTTGATCCACAAAGTGTGGAGTAAAGTCCTCACGATGTTCAACCATTTCCTGTGGCACATCCTCCTGTCCTTTGTCTAATGTATCTTCTGGTTCTAGAACTTCATCGAGTTCCGCTTTTCTCCCACTAGTACCTCCTAGAAAACAAAAATTCTTTCTCTAAGAAGATACCAGTACCAGCGATAAAAAATTTGCGCTCTTCTGGATGGTAGAAATAATATCCTTTGGTCTCTTTAGGATAGCCCACACAAATACATTTATTAGATTTTGGGCTAACTTTTTCAAAGTCAATTTCTTGACATAACCTTCACAACCCCAAATCCTTATATAAGATCAATTAAGTTTTCGCCCACTCCACAGTTCATATGGAGTCTTATCCACAGACTTTTATGGCACACGGTTAAGTAAGTGAGTCGCAGTCTCTAGGGCATAACCCCAGAATGATGCGAGTAGATCACTAAAACTCATCATAGACCTAACCATGTCAAGTAAGATCCTATTCCTCCTTTTAGACACACCATTATGTTGGAGTGTATATGAAGAGGTGAGCTTTGATACTGTCCCACATTCCTTCAGGTATGTTTAACTCAACTTGCCACACTTGACATAGTTGTTACTTTAAGAGCATCCATATTGTCTATTTCAAGAACATGTAAAATTATTATGAAACAGTTACATAAAGAATATTATTTATATTAAAAGAAAACAATCCATTATTAAAGCAATATTCTCACTTGTCCAAGGTGGACACAAAAATATTATTTCTAGAAACTGAGGGAAAATCATAATAATCCATAAGTTCCAAATATAAAGCCTATAGGCAAAATCAGACAATAAGATCCTACAGCTAATGTAACATCACGTGCTCTATTTCCAACGTAAAGATTATACCGTTTACATGTTTGTAAACAAAATCTGTATAAAATAAATCCATTCAAGGATTAGAATACTTACATACGTCTGGAGGCTCCTTCGAATATCTCTGATTTTGGACACGAATACTATTCACCAGTACTGTTCACCAGTTACTATTTATCGTCTATTGTTCATGTGATTTTTCGCCAATCGATCCAAAGTAGGATTGCACTCACGAAAGTCCACACAAAAATAATCCGCAGAACCCTTGATTATTTTGCTAGAACAATCAAGGGCATCAAGAATCAAGAAAGAAGAACGAGAAAAAGTTTTCTTCTTGAGAGAGAGAGATAGGGTGGCTAGGGTTTTAATTGAATGAATAATTCTCTTATGTTTTAATTTTAAGTTGCACTTATATAGTGCAATAATTAAAACCCTATTCCACTTAGGAATAGCAATGGGCTCCAACCCTAGTTTACCCTTGCAACCAAACACACCTTTTATGGTATTTTAATTAATTAATTATTATTATAATTAAAATATATTAAAATATAATAATATATTAATAATTAATTAATAATAATAATTCATTTAAAATATATATAGAGATATATTTAAATATAATCTCACTAATTTAATTTTAATATTAAAATTAAATATAGGCAACCACCTCAGCAAATTTAATTGCACTATGAAATTACCAAAATACCCTTCTCACAAATTGATTATTAAATTATCTTCTAAGTGTGTGACTCGTAGGCTCCTCATCATATCGGCAGTGTGTAGTATCGCGATTAACATCAATTAATCATCTCATTACACACAGACCAAGATTTGCCCCTAGTAAGGCATCGTGGCCACCCGATAGATTCGAATTCAGCGAAACCGCAGCCTATCAACGGTTTGGTTACCGTGTAATCAAATCCTTTCATCAACTGTTATCTCATCGAGACTAAGGTACATAAATAGTGTCAACCTCAGATATCTTCGACATATTTGTATTCAGTTACTGGACTAATGATAGGAATATTAAATTGGATTGAGCATCAACTCAATCCCACCGTGGCCACAGATTTAGTGTCATTGCCATTTACTGAATTACCTAGTAAGATAACTTATCCCGTACCCAGGAGTGATGAATCCTTTGTCGATCCACCATAGTCTTGATACACTTCTCAATGTAGTCAATCACTACCGTATTGATAGCTCTGAATAGCACTACGTTAGGCCAGTGTCAAACTACACCAATTGGTGCACAAGGCGCTTCGGTGATCTCAAGTCTAAGGATCGCATACACCACCATCCGTTAGAGGATATATTCCATAGACAATGCGGTTACCGTCCATATGGAATTCTCTAGTGGGTTTGTCTGGTGAAATTGCCTCTAGCAAGCACTCATGCATTGCATCAGGTTGTTGGCAAACAACCTTGACAAGTGAGATCAGTCACTACCTTTCGACAAGGTCGTTGAACACTATAATAGCCTTACCGTATTATCTGTGTCCATGGTCAGAATAATACTAGGGCTATGGACGTTTCTAGAATGGTCATCATATGTGATCATAGGGTTCTCACTATCAAAATTTGAAACACTTGACACCCTCGTCATGGTTCTACCATCCTAAGGACATATATCATTACATACATGATATAGAAGAATATGCCTTTTATTGATAAATAAACATTTATTATAGAGTCAATTTTATAATAATTGATTGGCTCTAGGGCCCCTACTCTAACAATCTCCGACTTGCACTATAGCCAATCATTCATGTATTTAATATCGAATGACCTTAAGTGTTTTTCATGGTTCTGTCACGACAGAGGCTTTTTTCAGTGGATCGGCAAGATTGTCATCAGTATGCACTTTACTGATTTGTACATCTTTCCTCTTAACAATTTCTCTGATGAGATGAAAACATCTGAGTGTCTAAACTTCTAGTGAGATCGTGGTTCCTTTGCTTGAGCAATTGCTCAATTGTTGTCACAATAGACATCTATCAGATCAACAATCATGGAAACCACACCAAGTTCGGTGACAAACTTCTTAATCCAGACTGCCTCCTTGGCCACATCGGATAATGCAATATACTCAGCCTCCATTGTAGAGTCTGCTATAGTGCTTTGCTTGGAGCTCTTCCAGCTCACTGCACCCCCATTGAGACAAAATACAAACCCTGATTGCGATTGATAATCATCTTTATCTATTTGGAAACTAGCATCACTGTATCCTCTTAACAATGAGCTCATCTTCCCCTCCATAAACCAAGAACATGTCCTTAGTCCTCTTCAGGTACTTAAGGATGTTCTCAACAGCTACCCAGTGACGCTCACTTGGATTTGATTGATATCTAATATATACAAGTGTTTAACGCACATGAGACATCAATCTGAGTACATAACATGACATACATGATGGATCTAATTGCTGACACATATGGGATCCTCTTCATTCTATCTCTCTCATCGTGTGTTTCAGGACACATATCCTTAGAGAGATAGATACCATATGACGTCGAAAGAAATCCCTTCTTGGATTCTTCCATATTGAATCTCTATAGTACCTTACCAATGTATGTACTCTGACTTAGGCCAAACAACCTAGGTGATCTATCTCGGTAGATATATATTCCGAGGATGTAGGCTGCTTCTCCTAAGCCTTTCATGGAGAAGCACTTGGATAACCAAGTCTTTACCGACTGCAAGTTTGGTATATCATTCCCGATCAGAAGTATGTCATCAACATACAACACTAGGAATGCCACTACGCTCCCACTCACTTTCTTGTAAGCACAGGGCTCATCTTCGTTCTTGATAAAACCGAATTCTTTTACGGCTTCATCAAAATGAATGTTCCAGCTCCTTGAAGCTTGCTTGAGTCCATAAATGGATCTTTGCAACTTGCATACCTTCTTAGCTTGCCTATCAAGAACGAAACCATCAGGTTGTGTCATATACACATCCTCTTCAAGGTTTCTGTTCAGGAAAGCCATTTTGATATCCATTTGCTAAATCTCATAATCATGATATGCAGCAATCGCAAGCATAATCCAGATGGATTTAATCATGGCAACCGACGAAAAAGGTTTCCTCATAGTCAATACCATGAATTTGCTTGAAACCTTTGGAAACCAGTCGTGCTTTATAAGTGTGCACCTTGTCATCCATGTCAGTCTTCTTCTTGAAGACCCATTTACACCTTATGGGTTTTCCCCTTCAGGTGGTTCCACCAGAGACCATACTTGGTTCTAGTACATGGAGTCCATCTTAGATTTCTTGGCTTCAAGCCATTTAACGGAATCTTGTTCCGATAGCGTCTTCGTAGGTTCTAGGTTCATCGTCTTGGTAGACAAGTATGTCACCATGTTGAGTCATGAGATAACCGTATCTCTCAGGCTCAGGGTTTACTCTCTCAGATCTACGTAGCTCCTATGCTACTTGAGGTGGTTCACTTTGATCCATAAGTTGTGGAGTAACCTCCTCCTGATGTTCAACCACTGCTTGTGGCACATCTTCCCGTCCTTCGTCTAGTATATCTTGTAGCTCCAGAACTTCATCAGATTCTACTTTTCTCCTACTAGTACTTTTTAGAAAAAATTCCTTTTTTGGGAAGACACCAGTACAAGCAACAAAAATTTTGCGCTCTTCTAGATGGTAGAAATAATATCCTTTGGTCTCTTTAGGATACCCCACAAATATACGTTTGTAGGATTTTAGGCCTAGCTTGTTCGAAGTCAATTTCTTGACATAAGCTTCGCAACCCCAAATCCTTAGAAAAGACAAATTCGGCTTTTGCCTATTCCATAGTTCAAATGAAGTCTTGTCTACAGACTTTGACAGCACACGGTTCAAAATGTGAGTCATAGTCTCTAGAGCATAACCCTAGAATGATGCAGGTAAATCACTAAAACTCATCATGGACCTAACCATGTAAAGTAAGGTCTATTCCTCCTTTCAGACACTCCAGTTGGGGTGTATACGGAGGGGTGAGTTATGATACTATATCATAGTCCTTCAGGTATTCAGAAAACCCTGAGCTTAAGTATTCGCCTCCTCGATCCGATTGAAGAGCTTATATACTTTTGCCCAACATATTATGTACTTCATTCCTGAATTCTTTGAACTTATCAAAGACTTCAAATTTATGTCTCAGGAGGTATACATAACCATATCTACTGAAATCATCAGTAAACGTGATGAAGTAGGAATATTCACCTCTAGCTTCAACTGTTAGTGGACCACATGCATCACTATGGATGATGCCTAACAATTCAGTAGCCCTTTCACTTTGTCCTATGATAGGTGACTTGGTCATCTTGCCTAAAAGGCATGACTCGCATACCTCAAATGACTGGAAGTCAAAAAGGTCCAAAACTTCATCCCTTTGAAGTTTTGTAATGTGGGTCTGATTAACATGACCCAATCTACAATGCTAGATGTATGTATGGTTTTGTTCGCTATGTTTAGCTTAGTTTCAACGTTGAGAATATCCTTATTGTTCAAATCAAGAACATATAATCCATTATATAACCTTGCAATCCAAATAGAATACCATTCAAACTAAAGGACAACAATCTATTAGAAATCTCAAAACGATATCCTGTATTATCCAAAGCGGATACTGAAATAATGTTTCTAGAAATCGCAAGTACAAAATAACAGTCTTTGAGTTCTAATAATAAGCCCAAAGGCAAAGACAAACAATAAGTCCCTATAGCTAATGCAGCCACATGTGCTCCATTTCCAACTCGTAGGTCCACTTTTCCCTTGGCGAACAATCTACTCTGCCTTAGTCCCTACACATCAGTACAAATGTGAGTACCACATCCTGTGTCAATGACCCAAGATGTTGAAGGAGAGAAGTTAATCTCAATCATAAACATACTTGAAGTCGAAGCATCTGACTTCTTCTTGTTTGCGAGGAAAGCCTTGCAGTGCTTCCTCCAGTAGCCAGGCTTGCCACAATAGAAGCAAACTACCTTCCCACCTTTCCCAACACCACCCGCAAGCTTGAGAGCATCCTGTCCTTTAGGCTTAGGATTGGGATTGGCCTTGGCCTTGGCCTTGGCCTTGGCCTTTCTCTTGGCCTTTCCCTTCCCCTTACCCTTTCCTTTACTGGCAGCTACCAGCAAAACAAGCTTGGACTTCTTCAAGTCTTGCTCTATAGTCCTTAGCATGTTCAAAAGCTCCGACAGGGTTTTCACCATAGCATTCATATTGAAGTTCATTATGAACGGTGCATAAGAGTCAGGCAAGGATTGCAGAATTAAATCCACTTGTAATTATGCATCCAACTCAAACCCTAAAGTCTAAAAGCCTCTCCATGTGCTTGATCATTTTGAGCACATGAGGGCCAACTTGGGCTCCCTCGGTTAGGCGATTTCTAAACAGTGCTTTTGACACCTTGTACCTCTCATGTCGAGCATTCCTTTCGTAAAGCTCCTTGAGGTGTATAGCTCCTTTAGGTGTAGAATAATGGTAGTAGCATACATATTCTCATTTTGCTTTTGCAGCACTAGTGTAATTGATACTAACATCAAGCATTGAACGCCATCAGCATCATCAAGAAACTTTTGATAAGTATCCTTTACTTCCTAAGTGGCATCAGGATCAGGCTCAGTCATGTGTGGCTTATCAAGGATATACAATTTCTTTTTGGACTTAAGTATAATCCAAAGATTACGATATCAGTTCGAGAAATTGGATCCATCCAACCTGTTTTCTTTCTCGATTATCGGTCGCAAGTTCATAATGCTCATTTTTAAGTGAATCTATAATTCAGAAAAGTAAAGTCAATATAATGTTTATTATTTCTTAATATGGTCTTTTATTAAAAAACACTCCCACTATTTTTCTCAAGCCAATAGCCCTCACTAGTAACTCGGGAAAGACCATTGGCTGTCCTAGTGGACTGAGATCCCATCTGGCCCATTTCAAACCTTCGTTGTGGCGAACAAGCCAAAATTAGTTGATTAGGTAGGCCAACAAACTTAATCCACACTAGTTGATAGCTCCCACTACCAACCTCAAATGTGAAGTAAGCCAGCAAGTCAATCACACAATCCAACGGCCTAGCCATCGTTCTCAAGTGTGATTCCCAGTATCAGTAGAGTGGACACTACATGTCACCACATACACTCAACATGTGTACTTCTCTACTTTGCTTATGACGTGTTTATCAACCTTCGTTGTGGTGAAAAAGCAAAACTGTCATTTTAAGTCGACCAATTATCATTAAGGAAAACTCCAATGAATTTTAACCTCCTACTGGTAGAAGTGTACCCTTCGCTGTGGCGAACAAGGTTCTGATGAACAGTGGTTTGATTAAAACCATGGTGATGGAAGGTATACATGACTTAATATATCTTATTTGAGGGTTTTTATTTAATGTCTCACCAGATTATTATCTTTGTTAGAATGACATTGTTTGGCATGTTATTGAACATTCAACCTTAGCATGCATTCTAAACAAAAAATTAAACGTGCTGGTACATGGCCAACTAAAACTGATTTCCTCAAGCCTAGAGGAATCGGTGGGTCAACCTAGGGTTTAAAAATAAATCTTGGATCTTCAAGTTATTCCTCTTCATAGCTCCTTCGTTTCTTCTTCACGATCATTACAAATAATTTTATAATAAAAAACTATTCTAATTTACATCAATAAAATAGAAACCTCGTGTTACATTGAGGGAAGTGAGATGAGGAGAAGAAAGACGTGGAGATTTAAGAGAGAGAGGCAGGACACGCATTCCTATTTGTTTATAAAAAATTACAAACACACCCAATAAACAATAAACAATAGGTCTAAGGCTCATGTACCGGGTACCATGCAATTATCAAACAAGAACATTGCATACAATCAAAAATAATCGATTTTTGAATTGGGTGGGTTGAATTATCAAGTTACCATCTTAAATGTGCAGAATGAATGTTGGCTTTAAAGGTTCAAAAAACTATAATTTAGCCCCTATATGAAAAATGGAAAGAAAAAACAGAACAGTAGGTTTCTTGGCGCGGCGAAGATATTCTTCGCCCCGGCGAAGTTCATGCACATATGGTCACTGCGGCGAAGTTTTATTTTGTTGCGGCGACCGTGAACTTCCAAAAAACACAAATCGTTTCAAAGAGTTTTATGCCGCGACAAAGTTTTATTTCGTCATAGCTAGATTTACTTTTCCAGAATTTCGCCACGACGAAGGTTTATTTTGCTGCGGCTAAATTTACTTTTTGCATCTCGCCGCGGCGAAGTGTTATTTCGCCGCGGCTGATGCTGCAAAACAGTGAATCAGGCACAGTAACATCTTTTGCAATTTTTCACATAATGACACGCATCCAAATCAAATCAAATGCTTAAACATTCAACCAGGATACCAACCAACCAATACACATTCAATCAATAAATTATTTAATCAATTGATTAATTAAGACATTCAACATACAAAATTTTTCCAGATTTAAAAACACTTCAAATCATGCAATAACATGTTATCAAACCAATATAAATTTTATTAAATATCAATTAAACAATATAATCTAATACCCAAGGCTCTGATACCACTGTAAGTAATTGATCTACCATACGCAGCAGAAAAAAAAAATTCAATCGGTAAATCAATTACCTTTCCTTGCCAAGATCTGAGTAAAGATTATACCGTTTACATGTTTATAAACAAAATCTGTATAAATTAAATACATTCAAGGATTAGAATACTTACGTACGTTTGAAGGCTCCTTCGAATATCTCTGATTTCGGACGCGAACACTGTTCACCAGTTACTATTCATCATCTACTGTTCACGTGATTTTTCACCAATCAAACCAAAGTAGGATCGCACTCACGGAAGTCCATATGAAGATAATCTGCAAAACCCTTGATTATTTTGCTAGAACAATCGAGGGCTTCAAGAATCGAGAATGAAGAACAAGAAAAATTTTTCTTCTTGAGAGAGAGAGAGATAGGGTGGCTAGGGCTTTAATTGAATGAATAGTTCTCTTATGTTTTAATTTTAAGTTTCACTTATATAGTGCAACAATTAAAACCCTATTCCACTTAGGAATAGTCATGGGCTCCAACCCTAGTTTACCCTTGCAACCAAACACACCCTTTATGGTATTTCAATTAATTAATTATTATTATAATTAAAATATATTAAAATATAATAATATATTAATAATTAATTAATAATAATAATTCATTTAAAATATATAAAGAGATATATTTAAATATAATCTCACTAATTTAATTTTAATATTAAAATTAAATACAGGCAATAACCTCAGCAAATTTAATTGCACTATGAAATTATCAAAATACCCTTTCGTCCTAAAAGACGAAAATACCCTTCTCACAAATTGATTCTTAAATTATCTTCTAAGTGTGTGACCCGTAGGCTCCTCATCATAGCGGCAGTGTGTAGTATCGCGATTGACACCAATTAATCGTCTCACTATACACAGACCAAGATTTGCCCCTAGTAAGGCATCGTGGCCACCCGATAGATTCGAATTCAGTGAAACCGCAGCCTATCAACGGTTTGGTTACCGTGTAATCAAATCCTTTCATCAACTGTTATCTCATCGAGACTAAGGTACATAAATAGTGTCAACCTCAGATATCTTCGACATGTTTGTATTCAGTTACTGGACCAATGATAGGAATATTAAATTGGATTGAGCATCAACTCAATCCCACTGTGACCATAGATTTAGTGTCATTGCCATTTACTGAATTACCCAGTGAGATAACTTCTCCCGTACCCAAGAGTGATGAATCATTTCTCGATCCACCATAGTCTCGATACACTTCTCAATATAGCCAATCACTACCATATTGATAGCTCTAAATAGAACTACGTTAGGGTAGTGTCAAACTACACCAATTGGCGCACAAGACGCTTCGGTGATCTCAAGTTTAAAGATCACATGCACCACCATCCATTAGAGAATTTATTCTATAGACACTGGGGTTACCATCCATATGGAATCTCTGGTAGGTTTGTCCAATGAACTTGCCTTTAGTAAGCACCCATGTGTTGCATCAGGTTGTCGGCAAACAACCTTGACAAGTGAGATCAGTCACTGCCTTTCGACAGGGTCGTTGAACACTATGATAGCCTTATCGTATTATCTGTTTCCTTGGTCAGAATAATACCGGGGCTATGGACGTTTCTAGAATGACCATCACTCACTATCAAGATTTGAAACACTTGATACCCTCGTCACGGTTTTACCATCCTAAGGACATATATCATTACATACATGATATAGAAGAATATGCCTTTTATTGATAAATAAACTTTTATTACAGAGTCAATTTTACATTAATTGATTGGCTCTAGAGCACCTGCTCTAACATAGTATGTTGTAGTTATAGCATACACCCTTAGCATGCATACTAAGCATAAAATAAATGTGTTGGTGCATAGCCTTAACTAAAACTGATTCCTCAAGCCTAGAGGAATCGGTAGGCCTAACGTAGGTTTAATTATAACTTCAGATTCTTCAAGTAATTCGCTTTCTCCTTCCTTTGCTTCTTCTTCTCGAACATTACACAACTTTCAAATTAAAATTACATTTCTAATTTCACATATTTGAAAAGAAACTTCGAGTTACATGCGAGGGGAGTGAGATGAGAGAAAGAAATACATAGGAGGTAATAGAGAAAGGCAAGGCACGCAAGCCCTATTTTAAAATTACATAATCCAAAAATTAAACTATGTCCAAAGGCTTATGCACCATACACCATGCATATTCACATACAAGAATCATGCATCAAACTATCAAAATTAAATTTTGATATGTTTTGGTAAATTACCATTACCCCTTAAAGTTTAGCAATATTTTTTAGGTCCAATAACTTTAAAAAATTGCAATTTGACCCATTGGATTCGGGCCTCACTCAATTGGGCCTCCAGAACATTCCCAACATGCAGCAACATATATAAAAAAAATCCTGGATTTTTCTTTATCACGCAACCATGAGAAAAAGCCCAAACTTTGGCCTGTTGCATCTTTTAAGTGGGCTGTCCCGTTTCTCTAGATTTGACGTGCATTCGCATGCACATCAGATCAGGCGCTTGGACCAAGTGCCAGTCAAGGCCAAGTGTTGGTGTGCACTTGGCCACCACGGGGCCACTGCAAGCGGGGCAAAAAAAGGTCGGGACAGTAGCAGCGCGCTGCTGTGTGTGGGCAGCAGCTTTGCAAGGCTGCTGCCGTGCTGCTGGCTGCAGCACCAGCCAAGGCCGCATGCAGCCACGTCCCTGCACCAAGCAGCGTGCAGCAGCATTGCTACTGTGCGCTGAAAGGCACCCAAACGCCACGCACTTTGCGCGCTTGCGGCACTGCCCCAAGCGCTGCTGCTCCTTCTTTCGGCAGTTGCTTCCCTTTCTAAGGGCAGCCACCCACAGCCCATTAAGGGCAGATCCATCCAGCATTGAAATCAAGTTTTATTTGATTTCCTTCAACCTGAAACAGAAACAAAACAGATGCAAAATCCAAACACAAATCTCAACCAAACTAGTTAGCAAAAAAATTCCAGAGTTTAATCGGCAAATTAAAATCACAAATACTCATCATCAGCAAACATCAATTGACAATAAAAATAATGTAATCAAGCGTAAGAGGTTCTGATACCACTGTAAGTTAACAGATCCATTATGCAGCGGAATTAAAAAAAAAAAATTATTCAAGATCTGCTAACCTTTAACCTATCATCCTTACCCCGATTACATTATTTTGCATAAAAGAAATCAAATCAAAGAAAATATATCATACCAGCGTTGGAGACTCCTTCGATTTGATGTTGGATTTGCAAGCAACTTCAAAATAGAAGTGCATTCCCGGTATCCATACGAAGATAGGACTACCGTTAATGAGAGACTTCTAAGCTAGTAAGATCACTCACCTACAAGAACAAATCACAGCAAAATTTTTCTAGGAAATAAAATTTCTCTTCCTCCCAAAAGGGTCGGGTTATAGAAATAGTGTCAACTTCTGATATCCTTGATATCTTGGTATTTCGTTATTGGACCAACGACCGAAATATATTAGATTGAGCTACAACTCAATCACACTGTGGCCACAGATTTAATGTTGTTGTCATCTACCGAATTATTCAATGAGATAATTTCCCCTGTACTTACAGTGATGAATCCTCTGTCGATCCACCATAGTCTTGATACACTCCTTGATGTAGTCAATCACTACTGTATTGATAGCTTTGAATAGAACTACGTTGGGCTAGTGTCAAACTATACCAATCAATGCACAAGGTGCTTTGATAATCTTAAGTCTAAAGATCACATGTACCACCATTCGTTAGAGGATTTATTTTATAGACACTAGGGTTACCATCCATATGGAATCCTCTAATGGTTCGGTCTGATGAACTTGCCTATAGCAAACACCCATGTGTTGCACCAGATTGTCACTAAACAATCTTGACAAGTGAGATCTATCACTGCCTTTTGACAAGATCTTCCAACACTATGATAGTCTTACTGTAATATTTGTGCCCTAGGTTAGGATAATACTGGGGCTATGGACGTTTTTAGAATGACCACCATATGTGCTCATAGGGTTCTCACTATCAAGATTTCAAACACTCGATGCCCTTATCACAGTTCTACCATCCTAAGGACATATACCATTTTCTTATACGAATATAATCAGATCATATGGTATAGATAAATGCTTTTTATTGATAATAAAACATTTCAAAGATTCAATACTACAATAATTGATTGGCTCGAAGGCGCCTACTCTAATAGATGACATCTATATTCTCTCTGTCTTGGGGCGATGTGGTATATTCTAGACGGTGTAAAGCCTTCCTGAACTCTGATTAGTGTTCGCTGATATAGCTTATATCAACCCTGATTTTTTAGGCATAACACAAACAATGTGCTAAAGTTTACCATGTATAGAATAAACTAATTGATTTATAATTTGAATAGATAATTAACCAATGAATT
The DNA here is from genome assembly GCF_008641045.1 of Pistacia vera. Classification (NCBI taxonomy): domain Eukaryota; kingdom Viridiplantae; phylum Streptophyta; class Magnoliopsida; order Sapindales; family Anacardiaceae; genus Pistacia; species Pistacia vera. The sequence continues at coordinate 177,605 of NW_022196042.1, forward strand.
AATTATTATTATAAGATAATTGTAAATATTTAATTATTAAGTTAATAAAATGATCAATCAATAAATTAAATAGTGTTATGAAATAATTATAAATATTTAAAAATTAATTTTAACGAAACAATTAATTTTTGAATTATTTAATTTATCAAAATCATTATTAATATGAATAAAATAATTATAAACATTATATAATTATTTTGATAATTCAATAATGTATGAATTATTTTGTATCATAAAATAATTATAAACATTATATAATTATTTTGATAATTCAATAATGTATGAATTATTTTGTATCATAAAATAATTATAAACATTTAATAATTTTTTAATACATTAATCAATATATGAATTAATCAATATTATGAAATAAATATGAGTAATTATTTATTTATCAGATGAAAAATTTTAATTTATGAATTCATTAAATCATAAAATTATTAATAATATGAAAAAAAAAATTATAAATTTTTTAATTTAGGTATTCCATGAAAAAAGTTAATTTCTTAAAAATAATTCGAAATATTTAGTTATGAAGTAATAAATCTATAAATAAATTACTATTATAAAATTATTAATGTATTATTTATTAATATCATAAAATATAATCATATAAATTTAATAATTAAGTTTGATAAAATAACTAATCTATGAATTAATTAATATCATAAAATTTAATCATTTTTTGTTCTAGGGATAAAGCACTGCACAAATAGAAGGATACATTTTCACTTTAGTTCCATCTAAATTTGTTCCTAAGACACCTATAGAATTATCAGAAATATGTTTTCTACACTATTTGCATATCTGAGGATTTCAAGCACATATGCTGAAGGACAAGAAAGATAAATTGAAATTTATAACGAAGCGTGCTTCTTGTTGAATACCAATGTTTTAAAACCCGGCCGGTTCAACAGGTTCGATCGGAAACCGGCCACTAAGCCGGGCCGGGCTTAAAACTGAAGGTATCAATTCACTTGGATTGACCCATGGTTGATTTCACTTCAGCAGTAAGTTAATTTATCTTCAGCAGCCTTCAGTCGCCGTCCGAGGTACCGGTCTCCACTTTCATCTTTCTTTCCATCCATTAATCCCTTGAATCTTTAATGTATGTTTGTGTCCAAATCGTCTTTCTTTTCTTTTTGTCAACGGATGTTGTAATTTCTTTGTCAATGGATCCTTGACTGTCCCTCTCGGCTGCCTGTTCGTAGATTGCCTGAGATAGTTTATGTGGAGGGCTATGTCTGGTAAGGCTGGTTGGGTTTGGCCGTTGTTGTTTGATGGGTATTGGTGTTTTTGTGTGGGCTGGCAGATTTGTGTGCTGCTGGAGGTTGACAGCAGATTGGTTTTTTGGTTTTTTTTTTTAATTGTTATTCGCATCTTTTGCTGCTGCTCTTTTTACTAGTGTGGTTCTGGGGTGCTGCTGTGGCACATCTGGCTAGTTGGTTTGTGTAGCTGCTGTGGCACTTCCTTTTGTTGTGGTGTGCGCCTGCTTGGTTACATAGGTGATTTGTGTAACTGCTAAGGCTTGCTGTGGCTGTTGTGTGATGGTTTGTTGTGTCTCTTCGTGGGAGCTTGTTTCCTTGCCCCCTTTGGTTTCTTGTAATGCTGGGTTTTGGTTTTTTCTTTGTCCTGGCTTAACTTTTTTTAATGTGTAAGATTATCTATAGAAATTTAGAGTGCACGCTGAAACATTTGACAACTTTTGAATTGGAGATAAAATGTTTTCTAATTAATCATCATTTTATTTCATATAATCATCTATAGCTTCCCCCTTCTTCTAGTCATGTTTAGTGGTTTTGTTTTATCCTTCCTTTTTGCTACGATGTTATGGCATGTATCTAAAACTCCCCAGTGTAAACTTGATAGTAAAAAGTTTTAATTGTGGATAAAGGAAGTTTGATACAAGGATTGTAGTGATGATTGTTTGCATTGTTAATGGAATTAAAAAAAAATCTGGAAATTTTTTGTGTTGACGTTATCGTGTTAGCATGATGATGTCACTGGTTAAACCAGCTCGTTGAACCGGTTCAACTTGGCAACCCAAATAGTCGGGTTTCACCCCAAGTTGGTTATTAAAACATTGTTAAATACCCCTAAAGATATAACAAGGGTGTTAATTCTTTAGTTGATCAGAAAAGAAAGTGTTCATCAATTGTACAATAACTTTTTTGAGATGTAACTATGTAACCGTGCAGGAGAACTTTAAAGTTTGCTTGAAAAGCTATTGACAAAAATGTTATTAAACAGGGTTCATCTAATAAGGAGAATACAAGATAAGATCTGGTTATTCCACATATGGTACCTCATTGTAGTGGGAGGGTTATAAAACAAGTAGATTCATGTTTTCTCGAAGTATATCTAGTGGGGATATCTAAGAAACATGAACTTATGAGGAAACAGTTTTAGGAATTAATCAAAGAAATAAGCAGTGGAAAACAAAAATTTACCGATTAAAACCTATAGCCCCAAAATCCAAGTATGAGATATACATTGTTTACATGTTATAGAACATCAAAAACTCATTCAAGGTTTTAGATTCTTACCCACGTTGATGGCTCTGCCGCTTGATCGTTGAAAAAAGCTCACACTTCAAGGATAGAATTGAACTTACGATATTCACACAAAGGCAAGAATCAACACACAACCAATTTGCTAGTTTGATTTGTGATGTTTAAAGAAGAAGATAGTAAGAAAAATTCTCTCAACCTTTTGGCTTGGGCGTAATGAATAGCTTATTAGAGAAATTTGGGGAAAAGTGCCTTTTTTATAGGTACACCCTAATTTCCCTAATTTGAGTATATTACCAATATACCCCTATCTAATAAAATAATTAGATTCTTTGATTTCTGAAGAAAATCACTAACCGGGTATTAAGCCATTATTATTTTATTCATCTAATAATGATTTTTCAGTATTTAAAACATATATACACCAATATATATATATAAATAATGACGTTTTATTTATTTACAATATATATATTTAAATAAATAATCAATCTTACATATTAAATCCAATACAGGATTGGATCTAGGCAACAACCTTTTCAGTAAATTTAATTGCTCTGTAAGAGTTACCAAAATAACCCTTCATCAATAAATGATGAAAATGCCCCTCACTCGTTATCTTATTTAAATTGCCCTTTAAGTGTGTGACCCATAGGCTCCTTATCATATCGACAGTGAGTAATATCACGATTAATACCCTATTAATTGTCTCATTACATACAGACCAATATTGACCTCTAATAAGACATCATGGCCAACTGATAAATTTAGATTCAATGTATTCGCTACCTGTCAACAGTGTAGTTACCATGCAATCAAATCATTTCATCATCTATTATCTCATCAAGGCTTGAAGCATAGAAATAATGTCAACTTCAAGTATAAACCACCTTGAGATATTCAGATTCGATTATTAGATCAATCGACCAACCGAGCACCAACTCGATTCCACTGTGGCCACATATTCATGGTCGTTGTTGTTAGAGTAGGTGCACTAGAGCTAACATTGTAGCCCTTGTAAACTCATATTTTATATGAATAAAAGGCAAACGCTTATTTATAAGCAATATACTATAGTATCTATTTACTGTGCATAAAGAAAATAGTATGTGTCCTTAGAAAGGTTGAAACTAGTGACGAGGGTATTAAGTGTTATAAATCTTAATAGTGAGAATCCTATGAACACAAATGGTAGCCTTTTTCAAACCATCCGCAGTCATAGTATAAATCTGACCTAGGACACAGATTATACGGAGAGACTATCATCGCGTTGAACAACCCTATCAAAAGATAGAAACAGGTCTCACATGTCGAGGTTGTGAGCATCAACCTGGTGCAACGCATGGGTGCTTGCTTATGCAAGTCCACTAGACTGACCCATCAAAGGATTCTATACAAGATGGTAACTCAGTGTCTACGGAATATATCCTCTTGCAGATGGTGATGCATGTGGTCCTTCGACTTGAGATCACCAGAGCGTCGTGTGTAAAAATCGATGTGATTTGACACCAACCTAACGTCGTCTCTCTTAAGGATTACCAGAAGTGGTGATTGGTTACATTGGGAAGTACATTATGGCTATGGTGGATCAACAAAGGATTCATCACTCCTAGTTACAGGAGATTTTATCTCGGTGAAATATTTGGTTATAGAACTACGATTGAAAAACCGTGGCCACGGTGGAATTGAGTTGGCACTTAAATCCAATCTCATATAGTTGTTAGATTCAAGAACCGAATATACAACATGTCAAGGTAACAATTTTAAGGTAGACACTACATTTGTACCTCAAACCTTGATGAGATATAAGATGATGAAATGAATCAAATTGCACGGTAACCATATCGCAGACAAGGAAAGTTTGATCGTTGAATCTTTGCTTACTGGGGAATCATGATGCCTTGCTAGAGGCCAATCTTGATTGATGTACGAAAACACTATTTGGTTGATACCTAATTAGTTATTGGGACATTGTCGGCAAAGTCGAAAGCCTTCGGGTCACACACATAGAAGATAGTTAAGTGAAGGATGGAAATGGAAGGACAATCTTGTCCTTGGGCCAAAATGGTATTTTGGTAATTTGGGAGTCTAAGGGCATTTTCATCATTTTGGATGAAAAGGGCACTTTGGTAATTTTGCTAATGGGTTGACACCATTATCCAATTTATTGGAAGAGTTTTTAGCAAAATTAGATTCATATTAATTTTAATTAATATGGAGATATATATCTAAATTAATTTAATATATATATTTAAAAAAATCCAAATATTATATATATATATATAGGAAGAACAAAAGCATCATAATTTTTTATTATTGATTACCATTAAAAAAAATTCATCCAAACAAAACCAAGGATAATATAAAAAAGAAAAAAAGAAGAAAAAATATAAATATATATAATAATGTATACCATGTTTTTCGAACATAAACGAACGAATAATTGAACAGATTGTTCACGAACGGATGGATCAGTCAATTGAACGTATTATGTTCACGAACATCCTATGTTCGAACTCGAATCGAATATATTATCGAACGAACATCGAACTGTTCCTGAATAGTTTCTTATCGAGTCGAGTCGAACAGTTATCAAACGAACATTAAGCTGTTCGTGAACAGCTTGGTTCATTTGCAACCCTAGGCAATACTTTAAATATAATTAAAATTTATATTACAATTAAATATTAGATATCTTTTCCAAGTCTACACACAACACATCCAACATTGAAGGCTACAAAAGAACAAAAATAGATAAATTTAGACACACAAAAAAACAACAAATTAAAAAAAAAAAACTATCTGTTCGCATACCAATTATCGCACCCACGTGGAGGAGGTGGTGTTGGTGGTCCTACTAGAAGAGCTGTAACCAATGATTAGGAACTCAACCCGACTATTAACTCGGCCGGGGAGTTGAGTCGTTGATCGAACCCATCCGATCCGGTTACTTCATCATGATAAAAAAAATAAAAAATAAAAAATAATTTTTTTTCAAAATTCAAGAAAAAAAACTTCCATTACAATCATATAACCAAAGTTTACTACTTATTACATCAAATACATAAACAATAAGCAAAATATGACTATCAAATACATCAAAAAGACTTCCATTACAATCAACAGTTTTCGCAAGGATTTTTGCCTCACACATTTAGATTTATAGGATTGCACCTAGTTTTACAGAATTTCACCACTAAGGAATGAATCAAAGTGTTTGTGAATGATTTGCCTCTTCAACTTAGGCTTATAGACACAATAAGAACAAGTGATCTCTTAAAGGTTTACAAAATGAGTACAAGTGAGAGTATTTGATTTGGATCTTGAGCTCNACAACAAAAATTGATAGGTTTTAAACCATTATATGAAAAACATAGTGCTGAAACTATTTATTTTACAATTCTTGAAGTTTTGTAAGAATATTTATTAACTGATAGAGTTGTAGCGCTAACGCTTGATAATGCAGCTGCTAACACCGCGGCAATCTCTTTATTTGAAAAGAAATTGGATCCGCTTGGTGAAGGCAAATTTTTTCACTAGAGATGTGCTTGTCACATCATCAATTTGACAGTTAAAGCAGGTTTAGATGCTATACATTCAAATATGGAGAGGGTGCGTAGAGCTATCGGATTTATCATCGGCGGTAGCAATAAAAGATGGCAGGAGTACGTCAAATATTGTAAGCAAAAGGAGCCACTGGTTCGACCTTTGAAGTTATGTACATACATGCCTATCCGTTGGAACTCTACCTACTTGATGTTGGAAAAAGCTTTGCCAAACGCGAAACAAATTACAGATTTCGTCAACCGGAAGAACTATCCAGAGGAAGTTGTCAACTATGATGATTGGGCGGTTTGTGAACTTTTTTATTCATTTCTTAAAATTTTTTGTGATGCTACTAATATATTAAGTGGTATTTATTATCCAACTACTAATTTAGTGTTAGATATTTTAGTTCAAATTGCTAAAACTTTTGATCAATATAGATATGATAACATTTTAAGTGAAATTGTTTCAAGTATGAAAGAAAAATATAAGAGATATTGGGTAGATATTCCATTCTTATATGGATTAGGCCTTTTCCTAGATCCTAGGTTTAAATTATCCGTAGTTAACGGTGTAATTACTGAGTTAGTTCATTATTTAGGACATGATTATACGTCTTATTTGACTGACTTTAAACACAAATTGGATAGACTTTTTTCTTTATATGAGAACAGATACAATGGAAGTGGAAGTGGAAGTGGAAGTGGAACGTCTAGGAGAGGTGATCAGGACCTTGATGTAGCCCCCCCTCAATGGTCGAGCAAGTGGGCGTATGTGGGACGTGGCGGAAGCTCCAGCTCCAACTCGTACATACATAGACCAAATTTGGACGAATCTTTGAAGTGCTTGATTGAGTTTTTAAGTGTTTTTGATGAAATTATTGTTGGGTATTAAACTGCATGCTTGACTAGACAGCATATGAAAGAAAGGATTGAGATTTGTGATGTTGGTAAATAATTCTCGGTAAAAAGGGCAAATGGGGTGCTTTTCGTCAGTTTTGAAAGTATGTTTTAAAAACTTGCATTTTACCCCCTATTTTCCATGAAATCTCATATGTTGGCATGATTTATCCTTATATGAAATATTATTATTATTATTATTATTATTATTATTATTATTATTGTTATTGTTATTGTTGTTGTTGTTGTTATTATTATTTTTGTTTAATTATAATTATAATGTGTTATATGAGTTTTGACTTTTAAAAGTTTATGTTTGCTTATGATTTGTATCGGACATATGCTAAGATCATGTGATGTTGAATTAATTTTCAATCTGAGTTAAACCGTTAGTTTCTAAAACATATTTAGAAAATTGCAGTTTCACCCCTATATGTGACTTTTGAATATTATGTCATATATGTATGATTTATAAGTACATATGAAATATGCTATTGACTTACATGTTACATGAGATTATGCATGAGTATGTTGTGGTGCTAAAACCACCCTACGAAGTACCCATCCCCCAGAGATACAGATTTTTGGCTCTGCCCGAGCGATGCAGGATTCCGCTGGGTATGACAGTTTCAGATTTTGGCTCTGCGCATGCGTATGATAGATTTTATTGGCTCTGCCTGGGCGTTGAGTGGTCCGCCAGGTATAACAGTTTTTGAGGCTCTGCCCGCGCGATGATAGACCTTGCCGGGTATGACAGGTACGTCCCTCGCTCTGCCTGCGTGTGGGACGCCCACCAGGTATGACAGATTTCCCCCAGGGTACTAGTTGTGGTGAGAGTTTTAATAATAAATGTTGAGGTTTTATACAGAATCCAATACAGTTAAAGGAAGTAAGTCAGAGTACAGTTTACTAAGTGCAGGATGATTAGAAATAAATTATATATTGTATGCGAGAACGGGGTGGTTGTTCTATTGCATATTCATAAAGTTACATTGTTGCCATGATTTGCTTGAAAATTGTTGTATGTTAGCATTATTCTTTTTTTAAGAACTTTTATAAACCTCCCCCTTTTCCCCCACTCACTGAGTATTTTAGCTCACCCCTTTTTAAATGTTTTTCCCCCCACCAGGACCTTCCGGAAATCGTGTCGAGCAGTGAGCCTCGGTGGACTTGACCTTTATGACGATGAAGGAGCAACTTGACATGGATATTCTTCAATGGTGGAACCAACAAGAAAGTCAATTCCCCATTATATCCCAAATGGCACGTGACATTTTATCTGTGTCGGTTTCTACAATTGCATCCGAGTCAACATTTTCAACGAGTGGTTGGATTGTTGAAGACAGAAGATGTTCTCTAACCGATGAGATGATTGAAGTGATAACGTGTTTACGGGATTGGACTCATGCAGAAAGAAGACTACAACAACACCCTGAAGATCCCGAACTACTCGAACTCTTTAGGAATACAGATTTGAATAATGTAACTAGTGTTGATGATGAAATTGAAGATGAATAATTTAATAAAAAAATTATTTAATTGTTTATTTGTGAAGCGTGAATGTGTGAAATGTGAATATTACATTTATGTTAAAAATTAAAATTAACAATTAATTTATTATTTTTTAAAATTAATTAAATTTTTAGAAACTTACTAATCAACCCCTAAAAAATACTAAAAACCCCCTGTAAAATTTTGTTTTGCCCCCAAAATATAAAAAAAATTGAGGGGGGAAAAAAATTATCCAAACCCCATGGGACGAGTCCCGACCAGGCCTAAGGCCTGGTCTGGGTCTTGGTTTTTCTCATGGGCCTGGGACTGAGTGACTGGTCCCATTTGGGACCAGTCCCAAACGGGCCCAGGCCTGGGCCCGCAAGGGATCGATCCCTTGTCCAGCTCTAGGGATAATATCTTTATGAGATATTATCCTTTCCTTATGAATTAGTGCAATCCTTTTATCACAGGAATTCAAGGATTTCAATCCTTATTTGAATTCCTTTTGGATTGACACTATATAAAAGGAGGAGGGTTTTAGATGGGAATAATTATTATTATTCAAAGTGAAATATTGGAAGAAAAATAAAAACTTTTTCTTCTCTCCCAAACGTGTAAACCCTAGCCACCAAGAGAATTTTAATCTCTTGATTCTGCCCCCTTCCTTAAGCTCTAAGATTGGCCTAACAAATAATCTTAGGGTGATCGCGAGCCTGCCTTCGTGTGGATACCAATGGACTAAATCTTGTGTTGGGTTAATAGCAATTGATCGAAGACATCTAGTGAAGGAGCCACCAACGAAGGTATTAAATTGAACCTTGTATGGTTTTGATTTAATGTTATGTTGATTATCATGTTGAAATCATGATCTTTGGTAAAAGGGATCATGCCATGGCAAGATTTTTTTATAATTCTACGCTTGCCACGAAACGGTTCCTTCAAGTGGTATTAGAGCTTTGATTCGACTTATAATTGCATATATGTGGTTGTGTGCTAGTTTGGCATGTGTAGGTTTATTTTATTAATTTTTAAACCTGCTATATTTTAATTTTAATTTTGTGGGATGAGTTTTGGATAAATTGGTTGAATTAGGGTTTGTGAAAAACCCTAAACTGGTGGTTGAAAATGTGGGTTGCGCACGCTGCTATGCACAGCCACACAATATGGGCTGTGCATGGGTGCACACAGCTCGGGGCAACATGTCCCTTTTTCCCTGCTGCGCGCGCAGTCTGCCTTCTTGCTGCGCGTTGGCGCGCGTGTTAGAGTTTCAGTAGCATGTTGCTACACGTAGCTGCCCTTGGTTACACGCTGCTGTGTATCACCAAGTAGTTCCCTGGGCCCTTGGCCATGCCTTCATGCACGACTGATCCTTTTTGGGGGTGTGCACTTCACAACGTATTGCCTCTTGGTGTTTGGCGCTTCCCGCTGCACAAGCATACGCCTGTCTCAGCTACTGCATGCTAGTGGACAACACTATCCTTCAGTGTTGTACGCAAACACACATGGCGTTGACTCTGCTACTGTAGGCTAGTGTGCGGCAATGACTTGCCATGGCAAACTAAATCGGGGCACGACATGCCCTGCCTCTAGGATTTACGAGACTCACATTACGTGCATGGGCCTACTGGGAGTGGCCTGTTTTGGGCTACTAGGGCTTAAGTGGCTGTTGCCATCGATGAGGATAAACCCCGCGAGCTTTTATGTGGAAATTAAAGGGTTGAAAAGGGTTTATCCTATTGCTGCGGGATAAGGGTATTTTAGGGTTTGGAATAAAGCGTTTTGAACTTTTACACTTGGTCACCAATAAATGAATAAGTTGTCACTATTCTGGATTGTACATTTCATTTAAAACTGGATAGGGACTAAATTATAAATCTTACAAAATTTAGGGACCAATAAAAACTCTATAAAATTAAAGAGGGTAAAATGAAATTTACCCAATAACATAAACTTGGTAAATTTGAATTTATGCATCATATTATTGGTGTCTATTATGCATGGTGTTTGGCATTTGGCCATAGACCTTAGGTTTGATTTTTTGGGTTTGTATTTTAAATAGGGTCTGCGTGTCCTACCTTACCTCTCACTCTCTAAATGTAATTCTCTTCTTATCTAAATCCCCTCGAATGTAACTCAAGGTTTCTTTAAATTTATTTGTAAAGTAGAATAAGCTTTGAAGACGAGGCGAAGGCGTGACGAATCCTGAATATGTTTCAATCTTTGTAATAGAATAATAAACCTAGGTGAATTACCAATTTCCCTTAAGCTCAGGGAAAATGGTGTTAGAAGGCCATGTACCAACACAAGTTTGTTATGTATCTTATTTGAAAAAGCACGATAAGGTTGAATGCCTAGACGATAACATGCTAAATAAAATAATAATATGGATTTACCTACCATGATTTATACCCTTTGAAAAAAAGAAAGGTATAAGGTGTCATAGATACTATTCAAAAGTAGGATGGATGAAGGTACCAAAGTTGGTATTTACATACTCAAGACTGCCGAGTATTTAAATACACATATAGCTTTGGATTGTGGACTAAGTGGAGATTTAGCAATAGATCAGATCTTGCAGTCTTTGCCAAGTTCATTTGATCAATTTGTCAACAATTTTGTTGAGAAAGGTAAGACTAAACCTTACAAGAAGTTCTGGAATTGTTAGAGACTTATGAGATAGACATGGAAATGTCTAAAGCCTTGACAATAGTTGAAGCTGACTCAAGTGTGAATCAAGATGCTCATAAGATGGAAGGAATTATTGAAAGGAAGGATGTTTGTCCTCACTATGGAAATCCTAGACACATGAGGAAAAATTGCAAGGCTTTCCTAGCAAGCAAGAAGACTACAACTTTTTCTAAAGGTATGTAAATGATTGAAATCAATGTATCTCTTGTTATATCTTGGGTTATTGACACAGGATTGATGAGTGCTTGGAAGTGCACTCATACTTAGTGATTTTAAGGGTATTTTATGAGGGAATTAGGTTTAATTGGTTAATTTTATTTTATTTATGTATCTCTTTTGTTTTCTAAAATCATGGGTATGTTTTCTAAAATCACGGGTATGTTTTATGAATATTTAGGTATTTAGGTGCTGATAAATGAGGATTTCAAGCATGCACATTAAAGAGGAAAGAATCAAAATCGTGTAGGAACAAATGGTTCGAGAATCAGAGCTCAAACAAAGAAGTTATGGATTTTTTAAGATTGTTCACGGCAGAGGATTTTTGTGCCGTGGTGTGAGTGAGCACGCTGCACTAAAATGGGTGTAACTTTAGCTACAAAACTCTGATTGACCTGATTCCAGTGGTGTTTGAAATATAAGAGAAAATTTTATGTTTTTTTAATGATCCAGTTAAATCTGGAAGATGGTTAAAAATTGATCAGAAAGTTACATCATGCATAGAAGACAAGAAGACGCAGGTTCTGGAACATGCCTCAATGTTGCTACAATAACTTGATCTAAATACCTCAGATTTGTATGATTCTTAGACCATTGGAAATATGATTCAAATAGATACAATTAATATGTTTATGGCTTTGTCAGATTCAGAATTTTTTATGCTAAAAAGTCGAAGTCTTTCGACGCACAATTTTCTAGCTGCAGCTGTTAAGGGGAAACGGACAGAAAATGAAAATTCGCCAAGCTACCATAAATTCCTCAGAACGAACTGGGAGCTGTTCAACATATTTTTATAAATATTTGGAATTCTAGTTTACCTAGAATTTTACGGTTCATTATTCCGAGATTTCTAGAGGAAGATATTCTTGTTTCAGTACCAAAGGGTCAACATAGGAATCCTAATTCTACAAGGACTCTACTTAAGATTAATCTGAATTTTATTCTCCTATTTTGTATAGGATTTTTCCCATTACTTTCCCACAACCCTAGCACTATAAAAGGATGTCTTTAGGTATTTTTTTTAGAGAGACAAAACTTTGAGAAAGGCAAGGATAAGAGACTTCAACTTGGAAAGAATTGGAAGCAAGGAGAAGAGATCTACCTAGGGTTTCATCTTTTTCTCTTGTACTTCATGTTTTTGAAGGGGTTAAAGTTTGATTACCTTATGATCATAACTAGTTTCTTTTCTAGGGATCTGATGTAACCTAACATGAAGGTTTTATGCTTTGATTAATTTTATTGTTCTATTGATTCAATATATTTCTAGTTTCATTTGTTGCACTTAATTCGATCTTGATGTTTTGTATGAAATAAGTATGGTAAACATCATATGCTAACTTTGAAATACAAAAAAATTGATTATTTGAGACAAGGTAAGGCAAACATCATATGCAAACCTTAAATAGCTCTTTTAAATGATTGGATTGTGTTGAGGCAAACATCAGGCTAGATACAATTTGGTTCATATTTTGAGTACTTCTTGTTCTTAATGGGTTCTTGATTGTTAGGCTTTACTAAACATCCTAGTGAGTTTAATGATTAAGAATACTTGGTTAAACCCGAACATCAAATGGTAATATCATAATGATGGAAGATTGAACCCTAGGAATTGGATTGAGACGATGATAAACCAATATTTGTCCTAGCATTTTGTTATGTTTTTAGCTGTTATTTGTGTGTTTTACCTTAAGAATATGTTACTTTGAGGTGGTTTTTACCATTTTGAAGGTATATGAGCTTTTGGAATGCATTTGGAAGAAATCGTGCAAAATGGGTTGAGAATCGGAGTTGAAACGAGGAAGTTATGGTGCTTTGAAGATGAGATTCGAATCCTGGAATTTTCTTGATTTGTGAATGTGCTTTAGTATTTTGATCATAACTTGAGCTGTGGAACTCGGAATTGGACGATTCTTGTGGCGTTGGAAAGATGATTCAGAGAGCTATAATTCTTCTGCATGACTTTGTCAAATTTGGAAGATATCAGATGTGTTGGAGGACAATCGCTGCAGTGACCATTTTCATCACCGAGGCGAGCGTGTTTGGGAATTCAAATGTGAAGCCAATTGACGACCACCGCAGTGACCATTTGTGTCACTGCAGCAAGCGTCCAGAACCCTTAAGTGCATGAATTTTTGTTAGTTTTATCCTAGTTATTATTTTGTTTTACTCCCAACCATACCCTTTAAAACCCCTTGGCTATACATACATACTTTTAACACAAGTGACCAGACTTGTGTGGATTTTCGGACACTCTTTTAAGTTTTTGAGAGTGTGTCTTTAGTGAGAAAATTGTGAGTTTTCAACAAGGGAGAGAAGGAAGAGGATCAATCTACTTCAATTCCTAGGTAATTTCTTTTCAGTTACATCTTATTTTGCAATATGATTAGTTTTTAATTCACTAAATTCATTGGATTGAGTTTGATTATGAGCAACTAAATATATTGTGGGAGTTTAATTTAACTATCATGATCCTGTTGGGTATTTGGTGATTTGTTTTATGAGAGTTATAGATTGTTTCTTGTTTAATTATTCTTCATGATCTTGATTATAATTTGCTGATTGGCCAACTACTTTTTATGATTAAAACTGAGAATTAGGGTTCTAGTGATCATCTTGCCTTGATTAAGCTCTATTAAGCAAGAGTTCAAATTGAATACATGATCATTGTTTTGATTTGGATGGTTGTGCTATTTCCTTGTTTAGATTACGATTAATTAGTTAACAACTTGATCATAAAAGTTAATTAGTTAATTATAAACGGAGAGTAAACATGACCATTGGAATTCTCTATGGCTTAGTGGAAAAATCAACAATCTAAACTTAGGATTCAATTGCTTTGTTTGCCAAATATTCCAATACATGATTGAGAAGTTAGCTAAATCCCGGCTATCACTCTCATTGGTTTAGTTCACTTTCAACTGATTGCATTTGTTAATTTTAATTAATTTACAATCTTATTTTAGATTAGTCTCACCAATCTTTTGGTTAGAGTGTTTAGGATTTTATTAATTGTTTAGTTTAGTTGTTAAAGAAAATAAATTAAGAATTTAGACCACTGCAATTCTGTGAGAGATGACCTTGGGAGTATACTTATCGCTAGCCATTAGTGATTCGTGCGCTTGCGAGTATTAAATTAGCACAACACGTTTTTGGCATCGTTGCCGGGGAATTGGCGTTTAAATTCTATTTTTTTTCTGTGTTTTTTTTTTCAATTTTGTTCTTTGTTTTATTTTGTTTAGTGCTATTTGAACTTTTCTTGGTTTTTGTTTCATGTGTATGCATCCATTATAGCATGTTGCCTTCCTTCTACGGAGTTCCTAATGAAGACCCTTTGACGTTCATAAGAGATTTTTATGCTACCGTGCAAACTTTTCCGTTGCAAGGACTCAATGAGGATCAATTGAGGATGAGATATTTTCCCTACTCCTTGAAGGATAAAGCTAAAGCCTAGTTTATGACTCTTCAACCTGGTGCATTGACTACATGGGAGGCGATTTACAATAAATTCATGGGAACATTTTACTCTCATCAAAAGACCACTGACTTGAGGACCAAGATTGCAACGTTTTCTCAAATGGAAGGAGAGCCTTTTCATGTGGCATAGGACAGATTTAATTGCTTCTCATCCAATGTCCTCACCATCATTACCCACTCCAATTATAAAATCAAATTTTCTTTGATGGATTGACACAACAATGCCAATATATGGTGGACAACACTGCTGGTGGAGCAATGGGTGAGAAAATTGATGCAGAAACATTTGAGTTATACAAGATGTTGGGTGCTAATTCCCAACAAAAGACCGTGAGAGGAAGAAGAGTTGGAGTACATGAATTAAGCTCCAACAATGAGATGGCTATGCAACTTGCTGAATTGACTAAGCAAGTCAAACTTCTGACTACCAAAAATAATACGAATAATGAGGTATGTGGAGTTTGTGGTGTTTTACGGCATGGTGCTAATAATTGTTCTTTGTCTTATGACTCTTATGCAGGGAATGAACAAGAACAAGCCAATTTGATGGAGTCTTACCAACCTAAGTCTAGGAATGATCCTTATTCAAACACTTATAATCCTGGGTGGAGAAATCATCCTAATTTCTCCTGGAAGACTAATAATAATCTTGCCTTTACCTAAAACCCAAGGCCTAGTCAATTTCCAAACCAAGCCATACCACCTAACCAATCTAGAAATCCAACCTTGGAAGAAAGCTTGAATACCTTTATTCAAGTTAGTAGAGAAAATCAGGAGAGAAATAATCAAACATTGGATTCTCTAGAAGCATCTATGAAGAGGGTAGAAGTGCAAGTTGGGCAACTTGCGAGTCAACTATAAGGACATCAACAAGGAAAGTTGTCGAGTCAACCCGAGTAAGCAAAGGCTATTATAGTCATTCGAAGTGGTAAGATTTTAAATAAAGATTTTGATAATAAAAATTCTGATGACTTACCACATGATGCAGGAAATTAGGATAAGGAGCGTGATAGACAAGAAACTCCTAAGGAAGTGCACGAGAAGGATGTTCGATCGTCCAAGCCAAACAACAAGGATGAAAGAACAAAGGATTTCCCCTCACCAACACTCCATAAGGCAATGGAGCCTTATAGGCCTCCAATTCCTTATCCAAATCAACTAAGACATTAAACAAGATAAGCAATTTTCTAAAATTTTTGATATGCTTTCTAAAGTTAACATTAACTTGCCTCTTTTGGATGTTATCAAGAATATGCCTTCCTACACAAAGTTTTTTCAAGGAATTCAACACCAAAAAGAGGAGATATGAGAAGAATGAGAAAGTCATGGTTTCAAAAGTTGCTAGTGCCGTGCTCCAACAAAACTTGCCTCCTAAATTGAAAGATCTTGGAAGTTTCAACATAAACATCACCATGGGAGACAAGAAAATCGCGAAAGCTATGCTAGACTTGGGAGCAAGTATCAACCTCATGCCTTACTCAATATACTTGCAACTAGGTTTGGGGGAGCTTAAGCCAACAACTATGACCCTTCAACTTGCGGATAGATCAGTCAAATACCCAAAGGGGATAGTTGAGGATTTATTGGTGCAAGTTAACAAGCTGATTGTTCCAATTGACTTTGTGGTTTTGGAGATGGAAGAAGTGCCTTCAAAGGACAAGGAGCATCCAATTTTGCTTGGTAGACTATTCATGCCGACAACCAAGACAATTATAGATGTCCATAAAGGGAAGTTATCCATGACAGTCTTGGGAGAGACTGTTGAATTTAAAGTGTTTGGTTCTTTACCTATTCCTTCTACTTCTACTTATGATGAGTATTCTTTTATTAATTGTGTGGACTCACTTGTTTATGATACTTATTTGCAGGAGAAGATAGAAGATAAGCTTGAGGCTGCCCCAACACTTGATAGGGTAGAGGAAACACTTGATGAGGAAACTAAGGGATTCCATGAGATACTAGATAGAGCAATTCCTGTTTTACCACAAGAAAAGTCTATTAAACCCTTAGAGTTACCAACCTCCCCATATAGGGACGAGCCTAATCCACCTAATCTAGAGCTTAAAAAGTTACCTAAGCACCTTAAATATGTATTTTTGGGAGAGGGAGATACTTATCTTGTCATAATTTTAGCAAACTTGACCCAAACCCAAGAAGAGCGACTAGTAAGGGAGTTTAGTAGACTTAGGAAAGCTATAGGTTAGAGCATAAGTGACATTAGGGGTATTAGTCCTGCGATGTGCATGCATAAGATAATTTTAGAGGACAATGCCAAACCTATTACAGAGGCCCAAAGGAGATTAAACCCTAACATGCAAGAGGTAGTAAAAAGGAAATTTTAAAACTCTTAGACGTAGGAGTAATTTATCCTATCTTTGACAGTAAGTGGGTTAGTCCCGTTCATGTAGTACCAAAAAAATCAGGCATTACTATGGTGAGAAATGAGAAGAATGAGTTAGTGCCTACTAGGATGACTACTGGGTGGAGAATGTGCATTGACTATAGGAAACTAAACGCTGCCACTAAAAATGACCATTTTCCATTTCCTTTCATTGATCAGATGTTAGAAAGATTAGCAAGGCATGAATTTTATTATTTTCTTGATGGTATTTTAGGTTATTACCAAGTTCCTATTGTGCTAGAAGATCAAGGGAATACAACATTCACTTGCCCATTTGGGATGTTTGCCTTTAGAAGGCTGTCATTCGGTTTATGCAATGCCCTCACAACATTCCAAAGATGCATGCTGTCAATATTTTCGAATATGGTGGAAAAGTTCATCGAGGTATTTATGGATGATTTTTCAATCTTTGGAACCTTATTTGATGATTGATTGCATAAATGGACTCTTGTACTTGAAAGATGCATTGAATGTAATTTAACACTTAGTTGGGAAAACAGTCATTTTATGGTTCAGCATGGCATTGTATTAGGACATGTGATTTCTAGTAAGGGTAACGAAGTTGATAAAGCAAAAATTGTGTTGATTGCTAAATTGCCACCCCCAACTTCGGTAAAGGGTATTAGGAGTTTCTTAGGACATGCACGTTTTTATAGGCGATTCATTAAAGATTTTTCTAAAATAAGTCGCCCATTATGTAACTTGTTATCTAAAGATGTTCCTTTCTTGTTTGATGATGATTGCTTGATTGCTTTTAATACCTTGAAAGAGAAAATAACGTCATCACCTATTATCATGGCACCTAATTGGTCATCGCCCTTTGAAATTATGTGTGATGCATCTGACTATGCGATAGGGGCTGTTTTGGGGCAGAAAGTGGAGAAGCGTTTACATGTTATTTATTATGCTAGTAGAACACTCAATGATGCCCAATTAAATTATTCCACCACCGAAAAAGAATTTTTGGCTATTTTGTTTGCATTAGAAAAATTTAGGTCTTATTTAATAGGGTCTAAAGTCATTGTGCATTCAAATCATGCAGCATTGAGATATTTATTGACTAAGTCGAATGCTAAGCCAAGATTGATTAGGTGGGTTTTGCTTTTGCAAGAATTTGACCTAGAGATAAGGGATAAAAAGGGTAGTGAAAATGTTGTTGCGAATCACCTCTCTAGGTTAATTTCTCATTTCAACACACATGAACATAAAGAAAAAGACATTGTTGAAACTTTTCCTGGTGAACAATTGTTTGTTCTAAGTCGTGAGCCATGGTATGCCGATATTGTTAATTATTTAGCTTGTGGTCTAGTGCGGCATAACCTTGCTTTTTAGGAAAGGAAGAGATTTATATACACTTGCAGGCACTATTTTTGGGATAATCCTTATTTGTTTAAGCTTTGTCAAGATCAAATCATCCGGAGATGTGTGCTCGAGGATGAGCATGAGAGCATTTTAACCTTTTGCCATGAACTTCATTGTGGAGGTCATTTTGGTGGTAAGAAAACGACCCTCTAGGTGTTGCAATTAGGTTTTTATTGGCCTGCTCTCTTTAAAGATGCTCATAATTTGTGCTTGAATTGTGATAAGTGTCAAAGGAGTGGTAACATTAGCAAAAGGAATGAGATGCCTTTAACCAATAATCTTGTGGTTGAGCTTTTTGATGTATGGGGGATTGATTTTATGGGTCCTTTTCCATCTTCACATGGTTTTGAATATATATTAGTTGATGTTGGTTATGTGTCCAAATAGGTTGAGGCTATAGCTACCTAAACTAACGATGCTACATGTGTTGTGAAATTCTTGAAAGATATAATATTCAACAAGTTTGGGATGCCAAGGGCAATCATTAGTGATGGAGGAAGTCACTTCTGCAATAAACTCTTTGATGGGTTGTTGGAGAAATACAATATCACTCACAAAGTAGCAACTCCCTATCAACCTCAAACCTTAGGAGAAGTGGAGGTGAGCAATAGGAAACTCAAAGGAATTTTGGAAAAGGTAGTGCAACCTTCACAAAAGGATTAGGCAATAAAGCTTAATGATGCATTGTTGGCATATCGCACAATGTACAAAACACCCATTGGAATGAGTCCCTATCGATTGGTTTTTGGTAAGGCATGCCATTTGCCTGTTGAACTTGAGCATAGGACCTATTGGGCAATCAATGAGGTGAACATGGATTTGGAAAAGGCAGGCGAGAAGCGTTTGCTTCAACTTAATGAGTTAGAATAGATTCGGAATGAAGCCCATGAGAATGCCAAGATCTATAAAGAACAAACTAAGCGTTACCATGACAAAGGCCTACTTCATAAGTCTCTTTATCCAGGAATGAAAGTTCTTTTGTTTAACTCTCGTTGTAAATTTTTTCTAGGGAAGTTGAAGTCAAAATGGAGTGGACCGTTTCCAATAGTGCAAATTTTTCCCCATGGAGCGGTCGAATTGTTAAATCCGAGGACTAATGAAACATTCAAAGTCAATGGGCATCGTGTGAAGCCTTAATTGGAAGGAGTCCAAGGAAAGAGTATTGTTGAGTGCATTGATGTGCATGATCCTTGAACACGCAAGAGAAACATCTTGCCAAGACGTTAAAGAAAGCGCTAGGTGGGAGGCAACCCACATATATTTGGTAGTTTCTTTTTTTTTTTTTTTTTTTTTTTTTAGGTTTTAGTTATTTATTTATCTATTCCCTTTAAATGCTTTTCTAAACACATGTGTTCTTTGCAAACATTAAGGACAATGTTTAATTTAGGTTGGGGGGGTGCAAAAAAAAAAAAATGTTTTTGAAAATTTGATTTTTGGTTGGTGACTAGATCTTTTGTGCAATTTGTGTTTATTTTGTTAGCATTTTCAAAAGTTTGATGTGTAAATTGATGCATACTCATGTTCCATAAACCATGCTCTTGATATTGAAGTTGAGATGAACTTGGAATTAACGATTAAGAAATGAATAGTGGAGACTACCTTGTGAGTTCTTTGAGCCATAGGCGTTTTGATTGATAGAATTAAGTTCTCTTGAACCTCTTAAACACTTTTTCAAACTTGTACTTACAGTAGGATGGTCTCATGAGGCATTTATACTAGGTAGCTCCAAGTCAGAAGGACCTTGAGAGATGATGTTAGGCTTGCATGTTTTTCCCCTATTAAAAGCCTTAATCCACACCCTTTTGTGTGCATCAATTACCACTTTTGAAGCCAAACACTTAGCCTTTTATTTCATCACCTACATCAAGCCTTACCCATTCAACCCAATTTTAAGCCATACCCTATAACTTGAGAATGCCAAAGTGATGAGACAAGTTAAGAAGACTGAACTTCGTATCAAAAATATGGTGAGTACCAAGGAAATGTTTATTGTTTCTTGAAAAAAAAAAAAAAAAAAGTAAAGCATCTTAGTCACCAAAATGAATTCAAGGAGGAAAGCTTGCCTTTCAATTACAAAGAAGAGGAAGCTTTGGTATGTTTCAAGCTCTAGTTTTTCCATACCTTTCTTTCTTAACCCCAACTGAGCCTTACGTTACAACTGTAATAAAGACCTGACTGGTCTTTTGGGAAATCTTGCTTGGAGGTAAGGAATGTATGCCTATTCCTTATACTTGGTTCTTTTCATGAGACCTATTTTGTGAACATATGATCGTTTATTGATTATACCAATATCGGATGCGAGAATATTTTTGCTATTCTTTGTCTATATAACTTCTACTCGAATATGCTTGATGAGTGCGTAAGTCTAGGATCGGTGCAATATAATGAGTGAATCATGTGAGATCTAGAGTTGAAGCAATTCCTATTCTTGACATTAAGTTTGGGGGAGATCGAGACGGATATGTTTTGAGCATTGGAATGTGGTAGTATGGTGTGCATTGTATTTGCTTAATACACTTTGTTGTGCTAAGATTTTGAATACAATTGTATGAATGTATTTAGTTGCTAATTATAGTTTACTTTAAGATTGAGGTTTTAGTTGAGTTTTTCTTTCTTTCTTTCTTTGTTGTTTTGCTCGAGGACTAGAAAAATCTAGGTTTGGGGGAATTTGATAAACCAATATTTGTCTTGGTATTTTGTTATGTTTTTAGCTATTATTGGTGTGTTTTACCTTAAGAATATGTTACTTTGAGCTGGTTTTTACCATTTTGAAAGTACATGAGCTTTTGGAATGCATTTGGAAGGAATCGTACAAAATGGGTTGAGAATCGGAATTGAAATGAGGAAGTTATGGTGCTTTGAAGATGAAATTCGAATCCCGGAATTTTCTTGAATTGTGAATGCGCTTCAGTATTTTGATCATAACTTGAGCTGTGGAACTCGGAATTGGACGATTCTTGTGGCGTTGGAAAGATGATTCAGAGAGCTATAATTCTTGTGCATGACTTTGTCAAATTTGGAAGATATCAGATGTGTTGGAGGATGATTTCTGCAGTGACCATTTTCATCACCGCGGCGAGAGTGTTTGGGAATTCAAATGTGAAGCCAATTGAAGACCACTGCAGCGACCATTTGTGTCGCCGTAGCAAGCGTCCAGAACCCTTAAGTGCGTGAATTTTTGTTAGTTTTACCCTAGTTATTATTTTGTTTTATTCCCAACCATGCCCTTTAAAACCCTTGGCTATAAATACATACTTTTAACATAAGTGACCAGACTTGTGTGGATTTTTGGATGCTCTTTTAAGTTTTTGAGAGTGTGTCTTTAGTGAGAAAGTTGTGATTTTTCAACAAGGGAGAGAAGGAAAAGGATCAATCTACTTCAATTCCTAGGTGATTTCTTTTCAGTTACATCTTATTTTGCAATATGATTAGTTTTTAATTCACTGAATTCATTGGATTGAGTTTGATTATGAGCAACTAAATATATTGTGGGAGTTTAATTTAACTATCATGATTGTGTTGGGAATTTGGTGATTTGTTTTATGAAAGTTATAGATTGTTTCTTGTTTAATTATTCTTCATGATCTTGATTATAATTTGTTGATTGGCCAACTACTTTTTATGATTAAAACTAAGAATTAGGGTTCTAGTGATCATCTTGCCTTGATTAAGCTCTATTAAACAAGAGTTCAAATTGAATACAAGATCATTGTTTTGATTTGAATGGTTATGTGATTTCCTTGTGCAGATTACGATTAATTAATTAACAACTACATCATAGAAGTTAATTAGTTAATTATAAACGGAGAATAAACATGATCATTGGAATTCTCTATGACTTAGTGGAAAAATCAACAATCTGAACTTAGGATTCAATTGCTTTGTTTGCCAAATATTTCAATACATGATTGAGAAGTTAGCTAAATCCCCACTATCACTCTCATTGATTTAGTTCACATTCAACTTATTACATTTGTTAATTTTAATTAATTTACAGTCTTATTTTAGATTAGTTTCATCAATCTTTTGGTTAGAGCGTTTAGGATTTTATTAATTGTTTAGTTTAGTTGTTAAAGAAAATAAATTAAGAATTTGGACCACTACAATTCCGAATCAACCTTGGGAGTATACTTATCGCTAGCTATTAGTGATTCGTTCGCTTGCAAGTATTAAATTAGCACAACAAACGACAATAAATTAGTTATTAGCAGAGAATCGGATTGTTATGGTGAAATTGGATACCTAGGTTTTTCTTGCATTGGTTTTCAGTTAATTTTTAATTTTGTTATTTAATTCAGTTGGTTAAGAATTTATTTTTCTTCCTTAGACCATCTCCAATCCATTGCACCAAATTGTTGTAAATTTTGGTGTAAAACACTATTCCATCTCCAACCCACTACACCAAATATTACACCAAAAAGAATAGTCCTTAGAATATTCTTTTTCTTTTATTGTTATAATCAACAATTAATCTATTTCACTCATTATTTTTGTATATATTAATTAAATATTAGGAATGATATTTGTATTAAATAATAATTATTTTGAAAATTATACTAATTTAATAAAATTAAGCATTTATTTAATCAAATAAACATTACATTTAATATAGAAAAACATTACATCTAATATAAAATGATACAAAAAAAAAAAAACAGCACAAGGTAAAATTTCATATTGATAGTAATTTAATTTTTCGAATTAGTATGTTCTTCCCACAAATGATCAATTAATGCATTTCGAAGAGCATGGTGAGCCTCTGTATCCTTGATTTGTTTATGTCGAGTAAGAAAATTTTGAAATCGGACATTTTCATCTACGATAATTTTTTTTTGGGACCACGTGGATTGTGAATAGTTTGTACGAGAGTAGACCAGTTTGGGCATATTATATCATTATTATGAATTTATTATTATAAATAATAATCAAATTAAATTAAATAAAAATAATCAAATTTGGTGTAAAATTTAATACTCAAATTAACTTAACAAAATTAAAAAAGAAAAAAAAGTAATGCGCTACAGTGCTGCACTAAATTTGGCGCAACACTGTAGCGCCACACCAAAATGACGTGGCGTTTAGCGCTAGGTTGGAGATGCCCCTAGTAATTAGTTTAGTTTCTTTTGTTTATTTTATTTGTTTAATTAAGGCATAGTATATTAGGATTAATTGAGTGCTTAAAAATCTCTATGGGATCAACCCTTGCTTTTGCAAACTAGGCTATGATAGCGATTCGTGCACTTGCAAGGTATTAAAATTGTTCATCAAGGACGGGTTCTCATATTGGCACTTCTATGTAGGAACTACGATAGAGTAGACTGCTCGGTCAAGGAGAGGTGGACCTACAAGTTGGGAATGGAGCACGTGTTGCTGCATTAGCCATAGGGGTTTATTATTTAAGTTTTCCTTCAGGCCATGTATTGTAACTTGCAAAATGTTTTTATGTTCCTTCAATTTCAAAGAATATTATTTATGTGTCTGCTTTGGACAACGTTGGATATCAATTTATAATAACTAATGGATTAATGTCAATTAGTTTTAATGGTATTCAATATGGAATTGCAAGATTACATAATGGTTTATATGTTCTAGAATTAAATAATAATGAAATTTTCAATCTAGAGAATAAGAAAGCCAAGGTTGATGGCTTTAATGAAACTTACTGTAACGACTCCATTCTTATAAAAACATGCATAGTAAAAGTACATGTAAAAATAACATAAAAAGTTGGGCCCAAAATTTTTCTTTTATTAAACATATGTATTCTTTATACTAATATATACAAGATTTGTAACATTTGCAAAACTATCAAAATAGGGTGGACAGTGTAGCCATTTCTCTTCGTGTGCCGATGTCCATCTGACTGTGTCCTCATCTAGAACCTGTAAAAACATAGGGAACAACTGGATGAGCACAAACAATGCTCAGTAAGTAAACCCATTAACTCAAATATCTCCGTAACTCTTTCTTTAATATAACTATCTATTTTCTCTTTCTCATAACTCCTTTATACTAACTTGCTTTCTAGTAAGTCATGGCCCCATCTGACCGGAGGCACGGCTGGGACTCGCTCCCACTCCCTGTGACTTTTACTCAATTTAGCCGATCGGACTTGGTTATGCATGGATTCGGAACCTTTGGCCATGTGAGTGCATAGAATCTCTCGGGTAAACTCGGGTATAGCCCTCATCCGCATGTACTCTACGGGCTACACCACTTCTCTCTCTGATACTCTTGCCGCTTTCTCTATGCGGCGTATATGCGGGAATACTCTACCCGTACTCACAGGTTCCCCATCGCACAACCTACTCTATTCTCTTATTAAGCACTACTCTAGCTTTTATTCTATAGTGCTCATTCTCTCTTTCTCTTTAATCTTAGAGTAGTCTAAACTCAAAAGTCTCTACTCTTTCTCTACTCTCTTTTCTAGTGCATAAGTAAAGCATAGTCAATGCACATAAATGACTCATACTCATTAATGCATTTATGAAATGCAACTATGACATGTAGCAACAATTAAGGCTTTCTACTCTTACTTATGCTTCTCTTGAGCATTTCATCATACAACTCATGTGCATAAAAACTCTACTCTAACTCTAACTTTTCTCTTTTCTTTAATCAACCAAATGGGAGAAAACTCCCTCATAAACTCTAAATTTCCTGTCAAAAGAGAAACACTTCCATAAGCTTGCTCAAAACTTCCTCCAACTTCTATCAAACACAACCCAACATCAAGCAAATAAAACACTTCTCAAAACTCAATCATAACTACTAATCTCATTCAACAATTTAATGAATACACATATATGTATATAACTCTACTCAAAAGAGTTCTTAAATCTCAACTTAGGTTGAGTTTACTTACCTTATGAGAAAATAGCTTCTTTAACACTTCTCCTTTCCTTTGGGAGCTTGCCTTTTCTCTACAACTTAACCAACAACCACAACATGAGACTCTAATCAAAACATACTAAAACTCTCAACTTAAACAAGAATCCTTACCTTAGGATGCTTTAGATTAAAACCCTACTAAAAGTTACTCAAAAAAGCTCTTGGAAATCCTTACAAGATTTAAGGAAATTTGAGAGAGTTTGGAAAAAATGAAGGAGGCGGTGGAATGGGAAAATGAAGAGTTCTCAAAGACTAAACCCCTTTAAATATCTCTTAACAACTCATTCTTCCCATTTTGCCCTTGCTCTTTCATGGAAATTCCATCCATATCCTTTGATTCCTTACAAACACACCCCCATACTAACATGTTCTCTTTGAAATATCCTTACATTTTACTCCCCACTTTTCCTACTAATTAGGCGTAAAATGGTCAAATAGTACCCAAGGGGAAAAATATCTAAAACTTAGTAAAATTTTCAACCGGCACGTCGCCGCGGCGACGAATCTTTCTTCGCCGCGGCGAAACTGTCCAGCAGCTTACCCCCGTGGCTCAACACCTCTTCGCCGCGGCGACAAATATCCTTCGCCCCGGCGAGCCCTGTAACATCAAAACCCTTCTAACTTTGACTAAATCCAAGGCAAAAACTCAATATTTTAATACAACCTAAGACCAACCAACCACTATTCACAAAAACCGACTCAATTAAGAGCGAAATAAGAAACATTAGCAACGTACCTCAAGTGGGGCGTTACACTTACCTATGGCATTGTAGTCTTGGTCATGTGAACTAGACTCACATAGCAAAACTCCCTAAGGACAGAGTTTTGGACCCATTTGACTTTAAGTCTTATGAGGTATACAAGTCATGCCTAGTAGGCAAAATGACTAAGTCACCTTTTACTGGACATAGTGAAAGGGCAAAGGAACTGTTAGACATCATCTATAGTGATGTATATGGACCACTATCTATATAAGCTAGAGGTGGATATTCTTACTTCATCACATTTACTGATGACCTCAGTAGATTTGGATATGTCTACTTAATAAGACATAAGTCTGAATCTTTTGACAAGTTCAATGAATTCAAGAATGAAGTACAAAATCAACTGGGCAAAAATATCAAGGTTCTCCGATCCAACAGAGGAAGAGAATACTTGAGCTTAGAGTTTGATGCAGACCTTACGGAAAGTGGGATTATATCTCAACTCACATCTCCTTACACACCTCAGGACAATGGAGTGTCTAAGAAGAGGCATCAAACCTTGTTGGATATGGCTCGATCAATGATGAGTTTCATAGATTTACCCATATCATTCTAGGGCTATGCCCTAGAGGCTGCGACATATACACTAAATCGTGTACAGTCGAAAGTAGTGGATAAGACACCATATGAAATATGGAACGGGCAAAAACTTGTTTTCTCTCATCTAAGAGTTTAGGGTTGTGATGCTTATGTCAAAAAATTGACTTCGAACAAGCTTGCATCAAAATTAGAGAAATGTATCTTTGTGGGGTATTCTAAGAAGACAAGGGGATACTATTTCTACAATCCAGCAAAGCTGGAAGTTTTCGCTGCTCGAACTGGAGTCTTCTTAGAGAAGGATTTCTTTCAAAGAAAAGATAATGTAAGAAAGGTAGAAATTCATGAAGTTCTAGAAACACAAGATGCATTAAACGACGGACAAGATGATATGCCATTGGGATGGTTGAGCATCATGAGTAGATCGTTCCACAGGGAGTGGAACAAAGCGAACCTCTAGCACAAGAGCTATGTAGGTCTGGGAGAATACGTTGTGAGCCCAAGAGATACGGTTTTCTTGTGACTCAAAATGGCGACGTATTGGTCTATCAGACGATGAACACAGAACCTACAATGATGCTTTTGTCGGATCCAGATTCTACAAAATGTCTTGATGCCATGAAATCTAAAATGGACTCCATGTACCAAAACCAAGTATGGGATCTGGTGGATCCACCTGAAAGAGTCAGAAGACTGGCATGGATTGGAATATTCAAACCTATAAAGCATGGCTGGTTGCAAAAGGTTTCAAACAAAAGCATGGGATTGACTATGATGAAACCTTTTCTCCAATAGCAATGCTGAAGTCCATCAAAATTATGCTAGCTATTGCTACATACTATGATTATGAAATTTGGCAGATGGATGTCAAAATTGTTTTCCTAAATGGAAACCTTGAAGAGAATGTCTATATAACGCAACCCAATGGTTTTGTTCTTAATGGACAAGCAAGGAAGGTATGCAAATTGAAGAGATCCATTTATGGACTCAAGCAAGCATCAAGGAGCTGGACCGTTCATTTTGGCAAAGCCGTAAAGGAATTCAGGTTTATCCAAAATGAAGACGAGCCTTGTGTATACAAGAAATTCAATAAGAGCGTAATGGCATTCCTAGTGTTGTATGTTGATGACATATTAATCATTAGGAATGATATACCAAACTTGCAAATGATAAAGACTTGGTTATCCAAGTGCTTGTCCATGAAAGACTTAAGGGAAGCAACCTACATCCTTGGTATAAAGATCTATCATGATAGATCTCGTAGGTTGCTAGGCCTAAGTCAAAGTACATATATTGACAAAGTACTGAAAAGATTCAGTATGGAAGATTCAAAGAAAGGTTATCTTCCAATGTCACATGGTGTATATCTCTCTAAGGATATGTGTCCTAAAACACAAGAGGAGAGAGATAAGTTGGGTGGTATTCCTTATGCTTTGGCAATAAGATCCATCATGTACACCATGCTATGTACTAGGACTGATGTCTCATTTACCTTGAGCATTTGTAATAGATATCAATCAGATCCAAGTGAAAAACACTAAATAGCAGTCAAGAACATTCTTAAGTACCTTAAGAGGACTAAGGACTTGTTCTTGGTTTATGGAGGAGAAGATGATCTCACTGTAGGAGGATATAGTGATGCCAGTTTTCAAACTAACAAGGATGACTATCAATCATAGTCAAGCTACGTGTTCTATCTTAATGGGGCTATAGTGAGATGGAAAAGTTCAAAACAAAGTATTGTAGTAGATTTTACAACAGAAGTCGAGTATATTGCATTGGGTGATGCGGCCAAAGAGGCTATTTGGATCAAGAAGTTCATGACTGAACTAGAAGTGGTTCCTAGCATTGTTGATCCAGTTGTGCTTTACTGCGACAACAATGGTACTATAGCTCAGGCTAAAGAACCACGATCTCACCAAAGATCCAAGCACATACTCCAGCGATACCATCTCATCAAAGAGATAATGAAAAAAGGTGACGTACAAATTGACAGAGTAGCTATTGACAGTAACATTGCAGACCCATTAACAAAAGCTCTGTCATAGCAAAAGCATGATAGGTACATAGCATCATTTGGGATCAAACAAATAAATGATTGGCTATAATGTAAGTGGGAGATTATAAGAGTATGTGCACTAGATCCAACATTGTAGCTCTTGTAAACTCATATTTTATATGAATAAAAGGCAAATGCTTCTTTATAAGCAATATACTATAGTATCTATTTATTAGCGCGTAAAGAACATAGTATATGTCCTTAGAAAGGTTGAAACCGGTGATGAGGGTATTAAGTGTTATAAATCTTAATAGTAAGAACCCTGTGAGCACAAATGGTGGCCTTTCTTAAACCGTCCATAGTCATAGTATAAATCTAACCTAGGATACAGATTATACAAAGAGACTATCATTGCGTTGAATAACCCTATCAAAAGATAGTGACAGGTCTCACATGCTGAGGTTGTGAGCATTGACTTGATGCAACACATGGGTGCTTGCTTGTGCAAGTCCACTAGACTGACCTATCAGAGGATTCCATACAAGATGGTAACTCAGTGTCTATGGAATATATCCTCTTACGTATGGTGGTGCATGTGGTCCTTTGATTTGAGATCACCGGAATGCCGTGTGTAAAGATCAATGTGATTTGACACCAACCTAACGTCGTCTTTCTTAGGGATTACCAGAACGGTGGTGATTAGTTACATTGGAAAGTACACTATGGCTATGGTGGATCAACAAAGGATTCATCACTCCTAGTTATAGGAGACTTTATCTCAACAAGATATTTGGTTAAAGAAATAGGACTGAAAAACCATGGCCATGATGGAATCAAGTTGGTGCTCGAGTCCAATCTCATATAGTCGTCAGATTCAAGAACCGAATATACAACATGTCAAGGTAATAATTTTCAGGTAGACACTACTTCTGTACCTCAAACCTTGACGAGATATAAGATGATAAAACGAATTGAATTGCATGGTGACCATTCTGTAGACAAGGAAAGCTTGATCACTGAATCTTTGCTTACTAGGGAATCATGATGCCTTGCTAGAAAACAATCTTGATTGGTGTACGAAAACACTAATTGGTTAATACCTAATTAGTTATCAGGACATTGCCGACAAAGTAGAGAGCCTTTGGGTTACACATATAGAAGGTAGTTAAGTGAAAGATGGAAATGGAAGGACAATCTTATCCTTGGGCCGAAAGGGTATTTCGGTAATTTGGGAGTCCATGAGCATTTTCGTCATTTTGGGTGAAAATGGCACTTTGGTAATTTTGCTACGGGGTTGATACCATCATCCAATTTATTGGAAGAGTTTTGAGCAAAATTATATTCATATTAATTTTAATTAATATTCATATTAATTTTAATTAATATGGAGATGTATATTTAATTTAATTTAATATATATATTAAAAAAACCCAAATATTATATATATATATATATGGATTAAATAAATATATTTATTTAATTTGTTTATATATATTTATTGAATTAAATAATTGATTTTATTTATTTAATTTAATATTTAATAAATAAATGGGATAATATCTTTAAAAGATATTATCCTTTCCTTATGGATTAGTGAATCCTTTTATGATAGGAATTCAAGGATTGCAATCCTTATTTGAATTCCTCTTGGATTGACACTATATAAAAGGAGGAGGGTTTTAGATGGGAATAATTATTATTATTCAAAGTGAAATAGTGGAAAAAAACTTTTTCTTCTCACCCAAATGTGTAAACCCTAGCCACCAAGAGAATTTTATTCTCTTATTTCCGCCCCCTTCCTTAAGCTATAAGATTGGTCTAGCAATTAATCTTAGGGTGATTTCCAGCCTACGTTCGTGTGGATGCCGACGGATCAATCCTATGTTGGGTTGATAGCGATTAATCTGAGACATCTAGAGAAGGAGCCACCAACGAAGGTATTAAATTGAACCTTGTATTGTTTTGATTTAATGTTATGTTGATTATCGTGTTGAAATCATGATCTTGGGTAAAAGGGATCGTGCCATGGCAAGATTTTTTTATAATTCTGCGTTTGCCACGACATGGTTCCTTCAGTTGTCTTGTACTGAATATCTCATCGAGATAATTCTCCTACACCCAAGAGTGATGAATCCTTTGTCGATCCACCATAGCCATGATGTACTTCTCAATGCAACCAATCACCACCATACTAATAACCCTGAACAGGACTACGTTGGGCTAGTGTCAAACTACACCAATATTTACATACAGCGCTCTGGTGATCTTAAGTCTAAGGACCACATGCACCACCATTTGTTAGAGGATGTACTCCATGGATATTGGGGTTATCATCTATATAGAATCCTCTGATGGGCTAGTTTGGTGAACTCGTGAATAACAAGAACCCATGCGTCACACCAAGTTGTCACCAAACAACGTTGACATGCGAGATCTTTCACTGCCTTCTAGTAGGGTCGTTCAACGCTATGATAGCCATACCTTATTATCTATGCCATAAGTCAGGATAATACTAGGGCTACGGACGTTTCTAGAATGGCCACCAAATGTGATCATAGGGATCTCACAATCAACACTTATCATTGCTTGATTCCCACATCACGATTCAACCGCTCTAAGGGCGTATATTAATACATGCATATGGAATATGATTTACATAATATAAACGTTGTCTTTTATTAATGGAATAATCATGATCCATATAGCCAATATACAACAATATGATTGGCTTTGGGGCACTTACTCTAACAATCTCCCACTTGCACCTATAGCCAATCATTTATGTATTTAATACCAAATGAAGCCAAGTGCCTATCATGCTTCTGTTGGAGTAGGTGCCCTAGAGACAATCAATTATTGTGGAATTAACTCTTTGTAATAATGTTTATTAATCAATAAAAAGGCATTAACTATTATATCATGTAAATCATAGTTATATGCATTGATATATGTCCTTAGGATGGTAGAACTGTGACGAAGGTATCAAGAGTTTCAAATCTTGATAGTGAGAACCCTATGATCACATGTGGTGGCCATTCTAAAAATGTCCGTAGCCCTAGTATTATTCTAACCAAGGTCACAGACAATACAGTAAGGCTATCATAGTGTTGAACGACCCTGTTGAAAGGCAGTTACTGATCTCACTTGTCAAGGTTATTTCCCGACAACCTGGTGCAACACATAGGTGCTTGCTATAGGTAAGTTCACTAGACTGACCCACTAGAGCATTCCATATAGATGGTAACCCCAGTGTCTATGGAACAAATCCTCTAATGAATGGTGGTGCATGTGATCCTTAGACCTGAGATCACTGAAATGCCTTTTAGACCGATTGGTGTAGTTTGACACTAGCCTAACATAGTTCTATTTAGAGCTATCAATACGGTAATGATTGGCTGCATCAAAGAGTGTATCAAGACTATGGTGGATCAATAGAGGATTCATCACTCTCGGGTACGGGATAAGTTATCTCACGGTACAATTTAGTTAATGACAATGACACTAAATCTGTGATCACAATGGGATTGAGTTGTTGCTCAATCTAATTTATTATTCCGATCATTGGTCTAGTAACTGAATACAAATATATCGAGGATAACTGAGATTGACATTATTTCTATACCTCAATCTCGATGAGATAACAGATGATGAAAGGATTTGATTGTACGGTAACCGTATTGTTGATAGGTAGCTATTTCACTGAATCCGAATCTATCAGGTGGCCATGATGCCTTACTAGGGGCCAATCTTGGTTTATGTATAGTGAGACAATTAATTGGTCTTGATCACAATAATACTCACTACCGGTATGATAAGGAGCCTACGGGTCACACACATAGAAAATAATTTAAGAATCAGTTTGTGCAAGGAGTATTTTCGTCTTTTAGGAGAAAGGGTATTTTGGTAATCTCACAGTGCAATTAAATTTGCTAAGGTTGTTGCCTGGATTTAATTTAATGTTAAAATTAAATTAGTGAGATTATATTTAAATATATATACATATATATTTAAATGAATTATTATTGTTAATTAAATGTTAATATATTTTATAAATATATTAATTGACTTTAATTATAATAATAATTAATTTAAAATAAAAATACCACAAGAGGGGTGTTTGGATACAAGGGTTGGAGCCTATGCCCATTTCTCATTAGAATAGGGTTTTGACACATGCATTATATAAGTGCATATGTGTTAAAGAATGTAGATGATTTTCATTCAATAAAAGGAGAGAAAAAGAGGCAGCCCCTTTTTCTCTACCCCTCCACGATTTGTCTTGCTTCGGATTGTCTTTGTATGGATCACCATTCGTTCGATCCTATTCTTGGATCGGTAGCGAAGTAGATTCAGAGACATTTGAAGGAGCTTCTAAACGTGCGTAAGATCTTTGATCCTTGTTGGATTAATCTTATATTTGTTCTTTTCAATTTAAGCATGTAAAATATGTACATATTAGACCCAAATCTTGGGTTAACCAGAGTGATCGATGGGAAATAATTTTTTTTTGCCGTTGCGTTTACCCATCGATTTACTTATAGCTTCTGCTGCAACAGAGCTTTTATAAGCGGGTCTATGATGTTGTTATCGATAGGTACTTTACTTATTTGCACATCTCCCTTTTAAACAATTTCCCTAATCAGGTGGAATCGTTTGAGTATGTGTTTGAATTTCCGTTGAGACTTTGGTTCCTTGGCCTAAGCAATGGCCCCATTGTTATCACATAATATCTGTACTGGATCAACAATGCTTGGAACCACACCAAGTTTAGTAATGAACTTCTTGATCCAAACAACCTCCTTAGCTGCATCTGACAATGCAATGTACTCAGCCTCCATTGTAGAATCAACTACATTACTCTACTTTAAGCATTTCTAGCTCACTGCAGCTCCATTGAGACAAAAGACAAAACTTGATTGCGACCAAAAGTCATCTCTATCAGTTTGAAAATTATCACCACTGTATCCTCTTACAATGAGTTCATCCTCTTCTCCATAAACCAAGAACAGATCCTTAGTCCTCTTTAGGTACTTAAGAATGTTCTTGATGGTTATCCAGTGACGCTCACCTGGATTCGATTAATATCTGCTATAAATGCTTAAAGTATATGAGACATCAATCCAAGAACATAACATGACATACATTATGGATCTAATAGCGACTGCATATGGTATTCTGTTTATCTTATCTCTCTCCTTAGATGATTTTGGACACATGTCCTTTGAGAGATAAACACCATGTGACATAGGAAGAAATCCTTTTTTGGATTCTTCCATACCGAATCTCTTCAGTGCCTTGTCAATGTATGTACTCTGACGTAGGCCAAGCAACCTACGTGATCTATCTCGATAGATCTTGATACCAAGGATGTAGACTGCTTCCCCTAAGTGCTTCATAGAGAAACACTTGGATAACCAAGTCTTTACCATCTACAAGTTAGGTATATCATTCTCAATCAGTAATATGTCATCGACATATAATACTAGGAATGTCACTGCGATCCCATTGAACTTCTTATACACACAGGACTCATCTTTGTTCTTGATGAAACCGAATTCCTTAACGACTACGTCAAAACGAATATTCTAGCTCTTTGATGCTTGCCTAAGTCCATATATGGATCTTCATAACTTGCATACCTTCCCTACTTGTCCTTCAAGAACGAAACCATCGGGTTGTATCATATAGACATCCTCTTCAAGGTTTTTGTTCACAAAATCAGTATTGCAAACATAATCTTAATAGACTTTAGCATTGCTGCTAGCAAGAAGGTTTCATCATAGTCTATGCCATGCTTTTGCTTGAAACCTTTAGCAACCAGTTGTACCTTATAGGTATCCATGTTACCTTCCATGTCTGTCTTCTTCTTGAAGATCCATTTACATCCTATGGGTTTGATCCCTTCGGAAAAAATCTACCAGTGTCTATACTTGGTTCTAGGGCATGGAGCCCATTTCAAATTTCATGGCCTCATGCCATTTAGTAGAATCTGGATCCGATTTAGTGTGACTGTAGGTTTGAGGTTCATCGTCCTAATAAACTAGTACGTCACCGTGTTGAGTCACGACAAAACCATACCTCTCGGGCTCACGATGTACTCTACTGGACCTATGTAGCTCTTGTGTAATATGAGATGGTTCACTTTTTTCCATGACCTGTGGAGTAACCTCCTTCTGATGTTCCTCTATTTCAGGTGGCATATCTGCCTATCCCTCATAAACCGTATCTTGTGGAGTCTGAACTTCATTAAGTTTGACCTTTTTACCTCTTGTACTATGTTGGAGAAATTTATTTTCCAAGAATACCCCAGTTTGAGCTGCAAAAACCTTTTGCTCTTCTGGCTGGTAGAAATAGTATCCCATGGTTTCCCTAGAATATCCCACAAATATACATTTGTCAGATTTTGGGGCAACCTTATTTGACATCAATTTCTTGACATAAGCACTACAATCCCAAATTCTCAAATAAGACAACTTAGGGTTTCGCCTATTCCATAGTTCATATGGAGTCTTATCCATTGATTTGGATGGCACACAGTTTAGTGTGTGAATCACAGTCTCTAGGGTATAACCTCAAAATGTTGCAGGTAATAAAAAAAACTCATCATTGATTGAACCATGTCAAGTAAAGTTTGAATCCTCCTTTTCGATACACCATTATGCTGAGGAGTATAAGGAGGTGTGAGTTGTGATAGTATCCCACATTCCTTAAGGTACTCTCCAAACTCCCAGTTTAAGTATTCACCCCCCCAGTCCTACCAAAAAGCTTGAATACTCTTACCAAGCTTGTTATGTACTTCATTCTTGAACTCTTTGAACTTGTTAAACGATTCAGATTTATGTCTCATCAAATAAACAAACCCATATCTACTATAATCATCAGTAAATGTGATGAAGTAAGAATATCCTCATCTTGCTTGAACTATCATTAGACCACATACATCACTATGGATGATGCCTAACAGTTCTATAGATCTTTCACTATACGAGTCATACCTTTTAGGCAAGATGACCAAGTCACCTTTCACTGTCGCCTTTCACTGTTGCCAGTGAAAGACGACTTGGTCATCTTGCCTAAAAGGTATGACTCGTATACCTCATAAGATTGAAAATCAAATGGTTCCAAGGTTGCGTCCCTATGGAGTTTTGCTATGCGAGTTTGATTAACATGACCTAGCCTACAATGCCAGATAAATGTTTGGTTCAGATCGCCACACTTGTCTCTCTCTTATTTTCAAGATTGAATATCCCTTTATCCATATCTAGAACATATAAACCATTATGTAATCTAGCATTTCCATAATGAATACCATTCAAACTAAAAGGCAACAATTCGTTAGATATATCAAAACGATAACCAAAATTGCCCAAAAAGAATACGGAAATAATATTCTTCGAAATTTAATATACATAATAACAATCCATAAGTTCTAAGATAAGGCCCAAAAGCAAAGATAACTAATACACACCTATAGTTAAAGCAACAACTCTAGCTCTATTCCCAAAGCATAGGTCTACCTCCCTCAGCCAAGCAATCTACTCTGTTGTAGTCCCTGCACATTAGTAAAAATGTGAGATGCATATCCAATGTCAATAACCCAAGATGTGTTAGGAGATAAGTTAATCTCAATCATGAACATACATTTACAAGACGAAACACCATTCTTCTTCTTACTTGCTAAGAAGGTCTTGCGGTGTTTCTTCCAATAGCCAAGCTTGCCACGGTAAAAGTAAACTACCTTTCCATCTTTGCTCACACCACCAGCAGGCTTCAAGACATCTTGAGACCTGGGCTTAGACTTGGGCTTGGACTTAGACTTTCCGTTGCCCTTTCCCTTGGCTCTTCCATGGGCAGCATCAACTAGCATCACTGGCTTTGACTTCTTCATGTCTTGCTCTACTATCATCAGCATATTCAGGAGATTGGAGACGGTTTTCTCCATACCATTCATATTGAAGTTCAATATGAACTGTGAGAAGGTGTCAGGCAGGGACTGCAGAATGAGGTCCACTGATAATTTTGCATCCATGACAAATCCCAAAGTTTCAAGCTTCTGTATGTACACATTCCATGACAAATCTAAGAGTTCATTCCTAACTTGGAGCAATTAGCATCGATTAAAAGAGCCTCCAAATGCTGGTATGAAATCTGATATCTATTGTTTAATATTTGTTTCATATGCAAACAACGTAAAACAGGTAGTAGGCGGTTACCATGTGCAAATCACACAACAATTCAATTTAGGTAGGCCATCAACTCAATTTAAACTAGCTAATGGCACCAACCATTAATCCTCAAATATAAATTAGGCAGACAAACCAATTACACAATTCAATGGCATCGACCATTGACCTCAAGTGCAACTCTTGCATCCATAGGGTAGATACTACATATCATCCTATGCATTATAAAACTACACTAGTCTACATGTGCCTCTAGTACGTTTTCAACCTTCGTTAATCGAAAAAGCCAAACTACTAGTTAAGTCTTCCCCAACACCATTAAGGAAAACTCGCATGTGACTTAGCCTCCCACTAATAACGCATACCCTTCGTTGATCGAAAAGGTTACGACAATCTATGGTTTGACTAGGCCCGTGGTGTTGGAAGGCATTTATCATAGACTTAATATCCTTTTAGTGAGTATTTTTCTTTTGCTTTTGGTCTCATCATTTTATTATCTTTATTAATATGTTATATCCATAACATTCACCCTTAGCATGCCAACTATTAGGATAGGTGCACTAGAGCCAATAATTTTTGAACATTTGTAATAATATTATTGAATTTCAATGAAGGCATTACTTCTATATCATAGCATTCATTTATATACTTGTATATATATTGATATATGTCCTTAAAAGGGTTGAACCATGAAGAGGGAATTAAGTGCTTTAAATCTTAATTGTGAGAACCCTATGATCACATATGGTGGCCATTCTAGAACTATCTGTATCCCTAGTATTAATCTGACAAAGGACACAAATTATATGATAAGGCTATCATAGCGTTAAACAACCCTACCAAAAGGTAGTGACAGTTCTCACATGCCAAGGTTGTTAAGTGACAACCTGGTACGATGCATATGTGCTTGTTAATGGCAAGTTTATTTAACCGACCCATCAGAGGAGTCCACACAAGATGGTAACACCAGTGTCTGTGGAATATATCCTACAACAGATAGTGGTGCATGTGGTCCCTCGACTTGAGATCACCAAAGCACCGTGTGTAATTATTGATATAATTTGACACTAGCCTAACGTAATCCTATTTAGGGTTATTAGTATGATAGTCGTTGGTTACATCAAGAAGTACACTATTGCTATGGTGGATCAACAAAGGATTTATCACTCTTGGTTATCGGAGAAATTATCTCCCTGAGATATTTGGTAAGGAACCATAATCGCAAAATATGTGGCCACAGTGAAATCGAGTCAGCACTCAAATCTAATTTATATGGTCGTTGATTCGACAACCGAATATAAACATATCAAGGTACATTCATTGAAGTTAACACTACTTCTGTACTTCAAACCTTGATGAGATTAATAATGATGAAAGGATTTGAATTGCACAGTAACCATATTGTTGAAAGGTAGCTACTTCGCTGAATCTTTATTTGTTGGATAATCATGATGCCTTGTTAGAGGTCAATCTTGATTGGTGTACGGAACACTAATTAGTTGATGCTTAATTATAAATCTGGTCACTACCAACATAATATAGAGTCTATGGGTCATACATATTAAAGGCAGTTTTATTGAGAAAGAAGTTTTGGGAATTACAAGGTGGAGTTTTGAACCTTTTGCCGAGCCATAAAACGGAGCAAGTTCTACTAATTTGAATTGTTTAGTTTGTTTACAAATAGGATAGGGACTAAACTACAAATTTTGCAAGTTTAGGGACCAAAGTGAAATTCTACTAAATTAAAAGGGGCAAACTAATTTACATGGTAAATTTAAATTTGACTTTTAATTGATATTCCATGTTTGATTGATGTCTAAATATGCATGGTGTTTGGTACTTTGCCACCGACCTTAGGTTTATTATTTTTTATGGGATGAATGCTTGTAATTTTTAAAATTATTAAATAGGGCCTAAGTGTCCTGCCTATCTCTTTACTCTCAATGTATTCTCTTCTCATCTAAATCCTCTCAAATATAACTCGAGGTTTCTTATTATTCAATGTAATTTAGAATAGGGTTATATCATTACTGTAAAGAAGATGGAGCGAAGGTGTGAAACGAGTTCCAAAGACTTCAATGAAGTTTTGTAATAAATTGCATGAACCTAGGTTGACCTACCAATTCCTCAAAACTCGGGGTATTTAGTTTTAGATTGGCCATGTGCTGACCCATTTATTTTTATCTTAGAAAGCATGCTAAGGTTGAATGTTTTAATATGCCGGACTATAACATGCTAAAAAAATAATAAAATTGGTGAGACAATAAAATCAATAACCCTCGATTAAGATATTAAGTCACAAATAACAGTACGCCTTCCATCACTATGGGATTAATCAAACCACTATTCTTCGTGGCCTTGTTCGCCTCCGTGAAAGGACACTTCTACCAATGGAAGGTTAATTATTCACTGGAACTTTTCCTTAATAGTGATGGGTTCAACTTAACTAGGTGTATTTTGCTTGTTCGCCTCCACGAAGGTTGATAAATACACTAGAGGCATAGTAGAGTAGTACACTTAAAGATGCATAAGAGGGCATGTAGTGTCCAACTCACTGATCCGAAAGTTACACTTGAGGACAATGGTTGATGTCGTTGGATTGTGTAATCGGTTTGTTGACTTGATTTACTTTTGAGTTTAAAAGTTGGTGCTACTTGATGGTGTAGATTAAAGTTTGTTGACCTACCTAATCATCCTATTTTAATTTGTTCTCCCCTGTGAAGGTTGAAATATAAATGATGGGATTTCGGCCCACTAGGAAGATTAACAGGGCCTTCCTGAGTTTAATTGTGAGAGCTATTGGGCTTGAGTAAAGTAGTGGGAGCAATTGATTAATAAAATGCCTTATTAATTAATATAGTATTAATTCTATTTAAATTTTGCATTTGTAGATTCACTTTCATTATGACTTCATGTACCCTATTGTAGGGATTTCTACTATAACAAGCACAAAATTACCAAAAAAAAAAAAAAAAATTGCTACGAGAGAGTCTTGTTACCCAAGATCACGATCCAATAACTATAACCACAATATAATTAAACCATACAAGGTTAGGCATTATACCTTCATTGGCAGCTCCTTCGGATGTCTTCGAGATATCGCTATCGACCCAAAGTAGGATCAAGCTCGACAGTATCCACACAAAAGTAGGTCGGGATCACTCTTGGATTGATTGCTAGATCAAGCCAAGAGCATAAGAGGAGTGGCGAATTTGAGAGAGAAATTCTCTCTAGGGTTCACTACAAGGAAAAAGGCATTTCTTGATAGAAAATTTGACAGAATTTCTTGACTGTTTTTAAAAATAGTCAAGTCTTTTCCTTGACAACTTCTTGACCGTTTTTCAACTATCAAGGATTTTATAAAAATTAAGTTGTTCAATTTCATTCTTTGACTGTTATATGCTTAATTCTTGACAGTGTTTAACTATCCAGGATTAAGTTAAAGAAAAAAAAAAAAAAACAAAACAAAACTCTAATTTGGCCAAGGCTTCACACCCTAAAATTTTGCAAGGGCAATTTCTTTACGCCCAAACACCAGAGTTCGCTGTCAAAACCCATTTTCCCCCAAATTCCGACCAAGTCAAGAAAAAAACTTCGGCCAAAACCCAAATCTCCTCCACTAAATTAATCAGATCTCGTAAACCCTAAATCTCCTCCACTAAATCGCCCAAGTCTCTTCCACTAGATCGCACAAATCTCTTCCATCACTTGTTTCTTCAGTTCCCGGTAGCAGCAATAAACAATGAAGTCGTCACTTCGCCACCTCCGCCGCCACAAACCATCACCTGTAAGAATGTTGTTTTCTTCCTTGGATGAACATGTCTTCTGCGTTTGTTTTTATGTTAATAAACATTACAGTTATTCCATCATTATAGTTAAAGGGAGAATTTTGGGTTTTACTTTGGACGAAAAGATGCTTGGTTTTATTTTTTGTTTTATTTTTGGTTTTTTATGAGTGCTGAGGATTGTGGATAGAAGGAAAAACAATATTGGATTAGTTGTGTCTGAGGCGAATGAATCAAAAGCTAATCATTTTTACCTGGTCTAAGATTGATACTTGGAAATGAATTGTCATTGGTTTATCTATTCTACTGGGATTTGTGATCCATAAATATACTATTCTTGTAGAATGGTTTCTTTGTTATTAGTTTGAAAAGAAGTGTTTAAGTTGAGATAATTCTTTCGAAGTGTGCCTATGCTAGTTATTTTTCTTTTTTTTGGTTCTGTAGTTTAGACTTTTAGTATCCATACAAACTGTATTCCTCTGTATAAAAGTGGCAATGTTGGTGCTGACATAAATTATTTCTTCTTGAAGATGCATTGATGGGCATTAAGGATTTATTTCAAAAGCATCTAGGAGAGTTAAGGTTGCACAGATATGCCGCTATAGAAAAGTTGCGTGAATGTATCAGTGATGATGACAAAGTTCTCAGAGAAATGTTATATCAATTATTTAAGACTCTGATATTTCCTGGGTGCAAAGAGGAAACTCTTCACTTCAGTTTTTTGTTTGAACTCTCAAATATGGTCAAGTCGCTACTTAGTCACAATTAAATCCATGGTAATACTCATTGAGTTATGCTTCTGGACACCCAAATGGCACCATAATGTATCTTCTGCTTTCAAGGTTTATATTTTTTTACAACTCAGGTAGGCGTTATTATCTTTAAAAATTTTCTATTGAACAAGAATTTACACATAATTCAATGTGTTATTCTATGCAGCTGATAAACTTGAAAGCTTCTTAATGTAGTTTCCTGTTTTTCCAAATGCTTTTTTGGTTGGGAGTCCAGCTGGCTTCTTTGTTATTGAACTGACAAACCAGGTAGAGTTGATAAATTTTTTATTCAATGCATAGCCAAATATGGTTAGGGTTTGTCAGTCGGGACCCTTTTAATGGTCAAACCTTATTTAAGTTTTATCCCAACACCAGCTATTTGTGAGGAGTTGGTATATAATTGCTATGTTACATTCATATGGTGTTGCAACTCCGCTGTTTTTCAGCTTCAAAAGTTGAAGGTGGAGCCTGTCCTTTTGCATCACCTTTCACAGCTTAGAGTTCTCCAAGGTAAATTGTTTCAACTCCTTGTGAGGTTGAGATGTGAGATATTGTCTACTGATCGTAATCAGTTTCAACTGCAT
Source organism: Pistacia vera (assembly GCF_008641045.1). Classification (NCBI taxonomy): domain Eukaryota; kingdom Viridiplantae; phylum Streptophyta; class Magnoliopsida; order Sapindales; family Anacardiaceae; genus Pistacia; species Pistacia vera. The sequence goes on from NW_022196042.1 coordinate 219,711, forward strand.
TTAATATGTTATGACTTATGCAGGGGTGGAACTTAGGATGGCCACAAGTACAAGGTTAAAGACATGTTTGTATAGCTTCACTTCTCCTGGTGGTCCTATGTATCCAACAAGAGCTGTTCGTCATGCAACCTGGGATGCTTTGGACTTTCTCTTCCCTGTGAGTGTATTCTGTTTATTGTCCATCGCATGTATATGTACCATGTTACACTTTCTATGTGATTGCAATTCTTTACATTACAGTTATTCCAAGCATCTTTAATTGTGTACTATCTTGATCCCTTGAGGGGAGATATTGGGCAAGATTTACAGGAAGTAGTGCAAAAGTTAATAATTCTACTTACTGTCATTTTTAATGCTCTATATAATATCAAATAATGTATGTTAATTTCAGAAGTTGTTTTAACTTTCATAGTAGTATCTTAATCCCTTCTGCCCGTAAGATTTCCAAAAAAAGGGATAATATCTCATGGCAAAAAGTATTGGTGCCAATTAATTTTCAGTTTTAATATTGTTTTACCTTTTGGATATTAATGGTTATTCCGAATTAATTTTGTGTAGGGACTCATTCAACTGGGAAGCATTGAATGTGGGTTTTATATAATGAGATACATGAGATATAGTTGAGAATGGGTTGACATTACTAAAAAACAATGTAAATTTTTTTTTTTCTCACAGTTGTGAATAATAAGATATAGTTTATATTTGTTGGTTAGTCTTTTTGTGTTTACTTTTATAGTTCATGGGGAAAGAAATATACGAAGATGCGGAGGTCGATGAGGTCAAAGGAGAATGGGTGGTGTATGTATCAAACTTTTTTTAGTTATTATTGTTTCAGTGATGTCAGGGGCCAATGAGGGCAAAAACTATGTATATATGTATCAAACTTTTCATTACTGAATTGATTACTTTTCATTGTTGTTTATGCAATATTGTAAAAACTAAAAACTATACTGTTGCCCAATTTTGTTTACTTAGAGCAACAGTAATATATGTATCATTCAATTAATTGTTCAATGTCTCATTACATATTTTTGAATGGTGATAATTGTTGGAAGAATAAATATTATGAAGCATTTCATTTGACTATTCTATAATTTAATTCGTAATAATAAAAAAAAAATTACAAATAAAAAAAAATTAACAAAAGAATCCTTGACAGTTTTCGGATTTGGTTAAAATTCTATCAAATCCTTGACAGTCTGTCAAAGGGTCCTTGATAGGGGTTACAATGATAGTTCAAAAATTGTCATTGTACCCCCTTCTTGATAGGTATTACTTGTTAAGAAAGCCATTTTTCCTTGTGGTTGCAGCCAGGGTTTTGTGTTTGGGAGGTTTAGTTTAAATTAAACTAGAACTTTGCTCTCAAAAGTTGTAAAATCAACTTATCAAAAATCAAAACTCAAGTTCCCTTTTTATAGTCCAATCCATAGTAGGAATTTAATTAGGATTGTGAATCTCCAAATTCCTTTTTAATTTGGATTGCAACTTTAAAAGGATTTGGAATATCTCTAAAAGGTATTCTCTTAATAAATATGTTTCCCAATTAAATAAATATTCATATTTATTTAATTTCTATATAAATACATATTGCTAATTAAATAAATATCGCTATTTATTTAATCATATATATTTATATATACATATTTAATTAATGGGTTTTAATATATTTAATAAATTAAATATATTCCTCCATATTAATTAATATTAGTATGATTCCAGTTTTGCTAAAATTCCTTCAAAATAAATTGAATATTGGTGTCAACCCTAGCAAAATTACCAAAATAACCTTTTTGCCCAAAAGGACCAAAATACCCTTTTCCTCCCAAATTACTGAAATACCCTTTCTGCCCAAAGGACGAAAATGCCCTTTAATCCGTTTTCTCTCTTAACTACTTTTTATGTTTGTGACGCGAAGGCTCTTTATTTTGTTGGCAGTGTCCCAATAATTAATTAAGCATCAACCAATTAGTGTTTCGTACACAAATCATGATTGACCTCTAGCAAGACATCATGATTACCCAACACATAAAGAATCAATGATTAGGCTTACCTTTTCTATTGTATGGTTACCATGTAATTCGATCCATTCATGATCTTATATCTCATCAAGGTTTGAAGTACAAAAATAGTGTCTACTTCAAAGTATTAACCTTGACATGTTTATATTTTGTTGTCGAATCTACAACTATATAAAATCATATTCGAGCATCAACTCGATTCCATTGTGGCCACAAATTTGCAGTCGTAGTTCTTAACCAAATATCTCATCGTGATAAGATCTCTTATAACCAGGAGTGATAAATCCTTTGTTGATCCACCATAGCCATAGTGTACTCGATGTAACCAATCACCACCGTTCTGGTAATCCCTAAGAGAAATAACGTTAGGCTAGTGTCAAATCACATCGATATTTACACATGGTGCTTTGGTGATCTCAAGTCAAAGGACCACATGCATCACCACCCATAAGATGATATATTTCATAGACATTAGGTTTACTATCTTGTATGAAATCCTTTGATGGATCAACCTAGTGGACTTGCACAAGCAAGCACCTATGCGTTGCACTAGGTTGATGCCTACAACCTTGACATGCGAGACGTGTCACTACCTTTCAATAGAGTCATTCAACGCAATGATAGTCTTTCCGTATAATCTATGTCCTAGGTCAAATTTATACTATGACTACGGATAGTTTTAAAATGGCCACCATATGTGCTCATAGGGTTCTCACAGTTAAGATTTATAACACTTAATTCCCTCATCACAGGTTTCAACCTTTCTAAGAACATATACTATTTTCTTTATATGCAATAAATAGATGTTAAAGTATAGATACTTGTAAATAAGCAATGCCTTTATTCATTATAAATAATGTTTACAAGAGACAATTTATTGGCTCTAGTACACTACTCTAGCACCTATCACTGTGATCAATCATCAATAAGAAATGTAGGTCAATGCTACGAACTTCACTAATTTGTATTGAAATTTAAGGATTCTATTAAAGTAAAAAAAAAAAGAAGTTGTACATCATCAATGAACCTATTATGGAAGCGCCTGAACCTGAGGCTACTTAGGAAGCAAGAGATTCTTATCAAAAGTATATGGATGATACCAGCATTGTTCAATGTATCATAATGGCATCATTGACACCTGATCTGCGAGAGCAACATGAGAATTTGGATGCTAGTTCTATCATCACAAATCTCAAGGAACTCTTCTAGAGGCATGCAAAACATGAGTGATACGAGGTGTCAAATGCATTGTATAGATGTCGAATGATTGGGGGAGCCCCAATTGGCCCACATGTAGTCAAGATGATTGGCTACATTCAAAGGACTTGAGACTTTGGGATTCATCATGGATGCAGAACTGCCTATGGATCTTAATCTACAATCCTTGCCTAGTTCATTCTCCCAATTCATATTAAACTTTAATATGAATTCTATGGAGGAGACTATCTCAAAGCTGCTAAGTATGCTGAAGACGATAGAAAAAGACATGAAGAAATCCAAACTAGTGCAACTTGTTGCTATTGCACATGGAAAGGGAAAGGGAAAGGGTAAGCAAGGCAAAGGAAAGGCCAAGGTCAATCCTAAGTCCAAGTCTAAGACCCAAGATGTCCTCAAGCCTACTGGAGGCGTGAGCAAGGATGGAAATGTTGTTTGCTTCCATTGTGGCAAGCCTGGCCACTGGAGGAAACATTGCAAGGCCTTCTTAGCAAGAAAGAAAAAGAATTCTGCATCTTCTTCCAAAGGTATGTGTATGATTGAAATTATTTTTTCTCCTATTACATCTTGGGTCATTGACACTAGATGTGGATCTCATATTTGCACTTTTGTGCAAGGGCTGCGGTAGAGTAAATCGCTTGGTCGAGGAGAAGTGGACCTACGAGTTGAAAATGGAGCGCGAGTTGCTACATTAGTAGTAGGGATTTTTTTATTTATCTTTGCCTTCGGGGTTTATATTAGAACTATCAGATTGTTATTATGTTCCTTTAGTTTCTAAGAACATTATTTTTGTGTTCGCTTTGGACAATGTTAGATATCAGTTTCTGATAACTAATAGGTCATTATCTTTTAGTTTGGATGGTATTCAATATGAAACTGCTAGATTACATAATGGTCTATATATTATATATTTAAATAATAATGAAATATTCAATCTTGAAAATAAGAAAGCCAAGAATGATGGCTTTAATCAAATGTATCTATGACATTGTAGGTTGGGTCATGTGAACCAGACTCGCATTGCGAAACTCCATAAAGAAGGAGTTTTGGACCCATTTAACTTTTAGTCTTATGAGGTGTGCAAGTCGTGCCTATTAGGCAAAATGACCAAGTCACCTTTTACTGGACACAGTGAAAGGGTAGTGGAGCTGTTAGGCATCATCCATAGTGATGTATGTGGATCACTAATAGTACAAGCCAAAGGTGGATATCCTTACTTCATCACTTTTATTAATGACTTCAGTAGATTTGGTTATGTCTATTTAATGAGACATAAATTTGAATCCTTTGACAAGTTCAAAGTGTTAGAATAGGTGCCTTAGAGCCAATCCATTATTATAATATTGACTCTTTGTAAGAATGTTTATAATCAATAAAAGGTTTTTTTCTACATTATGTAATTCATATTCATTGTATGTTATGATGGATGTCCTTAGAATGGTAGAACTGTGACGAGGGTATCAAGTGTTTTAAATCTCGATAATGAGGACTTTATGATCACATATGGTGGCCATTCTAGAAATGTCCGTAGCCTCAGTATTATTCTGCCTAAGGACACAGATAATACAATAAAGCTATCATAGTGTTGAATGACTCTACTGAAAGGTAGTGACTGATCTCACTTGTCAAAGTTTTTTGCCGACAACCTGGTGCAATACATTTGTGCTTGCCATAGGCGAGTTCACTGGACAGACCCACCAAAGGATTCCACATAGATGTTAACCCTAGTGTCTATGGAATAAATCCTCTAACGGATGGTGGTGCATGTGATCCTTAGATTTGAGATCATCGGAGTGACTTGTGCACTAATTGGTGTAGTTTGACACTAGCCCAACGTAGTTTTATTTAGTACTATCCGAACGGTAGTGATTGGCTACATCGAGAAGTGTATCAAGACTATGGTGGATTGAAAAATGATTCATCACTCCCAGGTACAGGAGAAATTATCTCACTGAGCAATTAGGTAAATGGCAATGACACTAAATATGTGGCCATAATGAGATTGAGTTGTAGCTTAATCCATTATATTCTGGTCATTGGTCTAGTATGTTAGAGTAGGTGCCCTAGAGCCAATCAATTATTGTAAAATTGATTATGTAATAAATGTTTATTTATCAATAAAAGACATATTCTTCTATATCGTGTATGTAATGATATATATCCTTAGGATGGTAGAACCGTGATGAGGGTATCAAGTGTTTCAAATATTGATAGTGAGAACCCTATGATCACATATGGTGGTTGTTGCGTTGTAACTACAACATGCAATATAGCAAGTGCACTAGTCGCAATAAGTAATAAAGTGATAAGAAAAGTATCGTTCCCACGAGGATTGGTTGTTAAGCACTGATTTTCCTAATTGTTATCAAGTTGGAGAAATTGAAAAGTGTTGGATTTACGGGAGAAACTTAAAATTAAACTAAAAGCAAAATTTACTAAGTATTAAAAAGCTAATTAATGAAAGCAAGATTAAAGTAAGAGTAATATCAATTTAAGCAAACGGGTAGGGTTTTGACTTCATTAGGACTCTATGGATTAATTCTACGAATTATGCTACTTCTACACTTACATACACGGATTGTAAATCAAATTCCCTCAATTGTAAAACATACCTTCTCATGCTATGAATTCCTACTTTTCCCTATTAAGCTTCTGTACCCAACAAAATGAAGATTAATAGATCCAAGTTCATTAAGCTAATGGAATCCTAGATTGATTTCATTGATTCTCAAACCTATCTCTAGCGTTCAATACAACAATGGTGATTACCCAAGAACCCCAACATGATTCATTTCTCAATCTCATCATGTTCAACAAATAAAATCAATAAAAATGAGAATAATCACACAATCCATGCAATAGAATGTAAAAGCAACAATAATCTATTGATTAACCATAGAAATCTGAATTACATCAAAACCCTAACCCAAAGTGAGTTAGTTCATAACGAAATTAACACAAATAGCAAGAAAAACAGTATATATATTATTCAACATATTGAAACAAAGAAAAGAGAGTAAAAGATCTCCCCTAATTGATGAATCCACAAGGTTAAATCTCAATTCTTCTCTCTTTTTCTCCCAAAATGTCAAAGCTGCTCTAAACCAAGACGAACCTCTCTAAAAATGGTTAACTTTTTCTTATATAGTCGGTCCAAAAACCTAAAAACTTTCCTAAAATAAAACTGTGCGTTTTAATTAAAATTGAAAATCGCAAACTTCGCCGGGGTGAAGAATATTCTTCGCCATCGCTACGAGTTGAATTGAAATCTCATTCGAGCGTCTTTCACTGCAGCGAAGAAAGAACTTCACTACGGCGAACCTTCCTGAACAATTCTAAATTTACAGAATTGCCCTCCGCTTGCTTCCATGCTTGAATCTTCCATGCTTCGATGCTCTCCAATGGAACAAGCTTCATAGTGCTTCAAATCAGCTTCAGAACTTCCTCGAATTCTGAGTTCGCTTGCTTCTGGGTCCAAAAACTCGAGTCTGCTCATTATTTGCTCAAAGTGCACGTTTTGGCCTGAAACATCAAATATGTGAAATTAAGTTGCAATTCAGGCACAAACGAAATAAGAAGTATCCAAAATCCAGCCAAAAAGCCTAAATAAAATAGTATAATCATTGGATTATCAGTGGTCATTCTAGAAATATCTGTAGCCCCAGAATTATTCTAACCAATGACACAGATAATACGGTAAGACTATCATAGTGTTGAACGACCCTGTCGAAAGGCAATGATTGATCTCACTTGTCAAGGTTATTTGTCGACAACCTGGTGCAATGCATAGGTGTTTGCTAGAGGCAAGTTCACTAGAAAGACCCACCAGAGGATTCCATATGGAATGATAACCTTAGTGTCTATGGAATAATTCCTCTGACGGATGGTAGTGCATGTGATCCTTAGACTTGAGATCACTAGAGCGCCTTGTGCACCAATTGGTGTAGTTTGACACTAGCCCAACATAGTTCTATTCAGAGCTATCAATACGGTAGTGATTAGCTACATTGAGAAGTGTATCGAGACTATGATGGATTGACAAATGATTCATCACTCCTAGGTATGGGAGAAGTTATCTCACTAGATAATTCAGTAAATGGCAATGATAGTGGCCATAGTGGGATTGAGTTGATGCTCAATCCAATTTAATGTTCATGTCATTAGTCTAGTAAATGAATACAAACATATCGAGGATATCTGAGGGTGACACTATTTTTGTACCTCAATCTCGATGAGATAACAGTTGATGAAATGATTTAATTGCACGGTAGACATATCATTGACAGGCTACGATTTTGCTAAATCTGAATCTATCGGGTGGCCATGATGCCTTGCTAGGGGCCAATCTTGGTCTGTGTGTAGCGAGACGATTAATTGGTGTTAATCGCAATACTACACACTGTTGATACGATAAGGAGCCTACGGGTCATACACTTAGAAGATAATTTAAGAATCAATTTGTGAGAAGGGTGTTTTCATCTTTTAGGACAAAAGGGTATTTTGGTAATTCTACAATGCAATTAAATTTGCTGAGTTTGTTACCTGCATTTAATTTTAATATTAAAATTAAATTATGAGATTATATTTAAATATATCTCTATGTATATTTAAATGAATTATCATTATTAATTAAATATTAATATATTATTATATATTAATTGATTTTAATTATAATAATTAATTAATTAATTAAAATACCATAAATGGTGTGTTTGGTTGCAAGAGTAAACTAGGGTTGGAGCCCATGGCTATTTCTAAGTGGAATAGGGTTTTAATTGTTGCACTATATAAGTGCAACTTAAAATTAAAACATGAAGTATTATTCATTCAATTAAAACCCTAGCCACCCTATATCTCTCTCTCTCAAGAAGAGAACTTTTCTTGTTCTTTTTTCTTGATTCTTGAAACCCTTGATTGTTCTAGCAAAATAATCAAGGGTTTTGCAGATTATCTTCGTGTGGACTTTCGTGAGTACGACCCTACTTTGGATCGATTAGTGAAGAATCACATGAACAATTGACGGTGAACAGCAACCGTGAATAGCAACCAGTGAACAGTAACTAGTGAATAGTATTCATGTCCGAAATCAAAGATATTTGAAGGAGCCTCCAAACATACGTAAGTATTCTAATCCTTGAATGGATTTACTTTATACATATTTTGTTTACAAACATGTAAACGGTATAATCTATACTCGAATCTTGGCAAAGAAAGGTAATTGATTTACCGATTGAATTTTTGTTTTCTACTACGTATGGTAGATCAATTACTTACACAGTAACCGAATACAAAGAAAGCAAAGATATCTGAGGTTGACACTAAATCTATACCTCAACCTTGATGAAACAATGTATGATGAAAAGATTTGATTGCACGATAAACATATCGTTAATAAGTAGTTGTTTTGCTGAATTTGAATCTATCAAGTAGCCATGATGTCTTGCTAGAGGCCAATCTTGGTCTATGTTTGGTGAAACAATTGATTAGTGTCAATCATGATACTACTCACTACCGATATGATGAGAAGCCTTCGGGTCACACACATAGAAAACAGATAAAGGATAAGTAAGTGAGAAGGGCATTTTTGTCTTTTAAGATGAAAGGGTATTTTGGTAATCTCACAATGCAATTAGATTTGTTGAGGTCGTTGCCTATATTTAATTTCATATGGAAATTAAAATAAATGACATTTTGTGTGTGTGTTATATTATTCATTAATGTTAATATTTAAAATAATATTAATATTAATAAATATAATATAAATTCAAATTCAAATTTAAAATTAATATACCATGATTGGAATTACCTTGATTTGGTAATGGAATAAGTATAATCTAACTATGGAATTAGTATGTGACTATTCCATACTAGATTAGGGTTTTAATTGTTGCACTATTTAAGTGCAACTTAAAATTAAAACAAAATTATTCAATCAAACACAAACCCTAGCCGCCCTCTCTCTCTCTCTCTCCCAAAACTGTGATCACCCATAGGTTGGAGAAGAGAATTTTTCAAGTGAAAAATTCTACAATATTATCCATGAACCAATCAGTTTGGCTAGCACATCAAATCTTTTGGCTATCGTTGTCTTGTCTTCGTGTGGATACCAATCGTTCATTTCCATCTTGGAGTGGAAGCGAACCTAAATCAATTGAAAGAGCCTCCAAACGCTGGTATGAAACTTATAATTACGTTTATTATAATTGCCATGCATGAATGATGTAAAACGGGTATAACGATATTAGGGTTTTTGGTTTGTGGATCAGGAAAAGTTTTAATTTCCACTACGTTCACTCAATCCATAAACCTATAATGGTATCAAAGCCTCTTATACCTGATTACATTGTCTTAAATATCATTTGGTTGATGTGGTTTTGATGATAGTTAATTAGGGTTTTAATATGTTGATTAAAATCTGAAAATCGTAACTTGTATGTTTGGTTGATGTGTTGGGTTATAAGTATTGCGTTTGATATGTTTGTGTTTAATCGAAATCAAATGAAACTTGATTTCAATCGTAGAGTGCACTATCGTGAAGGGCAATGCGCAAAGTGCGCATTGCAGTGCGCAGCAACACTATTGTTGCATGTTGCCATGCATGGAGATGTTTGGCTGCATGCTCAGGCATGTAGCCTTGGGTTGTGCCACTGCCAACAACACAACAGCAACCTTGTGTGACTGCACAAAGTTTGCTACCGCGCATAGCAGTGCACTGCTGCTGTCCTCCCTGAATTTTGCCGCATGTGGCTACCCCGTGGTGGCCAAGTGCTCCGCGCACTTGGCCTTGATAGCACTTGGTTTTTCAGCCAAGTGTTTGATCTGGTGCATGTTAAAATACACACCAAATATGGAATTCTTGGGTAGCCTATGTATTGATGCAATGGGCTGAATTTTGGGTCGTGTTCACGTTATTGTGGGACAATTATAATCCATAATTTTCTATTATAGGTTATTGCATGTTAGAAACATTCTGGAGGCCCAACTAAATGAGGCCCGGTTACAAGAGACCAAAATGAAAATTTAAAAACTTGTTGGACTTGAACGCAACACTACTAAACATCAAGGGGTAGTAGTGTTGTGTTCAAGGAAGTCCTAACAATCAATTGTTGAACCTCATTAGAAGAGACGTTGAATAATTTTATTCAAGTTTCTCAGAAAAACCAACAGAATATTGAACAGGTTTCAACAGCAAGAGGCATCCATTAGAAAGCTAGAGGTTCAAATAGGATAGATAGCAAAGGTAGTACAAGGTCATGTTCCTAGAAAATTACCAAGCCAACCTGAGCAAGCCAAAGTAGTCATAATGCTTTAAAGTGGTAAGATAATTCATAAGGAAATTAATTTTGAATCTGATAAGTCTTTAATTGATCATGCAGGGGAAGATAAAGTGAATGAGAAGCAATCAAGTGTATCCATTCAGAATGAGGAGATCAACCCCATCGTTGCTCCACCAAAGCCTTATGTTCCACCTATTCCTTTTCCGAGCTGATTGAAGAAAAGCAAATAGATAAGTCATTCGCTGAAATTTATGATATTTTATCTAAAATTAATATGAATTTACCCTTGCTTGATGTGATAAGGAATATGCCAGCTTATGCAAAGTTCTTGAAGGATTTGATTACTCACAAGCATAAGTTTGAACCTAATGAAAAAGTAATAGTTCTTGAAAAGGTAAGTGTTGTGCTTCAAAGGAATTTGCCAACCAAATTGAAAAATCCAAGTGGCTTCATCATCAACTTTATTGTGGGTGATAAAAAGGAAGAACGAGCAATGCTAGATTTGGGGGCAAGTATTAACCTCATGCCTTACTCCACTTATCTGCGATTAGGATTGGGGGAATTAAAGCCAACAACAATGTCTTACAATTGGCTAACAATTCAATGAAATATCCAAGAGGTATTGTAGAGAATGTCTTGGTTGAAGTTGATAAACTAATAATTCCTGTTGATTTTGTAGTCTTAGATATGGAGAAGTCGTCAACTCATGATAGAGATTTACCCATTTTGCTTGGCCACCCATTTATGCTAAGACAATGATTGATGTACATAATGGCAAGCTCACTGTGACGGTTTTGGATGAAATAGTGGACTTCTTAGTTTTCAATTCCTTGGCGTTTCCCTCAGATTCCAATGATTGAGCCTGATAGATCATACATTCCATCAAGCCTAGATGCTAAATAAATCACTTCTTGAGAGGCAACCCAACATTTTACTTTGAACTTTATCTTTATGGTTTTATTTTCTTTAGTTTTTCAAGTGTTGTCAATGTTTTTGTTGTTTTGTTTTAGGTTATTTCGTTGTCTTTTATGGTTTAGTTGTTTTGTAGGAAAAGAGCTTCACGTCGCGGCAGAGCAAGGAAGAGACATAATGCAATTTGGGCAGCAACTTGATGTTGCAGAGTGATGAAAATGGCACTGCGGTGCCAGATAGGTTTTGATGATGTCTTTAAAAGGGGGTAACTTTCTCTTTCCTTTTCTGTTTTTCCTTTCTAATTGTTACATTGAGGACAATGTAAGTTTTTGGTTGGGGGTGGGTGATAAGTACTTGAAAATGCACTTATACTTAGTGGTTTTTCAAGAGTATTTGTGGGAAATTAGGATTAATTTGCATGAATTAACTTGGTTCATAAATGTATTTTTCGGGATCATGGGTGTTTTTGTTGTGTTTTCAAGGAATTATTGTTTAAATATAATATTTGGATTATTGTTTTCAAGGAATTATTGTTTAAATATAATATTTGGATGAGAGATGATGTTTGCGAGAGAATTTGTGATGACTGGAAACAAACGGATCGAGAATTGGAGTTGAATTGAAGAAGTTATGGCGATTTGAAGTTGAAGTGAAAATCTTAGAAAACACTCTAGTTTTGAACATGCGTCAATGATTCAACAATAACTTGAGTTTTAGTTATCATATCAAGGTGATTCTTGAACCGTTGGAAATCTGATTTAAAGGGCTACATTTCACATGCTTACCACTTTTCTAGATTTCATCGTTATCATGCTCAAAAATCACTATCTCTGGAGTGCTGAAGAATGATGCAAGGTTAGAAGAGGAATTGGACTATGTCGCAACACAATTAGACCAGAATCAACCATGCTGCAGCACTATACGGCATCACACTTAATCCAAAATCAACCATGCCATAGCACAGTGCTGGGGCACAATCACAACAACTGAAAATCCTTCTTCCGTTTTTTACTAGGAAAATAAGGTTTAAGAGTCCTAAACTAAATAGAATTAAGGAAAGCAAAACCCTAACCCTTTCTAGATATAAATACAAGTCTTTTAGCATTATTTTGGGGATTCTTAGAAGAGAATATAGAGAACAGAAATACTCAATAATGTAGATATTAAGAGAGATTGAAAGAGGCTTGGAGAGAAAAATTGGGGAAGATCATCATCAACCCCATTGTACTTCTACCCAAGATTTCCTAATTTTTCTTATCTCTTGTTGTTATTTTGTTATTCATTAATATGATTATGTTTTTATTCTTCTCCATGAGTTACTAATTCTTTTGTGATTGAGGGTGATTTTGAAGCCCTACACATGTCTTGAAATTAATAAAATCTGCATCTATTTAGCTTTTGATCCCTCTTGGTTATGTGATTATTCCCCTGTGAATAGGGTTTAGATAGATTGTCTTAATTGTTTAAGTGCACAATTAAATTGTTAGGATTAATCTATTAATGTCAATTTAGGTTGTTTAGTACGGAATCGCTTTATTAACCTAAATAACTAGTGGCAAAGTGTATCCCTGCATACATAGGGGGTAATCACTCAAGATAACTAAATTGATCATATGAGTTTAGCCTTGATTCAGTAGGTCTCTCACAACTTAATGTTTTTATTACTTTGAATCTAGAGATCGTATCGTAGGTTATTCAATAAATAGGGAATTGGAGTATGACCATGTCTAGTCCAACAACTTAATAAGGAAGGATGAGACTTATCAATGTTTGGTATTTTCTAAGCTGATGTGATCAAGAGAGTAGAAAGTTAAAGAATGCTTTTATTATATGTAATTCATGTCTAGTGGTGGTGAATAAACCTTCAATCTAATTTCTCTTATTTATCTCTTTCGTGATTGTTTGCTTGTTTTTGTTTAATTTTAGTTTGTTAGTTTTTGTTGAATTTTTATAATTCGTGACAAACCCCTTTAAAAGTAGATAATTAACTAAGTTCACAAATCCTCTACTGGAAAAACCCTTATTTGCTCTTTGTTACTACATGACTTTGCATTAAAATTTAGTGAGGTAAAATTAAGTGTTGCATTTGCAAAATTAGTGGGGAAATTCCCTTTTCCTGAATTTTCTTAACTTTTGTGAAATTTTTTTTTTTTGTTTGTAATTTTTATGAGATTTGGTGTGTTTTTATTTAATTTTTAATTGAACGAGTTTTGATTTTCTAAATTAATTTATATGTTAATAATAATAACATGATTGCAATGACATGGACATTTAGAAGACGTCAAAGCTATCTACAAATTAACTATTGAAAACGTAACGAAGTTGTCAAAACAAGAGCTCAGCAGTGTCGCTTATGACTCATTAAATCAAATTAGGAGGTGGAAGAGACAGAAGAATGTTAAATACAAATGTGTTTAAGTTTCTTCGACATGCAAGGGTATGCAAAATAATCCGATCCGTTTTCAATCCGAAAAACCGAATATCTAGAAATCCGAATCAGATTTGGATTATAATTTTGAAATATTGTGCGTTTGGTTTATTATTTTGGATAGAATTTTGGAGATAGTATTGGATAGTTGGATAGGGTTATGATTACGAGAATAAGATTTACAGAATATGTGTTTGGTAGAGTATTTTGACCTTGATATTTGTGTTGAATATTTGATTAATATATTTTTTTATAAGTGATTTATTAATATAATATTTTATTACATTTTGTTAAAATAATATATCATTATATATATAACTTATCAAGTTACATTTTAATAATACTAAATATTTTATTGGTAATTTTGTCACCCGTATATATTAAAAAACAAAAACTCATATTAATTTCAAGTACTAATCCAACTGTTTAAAAACATCACATTAATACATATATGACAAAAGTACTAATTATCAATCCTTACAATCATTATTACATGTATACTCTATTAATAATTACGATATGGTTCACGCATGGTGGGTGGTTCATGGTAAATGTGTGACAGATATGGTGGTATGAGGTGGTTCACGGTACGAAGAAAACTGAGAAAATGAAACACAAATGCAGTGGAAAAAACTGAGAAAATGACACATAAATGCAGTGAAGAAAAACTGACAAAATGAATACAAACGAGAGAGAAGAAGAACTACAAACTTAACTGTCAGTAAAAAAAAAGCTGAGAAAATTAAAGTTAGGAATTGTAAAAGTCAAAACTGTCGATCAAATTTTTAAAGTCCTATTATTTGAATAATAAACCAAACGCTATTGCAAAAATCGGTTTCAGGATACAAATAAAAATAATAAGCCGAACAGGTCCAAATTTCTGGATCGGATACCTGATTGGCTTTGAAAAAAAGGGGATATCTGAATTCGATCCGGTTTTTTAAAAACAAATAATCCTAAATCGTTTTGTGCCTAACCCTAAATCCCTAAGTCTAATGAAAAAAAGAAGACCGAAGACTCAAAACAAAATCGACGCTTTTTTCCTTTCCTCACTTAAGATTCAACTCTTTTCACGATCGGGTATATTTACTTTGCTTTTTTCTTTGGCTTCCTTTGGTTTCATTACTGTTTCACACTTTCAGTCAAGACTTAACTCTCTTCATGATTCGGTTTCTTCACGACTCGGATTAGGCTTCGAATTTTGTGGTTACTGGTTACTTAGTTTGTTCTTCACTTCTTCTCCACGGTTTCTTCGGTTTCATTATTGTTTCACGCTTTCACTCAAGATTTTGAACTTGTTTTTAGAAAAAAGTCTAGTAAATCCACGACCAACGATTTCACTCAAGATTTTGAATTTGTTCGATAAAAGTATTCAATGAACCTGCGTTTCATAATCTCTTCCTATTGTATTATCTTTTTATTATGTTTCAACATCTGGGTTCATTTTGTAACTTTCAGTTTGATTAGCTATCAAGTAAGGTTAATTTCAATTTGAAGTTCAAATATTTTAACAAAAAATGTAAATAATGCATGCTTTGTGGTGAATTTTGATGTTAGTTTAAATTTGTTTGTTGAGTTGTATAGTTGACCGCCTCAGATTGAAATTAGAAGAGTCTGAACAAGAATTTAGTCGCTGCGATAGGATCTGGGTTGATGTCACTGCAAAATGTGTTCCTAGATTGTATTAGGATTTTATCTTCTGTTTTCCCTTTTATGTAATCTACTGATTCCTCTTATAAATATATATAAAATTCAGTGATATTTTAGAACTATTGTTTTAGCTTATTTTAATCTCCAATGTGTGCACTGACCTGTGGCTTAATTATTTGGTAATCAAGCATTATTTAATTTTAATTTTAATAAATTCTATCTTGGCTACTGAGTACTGAACAATGGAGGAGTTTGATATTTTAAAGAAGCATTTTTGTTAAATTCGAATCAATTTTGGATATCCGATTGATCCCATCTGAAAATATCAGATATCCAGAAAACTAATATCTAAAAATCTAGATCGGATTCTGATTGGATCAGCAAAAACCCAACCGGATTGGATATCTGGTTTTGAACACTATTGCAAGCTGAAACAGCTAGCGAGGCAAGGAGATAAGATAAATATGAAATAAAACATCTGTGGCTTCAATTCTCAAAAGGAAAATCATTTTGTAGTTTTCATGGAAACAATATAAGTTACAAAATTCAGTCATAAACTGTGTAAGTTTGAGATCTGGGATGCTTTTTTCCGTCGTTCAAACTAATAGACCGCTTGCTATAAGTTTTATCTAAGAGAATTCACCATAGTACTTCTAATCACAGAAACTTGAGAAAACAGATGTTGTACAAACTATTGCCAATTTTCTCAACAAAGTAATCACTCTGGAAATTCAATATTCACTTGATCGTAGAATATTAACATGCAAAACAGTTCAAAAGAAAAAGTAAAACATTTGCAATAAGTGTCCAGAAATATGCTGCCTTTAAATGGAAACTTATAGAAAACCCAACGTAAGTTTTACAACAAATCAACACATAAACCAACTATAACTACAAGACAGACCTCTCCTTCCACCCCATTGATCAGGAGACATGGATTAATTACAATAAGCCTGCATCAAGCATACCGGAAAAGTTTTGTGTATACCATCAACAGTTAAAGGTCTGTTTGGTTAGTTGTTTAGAATAGTACTCTATGCTTAATAGCATTTTTAGAAAATAGGATAAGATTTTGAAAAGTTTTTGGTATTTTTGTAAATATCATTTTCTTAAAATATTTAGATTATTTTAATCCTTAGGTTTATTAATTTAACTAAACACTTTACATAATAAAAGTTTATAAATTAACAAAAACGCCTCCCCTACTCATCCATATATTGTCGACAACCAACCACCGTCGCCGAAAGGTGGTCAGAATCTATCAGAATGGTGCATGATCGACTAGATTTTGCCAATCGTGCACCGATCTGGCCTTTTCCAATCAGATTTACAGCCACAAATCTAGTCGTTGTTGACAGCCAAGATATCTGGCCGTCGTCAACAGCCAAATCGTTGGTCGTAGATTTAACCGTTTCTGACCAAATCCATTATGGATCTGACCAGAAACGGACAGATCGACGCGACCAACCAGATCCAACCGATCACACATCATTATGGTGCCAATGATCGACGACGACGATGGCTACTGGCAGGTGATAATGGCTTGGGTAGGTGAGGGTGTTTTTGTTCATTTTAAAACTTTTATTGAGAAAGGTAATAGTTAATATTTTGAGTTAGAATACAGTAGAATTGGATTTAAAAAGAGCTGAAAATATTAAAACAAATGTGTATTTGTATAAGATTGGATAGGATATTGAGAAAAAATGAAACAAAGGAGCCTAAATGACTAGTAGCCATACAATCGTTACCACCCTTGCAGATGCATAAGAAGAAAAATAATCCTCTACAGAATTGGAAACAGCCTAGCTTCTACTTATAGATAATCAGGGTACATATATTAAATTGTTCAAGCTACTTCTTTATTATCATTCCTCGACTGACCAATATTATGATTGTAAACCATTACTCATTCTGCAAAAACTGTCTTCATATACATAGATTTCCTACATTTGGGACATAAGGAGGAGGTAACAATGTCTGGCCTTATTTCAGAAAATTACATTCTCACAAATAAACATAATTCATTAACAATTCAAGCTAACAGAAAAAGAAAAATATTGAAATTTTTCTTTATACATTCAGTCAAGAATAACACACATTAAATCACATTAGTCTTCAGAAAATGAATGAATATCTGCGTTCCCACACAAAATTGAAGCTAATCCGAATTCCTGAAGTCCACATATTGTAAAAGATCTAAAGATAGCTCCACATTTACAAAACGGAACAAAAACTTGGCATTACCTAAACCAATTCAATTAAGAAAGCTCCAACATCCATAAATTGGTAACATAGCTATACACTATAATGCAACTCAGAAACAGTGAATAAAAAAAAATTAGCAATAATTCAACAATTCAAGAAACACCAATATCCATCGCATTAATTTCAATCAAACCCTAATCCGAATACAAAGCCAAAAAAACAAAAAAAAAACAAAAATTCCACAGAACATTAATAACAAAACACACCAATTTTTTTTTTTTTTTTTTGATTTCTTGAAAAAACCATCAATTCACTTAGCCACCATCCTGGCAATAAAATCTTCGTACCGGATTTTCCCATCCGACCCGACATCCACTTCCCGAATCCACTCATCGAACTCGGAGGGCTCCAGCTTCTCCCCAATAGAAGTCAATATATGCCGCAGATCCGCCACAGAGACAAACCCGGTTGAATCCTTATCCAGCACTTTGAACGCATCACGCAACTGCCGATCGAAAGGCTCCGGTTTCATGTGCTTTGCCATCAGTTCAAGGAACCGGGGGAAATCAAACGGAGCCGTTAGTTTTTCCTCTGAAATTATCGATTTCAGTTGGGCCTGTGTAGGATTTCCCCCCAGTGATCGCATAAGGATCCCCAACTCTGACGGCGCGATCCGACCGTCACCGTCAGTGTCGAATAATGTAAAGGCCTCCTTCATTGACGAGACCTGGTCGTCGCTCAGATCCTTGCCCATTTTTCTCGGTTCGGGTTTTTGAGTTCTCTCTCTGTATCGAGGGAAATGATTTGATTTTCAACTTGTAAATGTGAATGGCTAGAATTTTGTAGGTTGGCTTTCTAAGACTAAAGGTGAGATTACGGAAAGAACGACATCGTTTTATATGAGGGTGAACTGGTCTAGCCATTCGTGACTTGTCAATCTCAATTATTTTGTCTGGGATGTGTTAAAGCTTGGAGCATCGGAAATTGGAATGGGAGTGGTGGATGACTTGGGCCCACATTAGATCCTTGTAATCTTTTAAAGTTGTACAAAAATGGATTACGAGCCCAAAGATTATTTAAGAGAAAAAATGTGTTACTTGTTAATTATAATGCTACTTAATGTTTAATTGAATTGGTCTAAGATGTTAGATGGAATGAGTTCACAAATTTATGCCTCGCATGACAACGCAGAATCATGATTACACAGCTCTGATGATACCAAAAAGAAGAAGCTCAAACGAAATTGTTATTCTTAGTTCCCGAATGGTCAAATTTGTGCCACGTGTCCCTAAAGTATGTGAAAAGTGAAAACCCAACGGCTAGGATCCTGCCACATGTCATTCCCTCTGTATTTGACTTTCTTTACAAGGTGGTCACTGTCATAAGTACAAGCTAAGATGTCATTAGCATGGTCTGGTCTGCAACAACCATGGGGATTACAAATCCATATCCTAATTAGGGGGATTATGCATGCAAGAAACCCCGTAATACCCACTCTTAACCACTGTCAAACGAGATGGGTATAAAAGGAGCCCTCAACCTCCGTTTCAAGGGAGGATTTCAACATTAGTAAAGCTCAAGAGGAAAATACACTAACCTTTTAGAGAGAGTTAAATAATGGTTAGGTCACTAGGACTGAACATCACTGGTTCATACTCACGGACTTTCCCTTTTGTAATCTCATTCAACCCTATAACACCCCACAATAATAATACGATAGTGGATGTAGCTTTGGTTCTCATAACTACCAAACCACTATAAAATCTCTTGTGTTCTTTACTTTGTTACATTGCTTTAACAACCTTGCTGGTTACCCTAAACCATGTGTACATTTTGCTCGGTCCCTCCTGAGGCCAACCAAGTATCTTTAGTTGATACGATTCATCGTATCAACATTTTGGCACTAGAAAATGGCCTCCCCCTTTTGAACAAACTTTGCATAGGGAATCTCTATCTATGCATACACCAGTTACAAGCTTTGCGAAAACAAAAAATGGTCTTAAGCAAAACTTCCAAAAGCCAGGTGGCTGGCCTTAAGGAAGCTAGCCACCAAGAGGTTCCTCAAACCAGTCACTTATGATGGATACACTGAAATCGTTAAGTAATGTGATACAAGCTTTACAACAAAACACACCTAGGATGAGGAACATGCAATTGAGACCTCATTCGCAAATGAACACTCAAAGCCAACCAACACCGAGATGGGCTTCGAATCCACCTCCTCAAGGCTGGAAAATGTACAACGCCCCCAGGTGCAAACCAAGAGAGAAACGTGAGAGTGAGAAGCCTACAAGCAAAACTCCCTCGATAGGAGGCCCGACAATGAACCAACGTTGAGGTAGGCCGTCGTGAAACCATTTGCCTAGACGACAGCCAGCTCCCACCAGTAAGTGCGAGTGCATGATGCAAAAGAACCAACCTAAAGGATGACAACACTTACTATAGGTTTATAGATCAATTTAACGTAGCAGAATTTAAAAATATTTTCGATCTGCAAACTAAAATTCCGCGATCCTTATACCGATTTGCATTATTTAAACACAAAATAAATATTAAAAATTTAATAACAATTTCATACTAGCTTTTGGAGGCTCCTTCAGCTGATTTTGTGGATTCCCTTTCACTCCAAGGAAGAAATGCACGAGCGGTATCCACACGAAGATAGGACGAAAATCGCTAATTGATTTATTTGCTAGTTAAATCAATTAGCTTTAAGGAATAAGAAGTGCAGAATTTTTATTTGAAATTTTTTTTTTCTCCCCACAATGATGAACACATTTTTGAGAGAGAGTGTAGGGGTGGCTAGGGTTTTCTTTTTCCAACTAAAGTTATATATGTTTTAATTTTTAAATTGCACTTAAATAGTGCAACTAATTAAAACCCTAATCTAATTAGGAATAGCCATCAACTTATTCCTTTATTATAATAGCATTACCTTGTATAATTATAGTATTTAATTAATATTATTATTATCCATAAATATTAATATTAAATTATATATATATATATATATATACACACACACACACACACATACACAATCTTACTAATTTTAATTCCCATATGAAATTAAATATAGACAACGACCTTAACAAATTTAATTGGACTATGAGATTACCAAATACCCTTTCATCTTAAAATATGAAAAATACCCTTCTCATTTATTTATCCTGTATCTATCTTCTATGTGTGTGACCCCGAAGGCTCCTCATCATATCGATAGTGAATAGTATCGTGATTGACACTTAATCAATTGTCTCACTAAATACAGACCAAGATTGGCCTCTAACAAGGCATCATGGCTACCCGATAGATTCGAATTTAGCGAAACAGTTACCTATCAATGATATAGTTACTGTGCAATCAAATCATTATCTCATCAAGGTTGAGGTACACAAATAATGTCAACCTCAGAAGATGTCCTTGATCCTTTTGTATTCAGTTATTTGACCAACGACCAGAATAATAATTGGATTGAGTGACAACTTAATCTCACTGTGGCCACAGAGTTTAGTGTCTTTGCCATTTACCGAATTACACAATGAGATAATTTCTCCCATACCCAGGAGTGATGAATCCTTTGTCAATCCACCATAGTCTTGATACACTTCCAATGTACCCAGCCACTACCGTTCTGATAGTCCTGAATAGAACTACGTTGAGCTGGTGTCAAACTGTACCAATTGCTGCACAAGGCGCTCCATTGATCTCAAGTCTAAGGATGACATGCACTACCATCCATTAGAGGATTTATTCCACAGACACTAGGGTTACACTAGGGTTACCATCTACGTGGAATCCTCTAGTGGGTCTATCCGGTAAACTAGCCTATGGCAAGCAGGTTGTCGGCAAACAACCTTGACAAGTGAGATCAGTCACTATATTTCAACATGGTCGTTCAACAATATGATAGCTTTACCATATTATTTGTGTCCTAAGTTAGAATAATACTAGGGCTACGGACATTTCTACAACGGCCACCATATGTGATCATAAGGTCCTCACTATCGAGATTTGAAACACTCGATACCCTCGCCATGGTTCTACCATTCTAAGGACGTACAACACAACATACAATGAATATGAATTACGCAATGTAGAAAAAGCCTTTTATTGATTATAAACATTCTTGTATAGAGTCAATATTACAATAGTGGATTGGCTCTTGGGCACCTACTCCAGCATAGTGGAGTGTATTTGAGATTGAATTGTCTGATCTCCATGGCCTATTGGATCAATCTTCCTGAGGATTCCGACTTCTGGAAGATCTTGCAAAGTGGGTAGTTCATTAGGATCAGGATTGTGTGAGCTTGAAAGTAGGGTTGTAGCTTCTGAGACGCGGCCAAGAAGACTACGACCAACTTCTCCATTTCGAGATAGCGTGTCTCTACATCGAATAGGTGTTTGCTTATGTAGTAAACCGACTATTGGATATTTTCTTCCTCTTAGACCAGGGCCGCACTGATGGCATGCAATGAAACGAAAAGATATAACAAGAGTGGTTCACCTAGAATTGGTTTAGATAGAAGTGGAGGCTGCCCGAGGTGGTTCTTCAGCTCTTGGAAGGAGCACTCGCATTGCTCCATCCACTTGAACTTCTTGTTGCCCTTTAGTACGTCAAATAAAAATTGGTATTTTTCTTTGGCTCCGGAAACGAACCTACTGAGGGCTGCAATATGCCCGATCAAGCTTTGGACTTGCTTTGGCTTGGTTAGGCTCTTCATATTTAGTAGCACCTGGATCTTTTTTGGGTTTGCTTCGATCCCATGTTAATCTACCATGTAACCAAGGAACTTTCTTGAACAAACCCAAAAGCATATTTCAAAAGGTTAAGCTTCATCTAGTATTCCCTTAGGATCTGGAACATTTCTCCAAGATGTTTCACATGGTCTTCTTCCTTATGTGAATTGACCAACATATCGTCAATGTACACCTCTATCGTCATTTCGATGAGACTGGCGAACATCTTGTTCACTAGTCGTTGGTAAGTTGCCCTAGTGTTCTTTAGGCTAAAAGGCATGACTTTATGGCAATAAAGGCCTCAGTCTATGATGAACAAGGTTTGTGGCTCGTCGGGTCCATACATCAGATTTGATTGTATCCCGAGTAGGCATCCATGAAGCTGAGTAGGGCATTCCGTGCAGTTGCGTCCACCAATTGGTCGATCTAAGGGAGGGGAAAGTTGTCTTGCGGACAAGCTATAATATACTCTTTAGCTAGTAATTCTTTAAGAATATATGATAAAATCCACTAAATAACTTTTGCAAACATATTTACATAGAGGTATATAATGTAAAATCCGAAAATTCTAATTTTACTTCATATAAATATATATACAAAATAACTGATGTACTTTAATAAGTACAAGATGGTCTTGGACAGTGCTGCCAAACTCCTCTGCTTCTTGATGTCCCACCTGATCGTAAATCATCAAGTACCTACAAAACAGTAGAATAACAGAGTGAGCACTGATTGCTCAGTAAGTAAACCAAACTGCACTACTGTTTTTCCTCCATTACTCAT
Source organism: Pistacia vera (assembly GCF_008641045.1). NCBI lineage: Eukaryota > Viridiplantae > Streptophyta > Magnoliopsida > Sapindales > Anacardiaceae > Pistacia > Pistacia vera. The sequence goes on from NW_022196042.1 coordinate 242,939, forward strand.
GTTCTGATTTTCCTTTTCTCACTTTAATCTTTGATAATATTCTTCATTCTTTTCTGATATTCTGCATTTCTTTCTGATACTCTGATTTGCTACTTATCAACGTGCAAAGACAATGAATAAAACTGTTCATCGTCGAGCACATAAGAAATACTTAATCATGTAAGTAGCATAATACATATGTAGAATAATAAGCTGTACTTAGGAAAGAACTTTCTTTTCTTTTCTGTTATCTGTCTCTTATGCTGTATCTCTTTCTTTTCTTCTCTGTTTCTCTTTCTTTTCTTTCTTTCTATTATGGTTTGCTGATCAGACTAGGTTGATGCATGGATTTGGAACCTTAGCCGTGTGAGTGTATACTGGGTACAGTCCTCATCTACATGCACTGTTGACGAACCGTACCAATGTTGTATCTTTCTGCTAAGGCCACTCACTGATGGCGGCATGTATGTAGGTATGCTCTGCTGGGTACAGTCCTCATCCACATACACTACTGACGGACTTTACAAATACTGTATCTCTCTGCTGATGCCGCTCATTGATGGCGACATGCATGTGGGCATCTCTGACACTCACAGGTTCCCCATCGCAACAACCTTAAACATAGCATGCTATAGAAAGAGAATAGAAAGAGATACTATGCACATATCAACATGAATTTCCAAGCTATGGAAATTCTGCACTTGCATTCTTTAGTAAATGAGAAAATATACACACTTGCGTTTTCTTTTCTTTCTTTCTCATTATTTGCTAACATATTCGTTCATATTCGCATTTACCAAATCAAGGCTATATATAAATCATATGCTTAATATGTGCATGATCAAGCCCATTATTTGATGTTCTTTCCAAGTTCACATACATAAGCTTGAAAATTCATTATGGCATAATGGTATGTGTTAAGAGTCATGAAAGTGACTCTATTTTGGTGATAAAAATACCCCATGTGTGATTAAATTGAAATATATTGAGACAATTAAAGAATTTATGAATTTATTCACGAAAATCGCTTCCTAATATTTTTCTTATGAATTTAACGTGTTTGGAATGATTTTGGAAAGGATGTGAGTTGATATTAGATTGTGGTTTATGGATTAGAGGTGATTTTGTCTCATTTATTCTGTTTAGGGGGTAAACTGTCATATTTATAAGGGTTGATTTTGTCACTTTTCAATTGTGTAGGGACCAAAGTGATATTTTGCATTTTGTTCTATAAAAGAAAACGAAAGGTCGCATTTTGAGAGGCGCTGTTCATCATTTTTTGCCGACTCTTCGTCTTCCTTTCTAGCGGCCTCCAGCCACTTTTCACCTCCGTAGGACCTGATCTGAACTCCCTATCACCAGAGCTTTTCATCGGTACCTTCGGATCCTATTTCTGCCACCATTTTTCGGAAGACCCGTCAAAAAATTAACGTTTTCCGATGAGTGTGACTGTTCGTATTCCGGGCTGCTCGTTGGTCGTTTTCGCCCATTCTTCACATCATATCGCTATCGATTACCTCCTCTCTGCCATGATCAGCTTCGTTTCTACCGTTTCAACCTCCTTCATCACCACCATGAGCGGCTAAGTTCCCGGTTGTCTATTATGGCATAGGCGAGATCGAGATTGACTCCACGACTCTGCTCATCAACTCTCGACTAGTTGAATGAGCCCAATTGTGGGACATTTGGTAGTATTGTGCTTCGGATTATATTTGTTTTCGTTTCATGTTTGATTTCGATACTTTAATATGGTTTGAGCATAATCTGTGATGAATATTGTTGTCCATTGTGATTTAATGTTTTCATAGAGCTCGCTGAATGATAAACGTTGGTTTGAAATAATTAAATGATGAATATTGCTTTTCATTACTTCACATCGATTGTAATTGAGTTGTGTTCGGATTTGTAACGCCCCGCTTGAGGTACGTTGTTATTGTTTCCTCTTTCGCCCTTAATCGAGTTGGTTTTTGTTATATTTGTTTGTTTGAATGTTATGTTGATTGTTGCCCTGAAATTGGTTGAAAATAGAAGGATTTGAGTGTACCAAGCTTCGCCGGGGCGAAGAAGAATCTTCGCCGCGGCGAAGATGGGTTGAACCAAGGGTGAAACTCTCTGGACAGTTTCGCCGCGGCGACAAATGTTTCTTCGCCGCGGCGACGGGCCGAATTTCATGTTGGTTGAGTTTTAGACATTTTCTTCCCTAAGGACAATTTGACCCTTCTACCCCTAATTAGCAGGAAAAGTGGGGAGTGAATTGTAAGGATTTTACATGGAGAATATGTTGATATGGGGGTGAGTTTGTAATGAATCAAAGGATATGGATGGAATTCCCAAAATAGAACAAGGGCAAAATGGGAATGAGTGTGTTAATATTTCATTAAAAGGAATTAGAATCAAAGAACCCCTCATTTCTTCTTCTCAAACGTGACTCTTCATTTCTTCTCCTCTCAATTTCTCTTTTCTTTTGGTTCAAGGAATTTCAAGGGTTTTGAAGTGATTTGGGGGTATAGAAAGCAACCTAAGGCTTCCTAAGGTAAGGATTTCTCCTTAAGTTGTGTGATATGTAGATTTTAGTTCATTTTGGTTTTTGAGGGTTTTCATTCTTTTGGTTAAGAGTAGAGAGAATAGCCAAGAAACCAAGTGGAAAGAAGATTTGGTGAAGTCTCTCCATAGCAAGTAAGTAAAACCCAACCCAAGTTGAGATTTATGAAATTTCTTGATTAGGGTTTTGATAGATTTGATGTATGTATGTGATATACATGTAATAAGGCATGTATGAAGGATTAAATAGAAATTTCTATGCTTTGTGAATGTTATTACTTTGCAAATATGAGAAATGGGTTGTTGGTTTGGCAAGGTAGTTGAGATGGATTTGAAGGGGTGTTATGGAACCCTTTTTGGAAGTGTTTTATTTGACAGGTTATTATGACTTTGTGAAGGGGTTTTTCCCCATTTTGGATGGTTAGGAAAAGTTTTAGATTCATGGCTATGATAGAGTTTTATAGTGCACATGAGTTGTTTGATGAAATGCCTAATAGAGGTTTGAGTGTGAGTAATGAACCTTAATTCTTGCAACATTGCATGTTGGCATTTCACAAGTGCATTAGTAGAGATGAATCATCCATGTGCATTGTTATATGCATTGAAGAGTGACCTAAGGAAGAGTAGGAAACTTTGTGTATAGAAATACCCTATGAGTAGAGAGCTTAGTGGGTAAAATTACTCTAAGGGTAGAGAGCATTGAAAAATGCTACAATAGAATGAGTTAGAAGAGTAGTATAGTTGGGATGATGCTTTGTGATCATCACCCGACCGTTATGGGAATCGGATTGATGCTTTGTGATCATCATCCGAATAGCCCTTAGAGATGGGTCGATGCTTTGTGATCGTCACCCAATGAGTAATAGAAATGGGTTGATGCTTTGTGACCACTACCCGATTAGTTAAGAGATATGTAGGTTGATGCTTTGTGATCATCATCCAACGGCTAGTAGAAGCGGGTTGATGCTTTGTGATCATCACCCGATAGTGACTAGAGACGGGTAAATGCTTGGTGATCGTTACCCAAAATTCATGAGGAACGGGTAGGTGCTAGGTGATCTCCACCCGATAGTTAGGAGGAACCGAGTTGGTGCTTTGTGATCCTCACTCGGTAGTCACTAAGAACGGGTTGGTACTGTGTGAATTCCACCCGATAGCCATAGAGAGTGAGATGGTGCTGTGTGAACGCCATTCGGCCGTACCTCCGGTAAGATGAGGCCATGATGTTATAGAAACAGAAATAGAAACAGAATTAGAAAAGGAAAGAATTAAGAGTCACACACGGGGACAGACAGTTAGAGAGTTTTACTTACTGAGCATTATTTGTGCTCACCCCGTTATTTTCCTTTGTGGATGCAGGTTCTAGGTGATGATGCGGTTGGGGGGGCGTCGGCGCGCGAGGAGCAATAGCTACACTGTTCCCCTATTTTGTCTTTTAAAATGCACTTTTGTAAACAGTAACCTTTGTGTATAAAAGACATGTGATTTGTAATGAAAAGAAACTTTTTGGGCCAAATTTTCCATTGTTAATTGCATGCATTGTACTAGTTTTCAGTAGGTGTTACAGGATTTAATTTCATTTCTACCGTTGTTACGTTTATTGTGAAGTTGGTTGTTTGGAAGATACGTGTTGATAAATTGTATTTGTTAATCGCGTACCAACTAGTGGTATTGTCTTGTAGTGTTTATCGACATTTAATGATAGTCTTTAACCAATCGAACTTGAGTGATCGGGTGAGACAGGATAGATTATACTTAGAGTTCTGGCAAACTATTTCATTGATTTACCTTGCCTTGTAGGTTTAGGGGATCGTAAAGGGTGGAGGAGAATTGTGTGAGTTGGTCTCGTGTCGAACCAAAACAGTCACGACAACGTTTTTATTATAAAGTCTTTATTAGTTTTAATTTCACTCTTTTATTATTTGCATTTAGTTTGTTTAGTTTCATTAATCAATTGCCAATTTCATTTCTGCTACTCAAAATACATTAGGTTGTTAGTTTTGCTCCCTGTGGATTCAACCCTGCTTACCACTAACTACGGTATTTAGGTTTAATTTTGTGACTGTGACGACCGGTTCGACAAAATTTTGGCGCCAATTGCCATATCAAAGTAACACTTTAACTTGCAATTCTTCTCTAACACTTCCATGTGCTATTCAAGAAGTAGTAAAGGTTCAAGTAACTAGAGCCAAGCACTAAGGGCCATTACTCTCATGGAACTAACATGACCAAGTGATATATTAAAATTTGGCATAACAATATGCACTTTTGAATACTAACATTTTTACTTGGTTAAGCCCAACCATAATCTTCCTACTTCAATTCTTGCCTTTGTCTAACCCTTTCTTCATTAGGGTTTAGCCAACTCATGCATGCATTTTTTCTTTGGATTTTCATCAAACACTTCATATACACATGCAACTACCATGTTGGCTACACTTCCACATCTCTCTAAATCCACCAAAATTTGAGCAGAAACTCACTTATTATAGCATCAAACCTGGCCATTTTCAACAATTCTCAACACTTCAAAAATTTCAACACTAATTCTTCTATAACTTCACCAAATCATCACATTATACACTACTTCTCATGGCTGGAAATTACACACCATTCAACATAAAAAATAGCCAACAATTCTCACATACAATCACATAAAAACATGCAAGAATCATACTACACAAGTCTTGCTCAAATCAAGGCTAAAATTAGGTTTACTTACCTTGAATGTGTGATATCACCTCCTTTTGCTAAAAGTCTCTTCCTCTTGGAACTAGATCATATAAAAACCTAAGAATTTAAAACTTTAAAGTTTAATCACACTCCTTTTGCTTGAATCTTACCTTTGGATGCTTTAGATTGAAAATCTATTAAAATCCAAGCCAAATCCTATGATTTTCCTTTGAAATTTAGTGAAGAAAATTGAGAGAAAATGGGGGTGAAGGGTGGCGTGAATAAGGTTTAGAATGGCTAGGGTTTAGGTTATTGCAACCTTATATATATATATATTAGTCGATTTGCCCTTGCACTTTTTATGAAATTCCATCTATATCCTTTAGTCAATTACCAAAATACCCTCATTTTTATTATCTTCTTCACATTATTTTGCTTCCTTTCACTTCCCGCTTTTTCAACTAATTATGAGTGAAAAGAGAATTTTACCCCTAATGAAGTTTTAAGGAATTTTCTTCACATTTGTCTAAGGTAACTTCAAAGAAATCCAACTAAGGGTATTAGGGCATAAATAAAATTATGTACCTTGATGTGGGTGTTACACAAGCTTTGTTTAGATCGGTGAAATCGATGCATGTTCTCTATTTTCCATTCCACTTCTTGATGAGGACTAGATTGATGAGCCAATCTAGATATCTAACTTCTTTGATGAATTTGATCTCAATGAGTTTATCGACTTCCTCTTTGAGCACATGAGACTGTTCTTCGTCCATACTCGTTTTTTCTGACGGATAGGATAGGAGTCAAGATCGATGTTGAGGTGGTGACATATGACCTCGGGGTTTATCCCGATCATGTCTACATGTTCCCAAGCAAAAATGTCCAAGTTTTCTTTAGGAAGGTGATCAAACAATTGCGTGTTTCTCCTTCAAGGCTACCCCCTATTCATGCAACTTCTCGACCGGATCGGTGGGAGGCTCATCCTTGTGCTGGAGAGGGTTGAGGGTGTCCCTGGTTGAAGTGAATTGTTGTGTAGCGTTGATGGCCATCGTGGTATTGAGACGATAGTTGCCATAGAGGGGTGAATCGTCGATAGTAATGACTACCTGAGTTGGAATAGGCTTAGATTAGATCATTAAAGGGTGAAAGCCCTCTTTCTAGTGCCAAAACGTTGATGAGATTTTCTGCACTGACTACAGCGTTAGGATGAAGAAACTCACCAACCTGAAATACTCGATTAACTCTTGGGGGAATCGATTAGGATGGGTGTGTGGTTCTTGAGAACTAGCGTATGGGACTCTTTTCGCAAGCGATGAATGACAAAGATGATGGTATGCATTTTGGTCAACAGTAGGGGAGCTGGAGAGAAGTTCTAACATTTTTAAAGTGGTTCGGATGGAAATAGAACAAGGCCTACGTCCTCTTTAATGTTATTTGACTATATCTGTTTGGGGATACAATAAGATGAGTTCCAATCATATTGTTGTATATTGACTCTATGGATCATGGTTATTCTATTTATAAAAGGCATTGTTTATATTATGTAAAACGTATTCCATATGTATGTATTAATATATGCCCTTAGAGTGGTTGAACTGCGACGAGGTAATCAAGCAATGATGGGTCTTGATTGTGAGATCCCTATGATTACTTATGGTGGCCATTCTAGAAATGTCCGTAGCCTTAGTATTATCCTAACTTAGAGCATAGATAATGCAATAAGGCTATCATAGCATTGAACGACCCTACCGGAAAGTAGTGACAGATCTTACATGTAAAGGTTGTTTTGTGACAACTTGGTTCGACACATGGGTGCTTGTTATTCACGAGTTCACCAGACTGGCCCATTAGAGGATTCATTATAGATGGTAACCCCAACGTCCATGAAATACATCCTCTAACAGATGGTGGTGCATATGGTCCTTAGACTTGAGATCACTAAAGTGTTGTGTGTAAAAATTGGTGTAGTTTGACACTAGCCAAACGTAATCCTGCTCAGGGTTATCAATCTGGTGGTGATTAGCTGCATTGAGAAGTACATCATGGCTATAGTGTATCGACAAAGGATTCATCACTCCTGGTTACAGGAGAAATTATTGTAGTGAGAAATTTAATAAGAGACAACGACCTTAAATTTGTGGCCACAATGGAATCGAGTTGGTGCTCGATTGGTTGACTGGTTGATTGGTCCGATAACCGAATCTGAATATGTCAAGGTGATTTATACTTGAAGCTGACATTATTTCTATACTTGAAACCTTGATGAGATAATAGATGATGGAAGGATTTGATTACACGATAACCATACTGTTGACAGGTAACGAATATGCTGAATCTGAATTTGTCGAGTGACCATGATGCCTTGCTAGAGGCCAATCTTGGTTTGTGTGTAATGAGACAATTGATAGTATATTGATCATGATATTACTCACTTCCGATATGATGAGGAGCCTATGAGTCGCACACTTAAAAGGCAATTTAAAGAAGATAACGAGTGAGGGGCATTTTCACCATTTATCGATGAAGGGTTATTTTGGTAAATCTTACAAAGCAATTAAATTTTTTGGAAAGGTTGTTACCTGTATCCAATCCCAAATCTCCCATAACTCTCTCCATTGCTGCCCAAGTCAATTCATTGAGAGAAAATTTCTCTTGAAATTTTCTTACTCATTTTCTTCTTTAAACTTCACAAATCATTCTAGCAAATTGGTTGTGCATGGAGTTTTGCCCTTATGTGGATTCACTTCTATCCTTGAAGTGTGAGCATTTTTCAATGATTAAGTAGTGGAGCCATCAACGTGGGTGAGAATCCGAAACCTTGAATGGGTTTTTAATGTTCTTAAGCATGCAAACAATGTATAACTCTTATATGGATTTTGGGGCTTTAGGTTATAATCGGTAAATTTTTGTTTTCCACTGAATTTTTTTTTATTAATTCCTAACCATGGTATTGAAGCTCCTTATATTAGATTACATTATTTAATTTTGCTAGAAATTGTTTAATTTGTTGATTACATGATTTGGGTTTTAATTTGATTAATTTGGATTTGGATTAATTGGATTAAAATGGATTTGGTGTGTTGATGGGGATATTGAAATCTGTTGTGTTTGATCTAATTTTTGGTGAAGAGTTGGAATGAAACCCTAGATGCGCCACCATGGACGGTGGTGTAGGCTACCATGCGTGGTGGTGCGTGGCAGCATCGTGACTGAAGTAGCAACATCACATACACTACTATTGCCCTTGGTGCAAAGTAGCGCGCTCGCGTTGCTGTAGCCAACCGCGTGCTTTGTACATGGCAGCCACCTATTACCGTGCATGGTGGAAGGGAAACATGTGGCCTTGGCGAACACCCATCAAGGTGTTCAGAAGGGAAACAACGATTGTCCCAAACATCCTTGGTTGATAACATGGGACTACTGTCACTTTCACTGTAACGATGCTGTGTATGGTGGCTGCCTTTGGTTGATCATTGTTGTAAATGGCCTAGCCTTGCTGGCTATGTGTTTACCCATATTTCCCTGACCTTCACTTTTGTTTTCACACAAGTGGTTGACTCGTTGTGTGTTTTTACGCACAACTGTCCTATCCTGGGCAGCCTGTGATTTTCCTCCGGGGAAATTGCTCTTATTTACACTACAATGCTCTTTTTTTAGCGATTCAAAATCTCATGTGTTACTGCATGTGTGAGGATCTTGTTAGTTGGTCTACATAAGTTTTTGGACTTTTGTAGCATGGGTTTAAGTGTATTTACAGTCAGTTGAGGCTAGTGCACGTTAATTTGCTATAGGTTTGTAAATAGGTCATAATGGATTCAATCGTGAGTCAATTGATTCACAGTTTTCACTAGTATATTGATAAAATGTTGGTGCATCTTTAACGAGTTTTTAATGCTATTGCTCATATGCGTCAATGCGCATAAAATCGTTGTTTCGAGTAGCACACGTGTTGGTGCAGGTGGGCTTCATTTTGGGTTGGTTTCTCACGTTGTCGCGCATTGATGTTGGTCCAGAATTTAATATAATTGTTGCTACATATTATAAACATATATTGAGAGGCTCAACAACAAGGGACTAAACTGAAAAGTTTACAACTTGTTGTGTTTAAACACAACAAGGAATAATATAAGGGGTAATTATAATTTACCAAGTTATCAAAAATTGTATTTTTGATTGACTGTTATATGCATATTCTTGTGATGAAATTGCATGGTGTTGGTTGCATTTTCTTTTAGACCTAGTTAAATTTGAGGATTGTAATTTCAATTTAAATAAGGCCTACGTGCCTTGCCTTTCTTTACAATCTCTTGTAATTTCTCTTTCTCATCTTACTCCCCTCGAATGTAAATCGAGGTTTCTATTTATTGATGTAAAGTTAAATTAGAATTTATTTTAATTTAATGTAATGATTGAGAAGAAGAAGCATTGGATTGAAGAAGGCAAGTTTTTAAATTGAATGTCCTCTTGTAATTTAATTACCTAGGTTGACATACAAATTCCTCAAAGCTCAGGGAATTTGAGGCAATGCACCAACACGTTTATCTTTATTGCTTAGTTCACATGCTAAGGGTGAATGTTATGGATATAACATATTAATAAAAATAATAAAATGATGAGACCAAAAGCAAAAGCAAAACCCTCATTAAAAGGATATTAAGTCTATTATTCACGCCTTCCAACACCATAGGCCAAGTCAAACCATTGATCGTTGTAACCTTTTTGATCAACAAAGGGTATGCGTTTATCAATGAGAGACTAAATCGCATTGGAGTTTTTCCTTAATGGTGTTGGGTAAGACTTAAATAGTAGTTTGGTTTGTTCAATCAAGGAAGGTTGAAAATGTACTAGAGGCACATGTAGAGAAGTGTAATTTTATAATGCACGGGATGATATGTAGTACCTACTCTATAGATCCAAGAGTTGCACTTAAGGTCAATGGTCGGCGCCATTGAATTGTGTAATTGATTTGCTTGTCCAATTTTTATTCGAGGATTAATGGTTGGTGCCATTAGTTGGTATAAATTGAGTTTGTGGCCTGCCTAAGACTATCTCCAACCCATTGCACCAAATTGGTGTGAAACACTATTGCATCTCCAACCTACTACACCAAATATTACACCAAAAAGAATATTCTTTAAAATATTCTCTTTCTCTTTCTTTTTCTTTTATTGTAATAATCAACAATTAATCTGTTTCACTCATTATTTTTCTATATATTAATTAAATATTGGGAATGATATTTTTATTAAATAATAATTACTTTGAAAATTATATTGATTTAATAAAATTAAGCATTTATTTAATCAAATAAACATTGCATTTAATATAGAAAAAAACATTACATCTAATATAAAATGATACCAAAAAAAAAAAAAAAAACACAAAATAATTTCATATTGATAATAATTTAATTTTCTGAATTAATATATCTTCCCACAAATGATCAATTAATGTATTTCGAAGAGCATGGTGAGCCTCTGTATCCTTGATTTGTCTATGTCGAGCAGAAAATTTTGAAATCGAACATTTTCATCTACGACAATTTCAACTTCGGGAGTTGGCGCTTCCATTTGATTCTCAATCGATGCATCACATTATGATCATCCTGATTATCATTTTGTCCATAATAATACACGCAATCATTATATCATGTAATACATTTTTTTTCCCAAACACGTGTCGGTCCTGCCACAATTGCAAACTGCGATTGGAGACTCCAAATGCACATTCCACATCTTTTCTACCTCCTTTTTGTTTCATTGCAAATAATTTTTTTTAGGACCACGTGATTGTTAATAGTTTGTATGAGAGTAGACCACTTTGGGTATATACCATCAGCTAAATAATAACCCTATTATACTTTTTTCCTTGATGATATAATGAGTGGGAGAAGCAATACCTTTAGTTAGGTTGGCAAAACGATGAGATCCTCTAACACATTAATGTCATTGTTGGAGCATGGCAAACCAAAAATGCATGCCATATCCAAAGATCATAATCAACTATAGCCTAGAGAATAATAGTTGAGGATCCACTACGACTAGCATATTGTCCTCCCAAGCTGTTGGACAATTTTTCCACTTCTAATGCATACATCTAAACTACCCAACATTCCTGGAAAACCACGTTTTTCACCAATATGAAGTAGCCTGCAACATCATTAGCATTAGGTGATCTTAGATATCGTTCTGCAAATACCTCAACAACAGTACGACAAAATCTCTTCAAACTTTCAATGGTTGTAGACTCGCCTATTTAATACACTCATCAATAGCATCTGCTGGTAAACCACACGCCAACATCTGGAATACAGCTATATTTTTTGAAAAACAGACAAGCCAGCCTACCGAGCCCATCCATTCGTTGTACAAAGTATGTATCATGACCTTTCACGTGATCAACAATACGAATGAATATTTGAGACATTCGAATCATCGGCAAACATGGAATCATATACCGTGGATTATCAGCAAAATAATCGTTGAACAAATTGCGATCAGTAGTTTCCCAATTGCGATTGATGACTCTATGACCAAAAATTGATCCTCTACGGATCAGAGAAACGTTGTTGTTAGCTATCATGAAAAGGATTGCTTTTTGCTCTGCATCAATCGCTTCAAATCATTCATCAATTCCTCGTCATCAATTTCATTTTCATAAAATGATATGAATTAGAAGATGATAATGTTAGGAACAAACCCGGTTGCTCAGCGGAAAACAAAAACTTTATACAACCGTAGATCGTTCCTTAAAGCCCAAAATCAAGGCACAATTTTCCAGTTTATGTATAATATCAAGAATCTGCAGAAAAAGTAAATCTAAGTTTAGATTCATACCCACGTTGGAGGCTCCACCAAAATTGTCTTTGAAGTGTGTTTGCTACCGATCCAATTTTAGGATCGAACCAAGAAGTCCACAAGAAGACAACCACTAAGAACCAAGGAGGGATTTGCTAATCCTCCTTGGTCTTAAGAAATCAAGAACAAAAAGAATATTTGTTTTTTAATCAAATAGTGAAAGTGGCATGGGAGATGTATAGGCTCTGTGTGTTTTCTTCTTTAATTGAAAATGAACTAATAAAAACCTTACTTATTTCACACACACATTTTCTTTTATAGGCAAACTAAGTTGCCCATTCCCACATGGAATGGGCTTGGGCTCCAACCCAAACACCCCATGTTGCCAAACACTCCCAATTAGATATTTTAATTTATTTCATCATTATCTCAATTAAAATCAATTAATATTTAATTAACATTTAACAATAATGATGATTTAATTAATATGTGCGTGCACACATTTAACCGTAATTTCACTTATTTAATTTTTCTAACACATTAAATAAAGGCTACGACCTCAGCAAATTAATTACCTATAAAATTACCAAAATACCCTTTCGTCTAAAGACGAAAACGCCCTTCTTTCTTCTTGGCTCTAAATTATCTTCTATGTGTGTGACCCATAGGCTTTTCATCATACCGCAGTGTATAGTACGCGATTAACACAAATTAATCGTCTTACTAATACATAGACCAAGATTGGCCCTTAGCAAGGCATCATGGCCACCTGATAGATCTGATTCACAAAGTAGCTACCTGTCAACGATATGGTTATTGTACAATTCATCATTTCATCATACGTTATCTCGACGAGACGAAGGCATAAAAATAGTGTCAACCTCCGGTTACTCTCGATATTATGTATTCAGTTTCTGGACCAATGACCTATATTATAATCCGGATAGAGCAACACTCAATCCTACTGTGGCCACATTTTTAGTGTCATTGTCATATACTGAATTGCGCCGTGAGATAACTTCTCTCGTACCTGGGAGTGATGAATCTCTGTTAATCCACCATAGTCTTGATACACTCCTTGATGCAGCCAATCACCACCGATTGACAGCTCTAAATAGAACTACGTTAGGCTAGTGTCAAACTACACCAATCAGTGCACAAGGCTTCGGTGATCTCAAGTCTAGAGACACATGCACCACAATTCATTAGAGGATTTGTTCCATAGACACTGGGTTACCATCCATATGGAATCCTTTGGTGGGTCAGTCCATGAACTTACTGCGTATATCTCCCTACAACAACACCCATGTGTTGCACCAGGTTATCACCAAACAACCTTGACAAGTGAGATCATTCACTGCCTTTCAACAGGGCTTCAACACTATGATAGCCTTACCGTATTATCTGTGCCCTTACTTAGAATAATACTGGGGGCTATGGACTTTTCTAGAATGGCCACATATTGTGCTCATAGGGTTCTCACTATCAAGATTTGAAATACTTATACCCCGTCACAGTTCTACTATTCTAAGACTAATCAATACATATTGGAATAATATGATTTACCGGATATAGAATCAATGCCTTTTATTATTAATTAATGATATTATTTCAAAGAGTCAATTTTATAATAATGGTTGGCTCTAGGGCATCTACTATAACAATCTCCCACTTGCACTATAGCCAATCTTTCATGTATTTAATACCAAATGATCTCAGTGCCTTTCATGCTTCTCTATGACGAGGCTTTGTCAGTGGATCTGCGAGATTGTTGTCAGTATGCACTTTACTAATTGCACGTCTTTCCTCTCAACTATTTCTTTGATGAGATTGAATGTCTGAGTATGTTGTCTGGACTTTGTATGAGACCGTGGTTCCCTAGCTTGAGCAATTGCTCCATTTTGTCACAATAGATGTCTATAGGATCAACAATCGTGGGAACCACACCAAGTTCAGACGAACTTCTTAATCCAGACTGCCCCTTGGCCGTATCTGACAATGCAATATACTCAGCCTCCATTGTAGAGTCTGTTACGTGCTTTGCTTGGAGCTCTTCCAGCTCACTGCACCGCCATTGAGACAAAATACAAACCCTGATTACGATTGATAATCATCTTTGTCCGTTTGGAAACTAGCATCACTATATCCCTTACAGTGAGCTCATCTTCCCCTCCATAAACCATAACATACCTTAGTCCTCTTTAGGTACTTAAGAATATTCTTGACAGCCTCCAGTACGCTCACCTGGATCCGATTGATATCTACTGCAAGTGCTTAAAGCACATGAGACATCATCCGAGTACATAGCATGGCATCTGATGGATCCATTGCTGATGCATATGGGATCCTCTTCATCCATCTCTCTCATCTGTGTTTTAGGACACAATTCCTTAGAGAGATAAACACCATGTGACATCGGAAGAAATCCCTTCTTGGATTCTTCCTACGAATCTTTTCATACCTTGTCAATATACGCACTCTAACTTAGGCCAAGCAACCTCCATGATCTATCACGATAGATCTTTATACCAAGGATGTAGGCTGCTTCTTATAATCCTTCATGCAGAAGCACTTGGATAACCAAGTCTTTACCGATTGTAAGTTCGGTATATCATTCCCGATCAGAAGATGTCATCGACACAACACTAGGAATGCTACTACGCTCCCACTCACTTTCTTGTAACCATAGGGCTCATCTTTGTTTTTATAAAACTGAATTCTTTACACCCTCATCAAAACGAATGTTCCAGCTCTTTGAAGCTTGCTTGAGTCCATAAATGGATCTCCGCAACTTGCATACCTTATTGCTTGACTATCAAGAACGAAACCATGAGGTTGTGTCATATCACATCCTCCTCAAGTTTCCATTCAGGAAAGTAGTTTGGACATCCATTTGCCAATCTCATAGTCATGATATGCAGCTATTACAAGCATAATCCGATGGATTTAATCATGGCAACCGGCGAAAAGTTTTTTCATAGTCAATGCCATGAATTTGTTTGAAACCTTTAGCAACCAGCCGTGCTTTATAATGTAGCACATTGCCATCCATGTCAGTTTTCTTCTTGAAGACCCATTTACACCCTATGGGTTTTACCCTTTCAGGTGGTTCCACCAGAGACCACACTTGGTTCTGGTAAATGAGTCCATCTCAGATTTCATGGCTTCAAGCCATTTAACAGAATCTGAATCCGATATAGCATCTTTGTAGGTTATGGGTTCATCGTCTTGGTAGACTAGTACGTCACCATGTTCAGTCATGAGATAACCGTATCTCTCGGTTCATGGCGTACTCTCCCAGATCTACGTAGCTCCTGTGCTACCTGAGGTTGTTCACTTTGTTCCACAAGTTGTGGAGTAACCTCCTCATGATGTTTAACCACTTCCTGTGGCACATCATCCCGTCCTTCATCTAGTATATCTTAGGTTCTAGAACTTCATCAAGTTCTACTTTTCTCCCACTAGTACTTCTTAGAAATATACTTTTCTAGGAAGACACCAAATCGAGCAACAAAGATTTTGCGCTGCTCTGGGTGGTAGAAATGTATCCTTTGGTCTCCTTTTGATACCCCACGAATATACATTACATGATTTGGGGCCCAGCTTGTTGAAATTTTCTTAACATAAGCTTCGCAACCCCAAATCCTTAGATAAGACAAGTTGGGCTTTCGCCCACTCCATAGCTCATATGGAGTCTTATCTACAACTTTGATGGCGCACGGTTCAAAACGTGAGTCGCAATCTCTAGGGCATAACCTCAAATGATGCAGGTAAATCACTAAAACTCATCATGGACCTAACCATGTCAAGTAAGGTCCTATTCCTCCTTTCAGACACTCCATTGTGTTAGGTGTATAAGGAGGGGTGAGTTGTGATACTATCCCACATTCCTTCCGGTATCTGAAAAAACCCTGAGCTTAAGTATTCACCTCCTCGATTCTACCGAAGAGCTTTAATACTTTTGCCCAACATATTCTGTACTCCATTCCTGAATTCCTTGAATTTATCAAAGGCTTCAGATTTATGTCTCATAAGGTAGACATAACCATATCTACTGAAATCTCAGTAAATGTGATGAAGTTGAATACCACCTCTGCTTCAACTGTATTGGACCACATACACACTTGGATGATGCCTCAGTTCAGTAGCCCTTTCACTTTGTTATATGAAATGACTTGGTCATCTTGCCTAAGGCATGACTCACATACCTTAAATGACTGAAAGTCAAAAGGGTCCAAAACTCCATCCCTTGAAGTTTTGCAATGCGAGTCTATTAACATGACACAATCTACAATGCCAGAGATATGTTTGGTTTTGATCGCTATGTTAGGCTTTCTTGGTTTCAATTGAGAATATCTTTATTGTTTAAATCAAAACATATAATCCATTATATACCTTGCAATTCCAAATAGATACCATTCAAACTAAAGGACAACAATCATTAGATATCTCAAAATGATACCTCATATATCCAAAACGGATAATGAAATAATATTTCTAGAAATAGAAGGTATGTGATAACAGTTTGTAGTTCTAATAACAAGCCCGTAGGCAAGATAAACAAAGTCCCTACAGCTAATGCAGCCACATGCACTCTACTCTACTTAGTCCCTACACATCAGTCAAATAGGATACCACTTCCTGTCAATGACCCAAGATGTGGAGGGAGAGAAATTAATCTCAATCATAAAAATACCTGAAGTCGTAGCCTCTGACTTCTTCTTGCTTGCGAGGAAAGCCTTGCAGTGTTTCCTCCAGTGGCCAGCTTGCCACAAAGAAGCATACTACCTTTCCCTTCCTTATGCCACTCTCAGCCAAGAGCAACCTGTCCTTTGGGCTTGGGCTTGGGCTTGGCTTGGGTTTGGCCTTGGCCTTACCCTTGCCGTTACCTTTGCTTTACTGGCAGCAACCAGTAAAACAGGCTTGGACTTTTTCAAATCCTGCTCTACAGTCCCCAGCATGTTCAGAAGTTCTGACAGGGTTTTCTCCATCGTGTTCATATTGAATTCATTATGAACGGAGCATAAGAGTCAGCAAGGATTGCAGAATTAAATCCATTTGTAATTTTGCATCCAAGCCACATCCCAAAGTCTCAAGCCTCTCTATGTGCTCGATACTTGAGCACATGAGGACCAACTTGGGCACCCTCAGTCAATGACTCCAAAAAGTGCTTTCGACACCCTTATACCTCTCATGTTAGAATTGTTTTCAAATAGCTCGTGATGTAGAATAATGGAAGAAGCATCCATATCCTCATGCTGCTTTTGCAGCATGGTGTCATCGTGCTAACATCAAGCATTGAACGCTATCAGCATCATCAAGGAACTTTTGATAAGTATCCTTAACTTCCTGAGTGGAATTAGGATCAGGCTCAGCCTGTATGGCTTTTCAAGGATTACAATTTCTTTTCTGACTTGAGTATAATCCAAAGATACGATACCAGTCTGAGAATTAGATCCATCAAACCTGTTTTCTTTTTCAATTATTGGTCGCAGTTTATATTCTCATTTTGGTGAATCTACAATTGCATAAAAGATAAAGTTATTATAAAGTTCATTATTATTTAATATGGTCTTTTATTAAACGATGCTCCCACTATTTTACTCAAGCCAATAGCCCTCACTATTAACTCGGAAAAGCCCGTTGGCTTTCCTAGTGGACCAGATCCCATCCTTCCCATTTCAAACCTTCGCTTTGGCGAACAAGCCAAATGAGTTGATTAGGTAGGCAACAAACTTAATCCACACCAGTTGATAGCTTCCACTAATCAACCTCAAATGTGAAAAAGCCAACAAGCCAATCACACAATCCAATGGCTCCAACCATTGTCCTCAAGTGTGATTCTCAGTATCAGTAGAATGGACACTACATGTCACCACGTACACTTATATGTGTACTGCTCTACTATGCCTATGACGCGTTTATCAACCTTCGCTTGGCAAACAAGCAAAACCGTAATTTTTAAGTTGACCCATCACCATTAAGGAAAACTCCAATGCATTTTAACCTCCCACTGGTAGAAGTACCCTTCGCTTTGGCGAACAAGGTTTCGACGAATAGTGGTTTTGATTAAAACCATGGTGATGGAAGGCTTACGTGACTTAATATACTTTAATTGAGGGTTTGTTATTTAATGTCTCACAGATTATTATCTTTGTTAGAATGACATTGCTTGGCATGTTATTCAAGATTCAACCTTAGCATGCATTCTATAAAAATTTAAAGTGCCGGTACATGGCCCAACTAAAACCGATTTCCTCGAGCCTAGAGGAATCAGTGATCACCTAGGGGTCCTGTAATAAACATCTTGAGTCTTCAAGTATGGTTGCATAGTCCTTTGTTTCGTCTTTGATTACATTACAAAAACATCATTCTAAATTTGCAATAATAATAATTATACAAATTTCTTTACATCAATAAATTTAAAAACCTCGATTTACATTCGAGGGAATTAGATGGAAAAACGTACATTGAGAAGAGGAGATAGGCAGGACACGCAGGCCCTATTTAAAAAATTACAACCATACATACCCAAAATTACTTTAAAACATTCACCCTTAGGTCTAAGGCTCAGGTACCGGCACCATGCAATATACAAAAAACCTACAAGACATACATTTCAAAAACAATCTATTTTTGAATTGGGTGGGTATATTAATTACCCTCTTAAATGTGCAGATGTACATTGGCTTTACAAGTTATTAAAAACTATAGATTAGTCCCTTCGCGAAAATAAAGAATTTGGGAAAGCTACAGACTTGGCGAGAATTTACAGTGGCACTTCGCCGCGGCAAAGCTTTACCTAGAAACCCCCAATTCATACAGTTCACGTTTTTTGCAGTTTTTATGTAAAAACACGAATCCAAATTAAATCAAACGCACATACGTTCAACCAGGATATTAACCACCCATATAACATTCATCACACACTTATTAAACCAATTTATCAATTGATTCATTCAATCAACAGTAGATTTACAGATTTTTCAGATTTAACAAAATCTAGGTTTTTAATGGCAGATTCATCAAGGCAACATGTTATCAACAAACATATGTAATCAACCTTCATAAAAACGTAAAATCTAGTACCCTAGGCTCGGATACCACTTGTTAGGAAACAACCCGGTTGCTCAGCGGAAAACAAAAAATTTTATACAACCGTAGATCGTTCCTTAAAGCCCAAAATCAAGGCACAAATTTTACAGTTTATATATAATATCAAGAATCTGCAGAAAAAGTAAATCAAAGTTTAGATTCATACCCACGTTGAGGATCCACCAATATGTCTCTGAACGTGTTTGCTACCAATCCAAGTGTAGGATCGAACCAAGAAGTCCACATGAAGACAACCACGAAGAACCAAGAGGGATTTGCTAGATCCTCCTTGGCCTTAAGAAATCAAGAAGAAAAGAATATATTTTTTTCAATCAAATAGTGAAAGTGGCGTGGGAGAGTGTTGTTAGGCCGTTTGTGTGTTTTCTTCTTTAATTGAAAATGAACTAATAAAAACCTTACTTAATTTCACACACACATTTTCTTTTATAGGCAAACTAAGTTGCCCTATTCCCACATGGAATGGGCTTGGGCTCCAACCCAAACACCCCATGTTGCCAAACACTCCCAATTAGATATTTTAATTTATTTCATCATTATCTCAATTAAAATCAATTAATATTTAATTAACATTTAATAATAATGATGATTTAATTAAATATGTGCGAACACACATTTAACCGTAATTTCACTTATTTAATTTTTCTAACAAATTAAATAAAGGCTACGACCTTAGCAAATTTAATTGCACTTTGAAATTATCAAAATACCCTTTTGCCTAAAAAGATGAAAACGCCCTTCTTTCTTCTTGGCTCTTAAATTATCTTCTATGTGTGTGACCCATAGGCTCCTCATCATATCGGCAGTGTATAGTATCGCGATTAACACCAATTAATCGTCTTACTAATACACAGACCAAGATTGGCCCTTAGCAAGGCATCATGGCCACCTGATAGATTCGGATTCAGCAAAGTAGCTACCTGTCAACGATATGGTTACCGTACAATTCGATCCTTTCATCATACGTTATCTCCACAAGACAAAGGCATAGAAATAGTGTCAACCTCTGGTTACTCTCGATATTATGTATTCAGTTTCTAGACCAATGACCTATATTATAATCCGCATAGAGCAACAACTCAATCCCATTGTGGCCATAGTTTTAGTGTCATTGTCATATACTGAATTGCGCCGTGAGATAACTTCTCTCGTATCCCGTAGTGATGAATCATCTGTCAATCCACCACAGTCTTGATACACTCCTTGATGCAGCCAATCACCACCGTATTGACAGCTCTGAATAGAACTGCATTAGGCTAGTGTCAAACTACACCAATCAGTGCACAAGGCGTTCCGGTGATCTCAAGTCTAAGGATCATCTGCACCACCATTCGTTAGAGGATTTGTTCCATAGACATTGGGGTTACCATCCATATGGAATCCTCTGGTGGGTCAGTCTAGTAAACTTGCTGTGGTATATCCCCCTACAACAAGCACCCATGTGTTGCACCAGGTTGTCACCAAACAACCTTGACAAGTGAGATCAGTCACTGCCTTTCGACAGGGACGTTCAACACTATGATAGCCTTACCGTATTATCTATGCCCTTACTTCAAAATATTACTGGGGGCTATGGACGTTTCTAGAATGGCCACCATATGTGCTCATAGGGTTCTCACTATCAAGATTTGAAACACTTGATACCCTCGTCACAGTTCTACCATTCTAAGGACATATGTCAAAACATATTGGAATAATAATGATTTACGCGATATAGAATAAAATGCCTTTTATTATTGATTAATGAACATTATTACAAAGAGTCAATTCTACAATAATTGATTCGCTCTAGGGCATCTACTCTAACAGATAAATGAGATGGACCTCCAAAATTGAAATTCATCTTTGTAGATATATTAGTTGAATGATTTGGAAGTTGATTTGGTGTGAGCTTTTATAGTTGAAGAAAATAATATTCTAGATAAAAAATAATAATTCAAAAAGATGTATTGTCCATTCAAGCTTTTGAGATTTGTGGCTTATTCAAAAAGAAGTATTGTCCATTCAAGCTTTTTAGATTTGTGGCTTATTCAAAAAGATGTATTGTCCATTCAAACTTTTGAGATTTGTGGCTTATTCAAAAAGATGTATTGTCCATTCAAGCTTTTGAGATTTGTGGCTTATTCAAAAAGATGTATTGTCCATTCAATCTTTTGAGATTTGTGGCTTATTCGAAAAGATGTATTGTCCATTAAAGCTTATGAGATTTGTGGTGTGTTGTCCATTCAAGCTTTCAATTCAAACTTATGTTATAAAAGAGCATACAACACATTAGTTTTGAACACATCTCTTCTATTTCCTCTTAGAAAAAAAAAGCATATATCTTCTTCATTTGTGTTACAAAATGACTGCACAACAATGTTCTTCGTACGCAAATGAAGAAGACATGCAACTATGTCATATTTATCTTGATGTTTCTCAAAACTCGATTTTAGGTATAAACCAATCTAGTGATCAATTCCGGTCTCGAGTTGAGCTTGACTACAATAGTTCCAAACCCGTGTTTCCCACTCAAGTTTGAAACAAAAGATCTTTGCATTGTCGAATGCAACTTATCTTTAAAGCTATTGGAAAATTGAGGGGATGCGTACGTCAAATTGAAAATATGAATCCAAGTGGTGCTTCTGAGCAAGATATTGTGAGTATTTGTTACATTTCATTCAAGCTTTTTTTTTTATTTTTTATCTAATTGATTTTAACGTTATATGTATATTGTTTTGTAGATGATTCAAGCCAAAATGTTACTAGCACAAGATAAAAGTTACAAGAAAGGTTTCAGATTTGATCATGTGTGGCCTATACTTAAGGATATTGAAAAATTTATAGATAATGTTAATGCCGCAGAAGTATTTCAAAGGCAAACCGGTAGGTCGGTATCATAAGAATCAGAGACTCCCACTTCAAAGTCTCCCCAATCGGTGTCTTGTGACATGTTGTCGTATTCTCTAAACATAAATGATGAAGATATTGGGGGTAGTTCAGCTTAATGACCCATTAGGGTGAAGAAAGCAAAATTTAAAAGGAAAAATGATGAAGAAGTTTCAAACAGTATTGAAACTATTTAATAAGAAAATCAACAGCTCACTGCTATTTTCAATCGGGGCAACTCAGCTAGCGCACAAAATTATGAAATCCAAATGAAAAAATTGGCTTTGGCAGAATATCGAGAAGATAACAAAATTTTATTCAAGGATTTGAATTCCATAACCGATCCAAGCCTATGTTAGTTTTTTCAAAATGAGCAATCAAGAATTATGCAAAAAAGAGTTCAACAACAAGGCCAAGGATCTTAAAATAACTCTAGTTCTTTCCAATATTTTGATGATCTTAGAGGATCCGGAACTAATCTACCGCAATACTAAATTGTTATTTTAGTTTATGTTGTATTTTCTTTTAATTTTAGTGTTTTTAAATTAGTGTTAATTTTTATTTTGAGTTATTGTAGTTTAATATTTGCATTGAATAAAGTTTTGTTTTTAATTTTTCATCATTTTTTGGATTATATAATTATTATGAATTTATTATTATAAATAATAATTAAATTAACTTAAATACAAATAACAAAAAAAATATATATATTTTTTACTGTTTGAACAGTGCCACGCCAAATTGGTGTGCATGAGCAGTGCTACACTAAATTTGGTGTGGCACTGTAGCTGGGCACCAAATTAGTGCAAAAACTGGTGCTGGATTGGAGGTAGGTTTCACGCTATTTTGGTGTTTTTACACCAAAATAGCATTGGGTTGGAGATGCCCTAAATCAACCCATTTTTAACTTGATTCAATCAACGAAGGTTCAAAATGGAATTGATGGGATCTTGGCCCACTAAGAAGACCAACGAGCCTTCCCGAGTTTAATAGTGAGGGCTATTAGAACTTGAGTAAAATAGTGGGAGTGTTTAATTAATTAAAAGACCTTGATTAATTAAATCATAACATGATATTAAGTCATTTTATTTTACACTTGTAGACTCACAAAATGACAACAAACAACCTATCATTGCGATCAATCATCGAAAAGGAAAATAGGCTGGACAGTTTTAACTTCAAGGATTGGTATAAAAATCTTTGGATTGTACTCAAATCCGAGAAGAAGTTATATGTCTTTAATGAACATGTTCAGGAAGCACCTATTCTTAAAGCTACTCAAGAGGAGATAGATACTTATGCTAAGTATCTTGGTGATGATAACAATGTCCAATGTCTCATTTTAGCATCGATGAAGCCAAATCTACAAGAGCAGGATGAACACTTGGACACTCAATCTATTATGACTCATCTTAAGGAGCTATTCTTGAAGTGTGCTAGGCATGATCATTATGATGCATCTAAGGCATTGTTTAGATGTCGAATGGTAGAGGGATTCCAACTTGGGCTGTATGTACTCAAGATGATTGGGTACATACAAAAGCTTGAAACTTTGGGTTTTGTCATGGATGTAGAACTATCAGTGGACCTTGTTTTGTAGTCCTTGCTTGAGACCTTCTCACAATTCATATTGAACTTCAATATGAATGGTATGGAGAACATCTTCTCCAATCTCCTAAATATGTTGACGACAATAGAGTAAGACATGAAGAAGTCAAAGCCAGTGATGCTAGTTGATGTTGCCGCTAGAAGAGGCAAGGGAAAGGGCAAGGGAAAGGCTAAGTCCAAGCCCAAGTCTAAGTACCAGTCTTAGGATGTCTTGAAGCCTGATGGTGGCATGAGCAAAGATGGAAAGGTAGTTTGCTTTTATTATGGCAAGCCTAGCCACTAGAAGAAACACTACAAAGCCTTCCTAGCAAGTAAGAAGGAGAATTGTGCTTCTTCTTCTAAAGGTATGTTCATGATTGAGATTAACTTATCTCTTAACACATCTTTGCTTATTGACACTGTATGTGCATCTCACATTTGTACTAATGTGCATGGAATGTGGTAGAGTGGATTGCTTGGCCCAAGGGAGGTAAACCTACATGTTCGGGGCGAAACTAGAGTTACTACTTTAGGTGTAGGTGTTTATCAGTTATGTTTGCTGGTGTGCTGTCGCAAGCAACCAAAATTAAAACCTAAAAACACATGTAGTAGTGTGAGTAATGATCGTTCCCACGGAGAGTGTCTAGCCGAGTTTTATGTTACGTGAACAAGGCTGGGGGGGGGGGGGGGTGGGGGAGCGTTTGAGTAAAACGGAAACAATTTCAGGAAAAACAATTCAAATTAAATTATCGAAATCAATCAAAATAACAAACCTTGGTCTAAGTCAACATCCACCATCGAAATTTTACAACTGATCATCGATGCAATTATATATCAATTGTTACTTTGAGTATTCACCGTTGGAACTATTTTCCTATCTCTCCTTAGTTGCAGTTAATTGGGAAACAAGCGATCTGTAACAACTGCTGTAAACTAGTACAATGCATGCATAATAACAATAGAAAATTGGGCCCAAAAACTTTCTTTTCATTATAAGTCATATGTCTTTTATACACAATGAATACTGTTTACAAAAAGTCATTTTAGAAGACAAAAATAGGGGAAACAGTGTAGCTATTGTTCTTCGCTTGCCGACGCTGCTCCGACTACATCATCACCTAGATCCTGCATCCACAAAGGAAAAATAATGGGGTGAGCAGAAAATAATGCTCAGTAAGTAAAACCCTCTATCAATCTGTCCCCGTATGTATTACTCTTAATTCTTTCCTTACACTATTACTGTTTCTATTTCTGCTTCTACTAAACGTCATGGCCTCATCTTACTGGAGGTACGGTCGGATGACGTTCACACAGCACCATCTCACTCTCCATGACCATCGGGTGGAATTCACACAGTACCAACCCATTCTTAGTGACTACCGAGTGGGGATCAGGAAGCACCTACCCGGTTTTCGTAACTATCGGGTAACGATCACCAAGCATTAACCCATCTCTAGTCACTGTCGGGTGATGATCACAAAGCATCAACCCACTTCTATTAAATGTCGGATGATGATCACAAAGCATCAACCCACTTCTAATAAATGTCGGATGATGATCACAAAGCATCAACCAACTTCTAATAAATGTCGGATGATGATCACAAAGCATCAACCCCTTATCTAATAACTAACCGGGTGGTGGTCACAAAGCATCCACCCGTTTCTAATACTTATCGGGTGACGATCACAAAGCATCAACCCATCTCTAATGGCTATTCGGGTGGTGATCACAAAGCATCAACCCGATTCTCATAACTGTCGGGTGATGATCACAAAGCATCAACCCATCTCTAATGGCTATTTGGGTGGTGATCACAAAGCATCAACCCGATTCCCATAACTATCGGGTGATGATCACAAAGCATCAACCCATCTCTAATGGCTATTCGGGTGGTGATCACAAAGCATCAACCCGATTC
Source organism: Pistacia vera (assembly GCF_008641045.1). NCBI lineage: Eukaryota > Viridiplantae > Streptophyta > Magnoliopsida > Sapindales > Anacardiaceae > Pistacia > Pistacia vera. The sequence continues at coordinate 268,418 of NW_022196042.1, forward strand.
TCATAACTGTCGGGTGATGATCACAAAGCATCAACCCATTTCTACTACTCTTCTCATTCACTCTATTCTAGCATTTTTCATTCTCTCTACCCTTAGAGTAGTTGCATCCACCAAGTTCTCTACTCATAGAGTAATTGCATACACAAAGTTTCCTACTCTTTCTTAGGTCACTTTTCAATGCACAATTAGTGCCTATGGATGGTTCATCTCCACTAATGCACTTATGAAATGCCAACATGCAATGTTGCAAGAATTAAGGTTCACTACTCATACTCAAACCTCTATTAGACATTTCATCAAACAACTCAAGTGCATTATAAAACTCTACTATAGCAATGATTCTAAATCTTTCTCTAACCATCCAAAATGGGGAGAAACCCCCTCACATAGCCACATAACCTGTCAAAGAAAGACACTTCCAAAAAGGATTTCTCAATATCCTTTAATTCAATCTCAAACTACCTTTCCAACCCACAACTCATTTCTTATATTTGAAAGGCATAAACAATCACAAAGCACTAGAAATCTCTATTTAAGCCTCAATAGCATGGCATATAACATGTATATAACACACATACATAAGTGCTATCAAAACCCTAATCAAGAAAATTTCCAAATCTCAACTTGGGTTGGGGTTTACTTACCTTGTTATGGAGAGATTTCACTAGCTCTTCCTTTCACTTGATAAGCTTGGCTTTTTCTCTACTCTTAAACAAATGAACAAAAACCCTCAATAATCAATAAATACACAAAACTCACAAGACTTCACAACCAAAGCAAGAATCCTTACCTTAGGATGCCTTAGGTTGATTTTCTACCCTTAATCACTCCAAAAGCCCTTAAAACTCTTTGATCAAAAGAAAGAGAGTTTGAGAGGAAGCAAGAGAAGAAAGTGGCGTTGGAGAAGAAGAATGAGGGGTTTGCAATGTCTTAATTCCTTTTAATGAAATTTATACACAAGCCTTCCCATTTTGCCCTTACTCTTCTTTGGGAATTCCATCTATATCCTTTGATTCATTACAAACAAACCCCCCACAATAACATATTCTCCATGAAAAATCCTTTCAATTTACTCCCCACTTTTCCTGCTAATTAGGGGTAGAATAGTCAAATTGCCCTTAGGGAAGAAAATATCTAAAACTTAATAAATATTTTGGTCGGCCCGTCGCCGCGGCTAGAAAACTTCTGTTGCCGCGATGAAACTGTCCAGCAAGTTTCCCCGTGGCTACAACACCTCTTCGCCGCGGCGAAGATTCTTCTTCGCCCCGGCGAAGACTGAAACACTAAACTTCTTCTATTTTCAACCAATTTCAGGGCAAGTATTCAATACAACACTCAATCAAAGGTCAACCAAACAATATTACCAAGAAACCAACTCAACTAAGAGCAAAAGAAGAACAATAACTACGTACCTCAAGTGGGGCGTTACACGATCTAATTAATCTTACTACTAAACAACCCAAGACAAGCGCTAAAGGTTTAATCTAGTGGCAGCCTTAAGAACTAGAGAGATCGATGAAGCTAAATAACACAAACACAAGCGGTTGTATTTAATTCAGTCGAGTGTTCTTCTTAGGATTTAATAATTCTTGACGCAACAAATTCTTAACTCTTAGTTACTCACAAATTAGAGGGATCAAACAATTACAGATTTGATATCTAATTTAGCAATAGATTGCAACAAATAATAAACTAGTAGGCCTTCTAGTAATTAAATGAAACAATCATGAAAATAGGCATAGAAGAACATCCAATACTCAAAACATATATTGATCACTAAAAAAAAAAAGACCAGATTAGATCTCACAGTTTTATTGATTCCAAGGCCTTCGTTTCCTTCGACCAAGTTATGAAAATTTAGCCGCTCATGGCTATCATGAAAAACTCAAAAGAAGTTCAAGAAGAGGAAAAGGAGAGGCGTGTGTGTTCTGATCTCTCTCCCCCCTTTAAAATATCCAATTCAAATCTTTTTAATCTACTAAATCTCCTAAAAATATTCTAATATCCTAAAATAACATTTATCCTAATCTGATTAAAAATAAAGTCCTAATATAAAATAGGAAAGTGGTGTTTCCAGCTGTAACTTGCGTGCAACAGGTCTTCAAAACTTCCAATAATAAACTGCCTATTTGACTTGCAGGACAAGGAGGAATGTTCCAGAACGTCAGCAATGCAGGTGTGTCAACTTCAAGCCCCATTACAACCTTGATACAGTGAGTATCTCTCCAAACTCGAAAAATTAAAGTTGTATATCTCTTTCCTCTAGTTCCATAGCATTTTGAATCATCTCAATCGGAGCTAGGATGAGAGAGTTATGCTCAGATTACGAAGCAATGTTGAAACTATTTGAATTCACCTAATTAGTTTCGTTTTGCATTTAATGCCTCCATTTGCATCCTAAATCAAAATAGAATAATAATGAGTACATTTAGGCAACAAATAAGTATAAAAGACTAGACATTAAGGGGGGTAAATATGACATTTTACATTCTCATCATTTGCCTTCGGGCCTTATCTTGGAACTAATAGATTGTTATTATGTACTTTCGGTTTTGAAGAATATTATTTATGTGTTCGCTTTGGACGGTTTTGGATATTATTTTGATATATCTAATGGATTGTTGTCTTTTAGTTTGAATGATAATTATTATGGAAATGCTAAGATAAATAAAGTTTATATGTTCTAGATATGGATAAAGGGATATTCAATCTTGAAATTAAGAAGTCAAGCACGACGATTTGAACTAACCATTTCTCTAGCATTGTAGACTAGGTCATGTTAATCAAACTCACATAGCAAAACTCCATAAGGATGTAATCTTGGACCCATTTGATTTTCAATCTTATGAGGTATGCGAGTCATGCCTTTTAGGTAAGATGACCAAGTTGCCTTTCATTAGCAATAGTGAAAGATCTATAAAACTATTAGGCATCATCCATAGTGATGTATGTGGTCCAATGACAGTTTAGGCAAGAGGATAATATTCTTACTTCATCACATTTACTAATGATTATAGTAGATATGGGTATGTCTATTTGATGACACATAAATCTGAATCGTTTGACAAGTTCAAAGAATTCAGAGATGAAGTATAGAACAAGCTTGGTAAGAGTATTAAAGCTCTACGGTTGGCCCGAGGAGGGGAATACTTAAGCTTGAAGTTTAGAGAGTACCTTAAGGAATGTGGGATAGTATCACAACTAATACCTTCGTACTCACCTTAACATAATAGTGTATTAGAAATAAGGAATCGAACTTTACTTGACATGGTTAGATCAATGATGAGTTTATGCGATCTACCAACATAATTTTGGGGTAATGCCCTAGAGACTATGGTTCGTACACTAAACTGTGTGCCATCCAAATCAGTGGATAAGACTCCATATGAACTATGGAATGGGCGAAAGCCCAAGTTGTCTTATTTGAGAATTTGGGATTGTAGTGCTTATGTCAAGAAATTGATGTCAAATAAGCTTGCCCAAAAATCTGACAAATGTATATTTGTGGAATATCCTAGGGAAACCATGGGATACTATTTCTACTAGCCAGAAGAGCCAAAGGTTTTTGTAGCTCAAATTGTGGTCTTCTTGGAGAAGGAATTTCTTGAACATAGGATAGGAGGTAGAAAGGTCGAACTCAATGAAGTTTAGACTCCACAAGATATAGTTAATGAGGATCAGGTAGATGTACCACCTAAGATGGAGGAACATCAAGAGGAGGTCACTCCATAGGTCGTGGAAAAAAGTGACCCACCTAAGATTACACAAGAGCTACGTAGGTCTGGTAGAGTACGTTGTGAGCTCGAGACGTATGGTTTTCTTGTGACTTAGCACAGTAACGTACTGGTTTATTAGGATGATGAACCTCAAACCTATGGTTGACATTTTATCAGATCCAGATTCTTCTAAATGGCTTGAGGCCATGAAATCTGAAATGGACTCCATGAGCCAGAACCAAGTATGGATTTCAGTGGATTTACCTGAAGGGATCAAAGCCACAGGATGTAAATGGGTCTTGAAGAAGAAGATAGACATGGAAGGTAACATGCATACCTATAAGGCACAGGTTGTTGCCAAAGGATTCAAGCAAAAGCATGACATAGGCTATGATTAAACATTTTCGTCAATAGCAATGTTGAAGTCTATTCAGATTATGCTTATAATAGTTGCATACCATGATTATAAGATTTGGCAAATGGATGTCAAAAACTACTTTTATGAATGGAAACCTTGAAGAGGATGTCTATATGACACAACCCAATGGTTTCATCCTTGAAGGACAAGCAGGAAAGGTATGCAAGTTGCAAAGGTCCATATATGGACTTAAGCAAGCATCAAGGAGCTAGAACATTCATTTTGATGAAGCCGTCAAGGAATTCGATTTCATCAAAAAAGAAGATGAGCCTTGTGTTTGCAAGAAGTTTAATGAGAGTGTAGTGGCATTCCTAGTATTGTATGTCGATGATATATTACTAATTGGGAATGATATACCAAACTTGCAAACAGTAAAGACTTGGTTATCCAAGTGCTTCTCCATGAAGGACATAGAGGAAGTAGCCTACATATTTGGTATCAAGATCTATCGAGATAGATCATGTAGGTTGCTCGGTCTAAGTTAGAGTACATACATTTACAAGATACTGAATGTTAGGGTAAGTGCCCTAGAGCCAATCATATTTGACTCTTCATAATATCATAGTTATCTAATAAAGGCATTTTTCTATATCATGTAAATCATATCCTTATATGATTTGATATTTGTCCTTAGAGTGGTAGAATCGTGACAAAGGAATCAAGAGTTTTAAATCTTGATTGTGAGATACCTATGATCACATTGGTGGTCATTCTGGAAACATCCGTAGCCCTAGTATTATTCTAACCCAAGGTATAGATAGTACAGTAAGGCTATCCTAGCGTTGAATGACCTTACCGAAAGGTAGTGACAGATCTCACGTGTCAAAGTTGTTTGTTGACAACTTGGTGCAACCCGTTGGTGCTTGTTGTTTGCAAGTTCACTAGACTGACCCACCAAATGATTCCATATGGATGGTAACCCTAGTGTCTATGGAACAAATCCTCCAACGAATGGTGGTGCATGTGATCCTTAGACTTGAGATCACTAGAGCATCTTGTGTACCGATTGGTGTAGTTCGATACTAGCCTAACATAATCCTATTTAGGGCTATCAGTATGGTAGTGATTGGCTGCATTGAGAAGCATATTGAGGCTATGGTGGATCAATATAGAATTCATCACTCCTGGGAACAGGAGAGAGTTATCTTACTGTATATTTTGGTAAAGTAGACATGACACATAAATCTATGGCCATAGTGGGATTGAGTTGTCACTCAATCCAATTTTAATTTGGTCATTGATCTAATAACCAGATATTAACACATCAGGATAACATCTAAGATTGACATTATTTCTATGCTATAGCCTAATGGGATAACAGTAGATGAAAGGATTTGTGTTACATGGTAACCATACTGTTGACATGTATCAGTTCTTCACTAATCTCTACTTGTTGGGTGGTCATGACGCCTTGCTAGAGGCCAATCGTGGTCTATAAATAATGAGATGATTTATTGGTGGTTAATTGTGGTATTGCTCACTACCAACATGATAGGAAGCCTACGGGTGATGCGTGATTATTGATATGCATGTTTAGCAAGTGCACTCATAAAAAGTAATAAAGTTATGAGGTAGAGGATCATTCCCACGAGGATAGAGTTACTAAGTACCGATTTCTCTAGTTTTAACATTAATTGAAGCAACAATAAATTGGATTGATGGAATATTAACAATTAAATACAAATTAACAACTAATAAATGACAAAAATGAAATTAAAGACAAAACACAAATGAATCAAACAATGCTAAAAAATGTTAGGGCGTTGATTTCACCTAGATACGCTAACCCAATTTATAGAATCTATTACCCAAGTTCTAATTCCTTTTATTGAAAATCGAACTCCCTAAGTTGCTTGGTACTCCTTCTCAAGTTATACCACCCCACCTATTCCTATTAACCTTCCAAACCCAAAAATTGAAGTTTAATAGTTCAAGGCTGTAACACCCCACTTGAAATACGTAGCCACTGTTTACGGTATGGCCTAAAGGATTACTGAATTGCCCCTAAATTAGTTTATATATTGTTCATGTTGTTTGGTTGGTCTTTGATTGAGTTTATGTTTTGGGTTTGGTTGAGTGTGTACCCTGGAATTGATCAAGACTTAGCAAATTTTGGAGTTTCAGTCTTCGCAAATTTTGGAGTTTCAGTCTTCGCAAATTTTGGAGTTTCAGTCTTCGCCGGGGCGAGGGAGAAGCTTCGCCATGGCGACGTTGGTTCTGTGTTGGCGGTGTTGGTTTGGAATTTTTCGCCGGGGCGACATGAAGTTCTTCGCCGCGGCGACGAGATGGCAGAAAAGTTTCTTGAGTTTTCTAGAGAATTCTTCTTTTGGGGCACAATGACCATTCTACCCTTAATTAGCAGGAAAAGTGGGGAGTAGAATGCAAGGAAATTTCATGGAGAATAGTGTAAAATGGGGGTGAGTTTGTAAAGAATTAAAGGATAAAGGTGGAAATTTCAAGAAAGAGTAAGGGCAAAATGGGAAAGAGTGGATATTATATGAGCTAATAAGGGTTGAGTTCTCTAAACCCATTCATTTTACCCATTTCCACCGCCTCTTCATCTCCCATTTTCTCTCAATTTCTCACTCAATTTTCTAAGGGATTTTTGAGAGTTTTGGGCATCTTACGGACTGAACTGGGCTGAGACCAAAACATAGAAGTTTTAGCCCTGTTTCTAAGCTTTAAAACGAGACCAAAACCGTAGCAATCCGAGGCATGTAACGCAAGTTATGGTCTTTTTAGTGTGACTTGTGCAGAATGACTGTTTTGAGGAAATCTTGCATTTGGCATTTCAAAAGTGCATTAATGAGTATGAACCATCCATATGCATTAATTGTGCATTGAGAAGTAGCTTGAGAAAGAATATAGAATGTTGAGTATGAGCTACCTTATGAGTACTAGCTTAAGAGCAGAGAATTTTGAGTATAAGCTATACTATGAGTAATAGTTTGAGTGAGAAAAAGTAGAGAATGTTGAGAATAGCAACTCTTAAGAGTAAAGAGAATGAGAATACTCTGATAGTAAAGAGAAAAGTTGAGAAAGAGTATAGAATTACTCTAAGAGTTAAGCTACATTATGATGAGTAGCTAGAGAAAGAGTAGAGATCTTGTGCACAAGAGTTAAAGAAGAGAATAGAGTAAGTTGTGCGATGGGGAACCTGTGAGTGACGGGTAGAGTCACGCAGAGTGGAACACGAGGTTCCAGCCGTGCCTCCGGTCAGATGAGGCCGTGACCATCACGCAGAGTGGAACACAAGGTTCCAGCCGTGCCTCCGGTAAGATGGGGCCGTGACATTCAGAGAGAGAGAGATTGTACACTCACATGGCCAAAGGTTCCGAATCCATGCATGACTAAATCCGATCGGTAGCGAAATGAATGGAAGTCACGTAGAGTGGTAGCGCCCAGCCGTGCCTCCGGTCAGATGAGTTCGTGACATTCCAATGAGTAAGAATGAGAAAGAACAAAAATAGAAAGAACAGAGATGAGGAAAGCTAAGAGTTAAGCTATATTATGAGTACTAGCTTGAGAAAGAGATGAACAAACATGAGAAGAATAAGAGAGAGATAAGAGCATAGGGTAGGTTATGCGATGGGGAACCCGTGATTAATGGGTAGAGTATTCCCGCATGTACGCCGCATTGAGAGAGCGGCATGAGTATGAGATAGAGAAGTGGTGTAGCCCGTGAGAGAGTGCATGGGGATAAGGGCTATACCCGAGTACCCGAGAGATAGATTATACACTCACGTGGCCAAGGGTTCCGAATCCATGCATAACCAAGTCCGATCGGCTAGAATGAGAAGAAGTCCGGCTAGAATGAGAAGAAGTCACGTAGAGCAGGAGCGAGTCCTGACCGTGCCTCCGGTAAGATGAGGCCGTGACTACTAAAGAGAGAGTTAACAGAAAAGAGTTATGAGAAAGAGAAACAGAAATGAGAACGAGATAATAGAAAGAATTAAAGAATGAGAAAGCTTGAGAAAGAATGAGATAGAAAGAGAGAGAGAGTATGAGAAAGAATACGAAAGTTTAAGCTAATAAGAATAGAGAGTAGAAGAAAGAAACATGATTTCATGTAGAGCTTGTACCGGCGAGAACCATGATTTTCCTTCATGGTGAGTATGATGAGTGAGTATGATGAGAATAAGAGAGAACCATGATTTTCCTTCATGGTGAGTATGATGAGAATAAGAGAGAACCATGATTGTCCTTCATGGTGAGTAAGAATAAGAGAAAAAGAACAGAGAGAAAGAAAGAGTAAAGAGCAGAACAGAGTTAAAGGAGAATAATAGTATTAGAAAGAAAGAGAAAAACATTGAGAAATAGAAATAGAAGAACAGTAGAGTAAGGAGAGAACCAAAGAGTGAGTTGCGGGGACAGGTAGTAGAGGATTTACTTACTGAGCATTGTTGTGCTCACCCCGTTGTTCTTCTCTGTTTTGCAGGAAATAGGAGCAGCGGTCGGATGGACGTCGAGGAGCGAAGAGTATTGGCACCACTGTCCACCAGCTATGATATTTTGTATTAATTAGAAAGTTTTTAATACATAGTATTTTGTATTTGTAAAGAAGTATATTTTAATGAGTAAAGAAAAATTTGAGCCCACTATCTTTCATATTATATACATATCTATAATTTACATAGTACGTATTATAAGAATAGTACTAAAGAGGAGTTGTTACAAAGGTCTCTTAAGCTTTGTGGAATTCTATTTAGATTTCATAGATTGCATTTATCTATCTCTAGTTTTCGCTCAATCTATGGTATATATCCAAGAGTCACATATCACAATTCACTTCCTAGTCTCATTGTGAATAACACTTATTTGAATGGTGATCAAGCATCCAAAAGTCATTAAGCAAAGAGATAAACACTCAATCATGAAATTAAAACACAAAGTAAATCAATTCATATAAATTTGAATCATTCTATCAAGGTTACACCAAACTCTAGCTAAACAATTAAGTTCATACACAAAAAAAAAATAAAATAACAAAATCAAGTTTCATCATTAATAAACAATCAAAAGATGGAGAAATCTTCTCTAATTTGAAGCCCAAATCTACAATAATCTTTTCCTTCCAAGAGATGCCTCCAAAATGACGAACCAAGACCCTTTTTCCTTTCTTTTTATGTCAATATATACCCCTCTCATTTAGGGATAAAGCCCTAGCAAGCCAAAATGCGTTGTTTCATTTTGTCGCATTTGACGCAGATTCGCGGTGAAAAATTTTCTTCGCTACAACGAAGATATTTTGGGCCACAGTGTAGCCCGATAAAGTCTGAATCTAGAAAATTTTAAACATACAAATTATAGCCCTTTCAATCATGTTTCGACTCGTTCAAGAATCATCTCCATAAAAGGTCAACAGCTCAAATTATGGCTAAAATACTGAAGCACGTCCAAAGACGTTTTTCTTCAGTTTGCAACGTGCAGTTCATAAATACAAGCCAAGTTTTCACCCTCTTCCAGTCATAATTAGGAAAAACCCAAAACATGAAAGTTGTAGCTATACTTCTTAGCTTTCTATAGTTTCTAGATTCAGATCATGCTAAGTTGTAGAACTCATGTTACGCCATTTCCGCTAAAAACCATCATTTTAAGCTCAAAATCATCATTTAGACTTGCAAAGTAAAATTAATAGAATTAAGTAGCAATTATCGACCAAATTGTATGACAAGTATCCTAATGTCTATTAAAATTCAGTACAAAATCACTATAAAAAAGAGGATAATCAACGGGTCACACATAAGGGGAGTTGATTGCGGAATATATATTTAATCAGAGAAGGGTTAAAGGGTATTTTGGTATTTTCACAAAAACAAGGGTAATTCAGTAATTCTACATGGGTAGGTGTCTATGTGTATTTATTGTGTAATAAATAAATTGCCTAATTAATATTTAATATATTTATTAAATATATTAGTATTAATTGTATTAATTAAATTACCCTAATTAATATTAACTCCTTGTATTTGATATTAATTGAAAAATAAATTCCTAATTAGTTGAGTAATATATTTGATATATTAATTTTATTAGGAAACCTAATTAATACTACTCTTGTTTGGTTTAGGATTAAAACCAAACAAGGAAAATAATAGTATCCTATTCCAAATTGGAATAGGGTTTTAAGTTGCCTATACAAGACAACTTAAAATTAGGTTTAAGTAGTGAATTCATTCAATCAAAAATTGAGAGAATTTTATAGAGAGAAAAACCCTAGCCGCCATTCACTCCCTCTTTAGCAATTGAGAATTTCTTTGATTAATTTGCAAGGCTCTTTATGTGGATACTGAAGAGCGATTCTACACTTGAATCTAGTTGCAAAGGATCCGTCGTAAACAATTCCCATGAACAGTGCCTGCGACTATTTGTGAATAGTGTCAGTGAACAGTAACATAAATAGTGTCGGTGAATAGTACCTTGATAGTTCCTTGAACAGTGATGGTGAACAGTACGAAAAATTAAAAGTGAAGGAACCTCCAAATGAAAGTAAGTAATTCGCAAGCTTGTATGTGAATTAACATGTAAAATAATTAAATCAATACCTGGGTCATGGCATTAAGGTTTAATGAAATTTTTAAAAGATTATTCCGTTATGTATTTCATTCAAATTAAACCTTACGGTGGTATCAGAGCCTCAAGTAATCTGATTTAATTATTTTAATATCATTGGGAATGTATGTAATTGATTAATTACTTGTTTTATAACTAATTTGATGATTAAGTTTTATGTTTAATCTGATTAATTAAAAATTTTGTTGAGGTTTGGATTGGATCTAATTTGAAGGTTTGGATTGGATCTAATTTGAATGGCCTTGAATTAAATTTTCTGAATTCTGGAAACCTTAGTGTGCCACCTATTGAGGTGGCGCACGGTACCGTGTGTGGCTATGCACATCAGCAACAACTATTGCCCGTTGCTGTGTGCAACAGCAGGTAAACTGCTGTGCGCTTGCATGTGTGGCAACGCCTGGAAGCTATGTGCTTGCGCTTGAAGCTAGGGGTGTTATCGAGCTGAGCCAAGCCGACTTAACGAGCTCGGCTCGTGAAAGAGAAAGACTAAATGAGCCGAGTACGAGCCAAGCCGAGCTGAGCCATATAATTTATGGCTCGGCTCAGCTCGATAATGGTTTTGATACATTTCGAGCCGGCTCGCAAGCCAACTCCAAATAATTCTGTTTTTTTTTTTAATTCAATTTAAAAAAAAAAAATTTGCTGGGTAGCAACTGCACGTCTGATTGTCTGCCAACTTTTAATTCAATTTTTTTTAAGATCCGATGAAGAATATGTCTGCCATGGCCCATGATGATTCTTCAACTTGGTTAGGATTCACAGTAACTCCCATACTTATTTTAATGGTGTGGTGTGGCCAAATCAGATAAAAAGCAAACAAGTTTAACTTGTTTTTGCTTTTTTGGTGAATGACGAGGCCATTTGATTCCTTCATCTGTAACTTTAACCTTTATAAACTTAACACACCTTCTAACAAACAAACCCCAAACAAACAACCATCGAAGATGATGAAGATTCGACGAAGAAACCCCCTACTCATCGATTAATGATGATGATCCGATGAAGATGATTTAGATCTGACGAAGATGACGAAGCTCAGACGAAGATGACAAAGATCTGAGGAAGATGACAAAGTTCCGACGAAGAACCAACAAAGATCAGACGACGATAATGAAGATCCCGCGAAGCTAACGAAGATCCAACGAAGATGAACAAGGACCCACGAAAATACGAAACATATTTGGCTGAAGATGAACAAAATCGTTAGTTTGGGTCTTTGGGAGGAGTTTGATTCAAACTTTTACGGCAAGGGTTCTACTGGTGAAGGATTTCTATGATTTGGGATTTTAATAACGGGGGCCATTTTGTTATTTTTTAAAACTTGTATTGCATTATTTATTAAATCCCAATAGTTCCAAAATTCTCAAAAAACCCCCTGGTATTTCAAGCCAGGCTCAGCTCGCGAGCCTAACGAGCTGAGCCAAGCTAAGCATGGCTAGACCTTAGCTCGTTATCAAACAAACCGAGTCGTTAATGAGTCAGACTCGAGTTGAGTCAAGCCGGCTCGCGAGCGACTCGATTCATTAAGCAGCCCTACTTGAAGCCATGGTTAGTTATTGTGCGCTCGTGTGGACAACAACGGCAAGATCTGCGTTGTTGCACGTGATCTAGATGAGTGGCCACGTGTATTGACACGTGGCCTTTCCAAGCATCCCAATGACGCTGTCGTGGCTATATAACTGTATGTGTAGCCACTGCCCTCTTGATGGCTGTGCATTGTTGCGCACAACTGTTGTTGCTCATCACCCCACCAAACACTACCATTTTTGGTAGTTTTCGTGGCTGTACACACTTGTGCATGACCCAGCCATGATGGCCATGTGTTTCCCCACATGGCTTGGACCAACATAAGGCTGAACCAGCCATGTGTGCCACCTGTTGTGCGTTTTTCGCACTATAGACTTGCTTGTGATGACAAGCAGTGTGTCCTCGTAACTTTGCTCCTGAGTGCATTGTACTACTCATATTGATACAAGATTTTATTCCACGGATATATACACATGTTAGGAACATTTTGACATGAGTGCCCAAGTTTTTCGACTCTAGCAGTTTCTATGCACGCTGTCACGGTCAAATTGACTTTCTTCTTTACTTTAATTTGTTTAAAAGGCTATAGTGCGTCAAATGACTCACGAAATGTGGAATGAAAGGTAACATGTTGGAGCATGTCCCAGAATTCTTAAAAACAATGTTGCCCACGTGCGTTGTCACGCACGAGTTGTTTATCGAGTAGCTTGCGTTATGACACGTTTGAGCTGAAATTTGGGCTATTAATTATAAGTTGTTGCTATAATTAATTGTCTAGAATATATTCAAAGTGTTGGTGCACATTGGGCACATTCTGAAGGCTCAATTGAGTGAAGCCTGATTGTAGGGACTAAATTACAAAGTTTAGAAACTATAGGACCTAATGAATATTGCAAAATTTCAAGGGGTACTCAAGTGATCCAAAACAAATCAAATCTTGTTTTGATAGGTTGAATGCATGTTTTTGTTTATGAATTTGCAAGGTGTCCAGTACATGAGCTAGACCTTAGGTGTTTGAGATTGTTTATTTTATGGGTTGTATTTTATTTAAAATAAAATAGGGCCTACTTATCATGCCTCTCTCTTGACTCTCTTTGTATTTCTTTTTTCATCTCACTCCCCTCGAATGTTAACTCAAGGTTTCTTATTCCATTTGTAAAATTAGTTAAGTTTATTTTAAATGAAATATGTGTAATGATTGTGAAGAATGAGCAACGAAGAGATAGAGATGCAAGCAAGCCCAAGAACCCTGGTTAATAACAATTGACCCTAGGTTGACTCATCAATTCCTCTAGGCTCGAGAAAAATTCATATTAGTTAGGCCATGTACCGACAAGTTTAATTTCTGCTTAAAATCCATGATTAAGGTTGAATGTTTTAGATGCCTAATTATGTATTAATAAAAATGGTGAGACACTTAATATAAAAACCCCTCAATTGGATATTAAGTCAAAGATAACCTCATGCCTTCCATCACTATGGGTTTAATCAAACCACTATTTGTTGTGGCCTTGTTTGCCCCTGCAAAGGGCACACTTCTACCAGTGGGAGTTTTGTAGGTTTAAGATCAAATTTACGCAGTAGAATACAAAAATATTTGTATTCATAAACCTTTAGAACCCAACGATCCTTATACCTGATTTTCATCATTCATGCATATAACTATATTAAATACAATTATAGTTTCATACCAATGTTTGGAGGCTCCTTCAAATGATTTCAACTGTGTTTGCCTTCACTCCAAGGAAGGAATGCACAAGCGGTATCCATATGAAAATAGGATGACGATCACTAAAACAATTTAATGTGCTAGCTAAACCGATTGGTTCAAGGACAAGGGTGCTGAATTTTTCACATGAAAAATTCTCTTCTCCAACTATGAGTGTTCATGGTTTTGGCAAAAAGAGAGAGAGAGAGAGAGAAGGCGGCTAGGGTTATTTGATTGAATGAATAATAATTTGTTTTAATTTTTAAGTTGCACTTAAAAAGTGCAATAATTAAAACCCAATCTAATATGGAATAGCCATATACTAATTAGGGTGGGCGGGTTCAAGTAGCCGCCCAAAATCAAAGCAACTAGAACCGGAATCGAAACATGAATCGGAATCGGAATCGGCCGGTTCCTTCAATATGGAATCGGAACCGTCGGTTTTGGTTCTTAAAAACTTGGAACTGAAACCTGTGTTATAGGTTCCAGTTCTGGTTCTAGTTTTGGGTACCCAAAAAATATTATTACCCCCTATTTTTTTTTAAAATGACAAATAAACCCTTATAAAATTACAATTACACCCCTAACAAGTAAGTGCAAAACATTAAATAACATATTTGTTCATATTTACTTCATGTTTGACGCTTGATTATAAATATTTAATTGTTTGTTTTTACCGATAATAAACATTTTAAAGCTATTATTTAACGTAAATGTCTTAATGTATATTAATTTCTTAATCAAGTAATAAGTGAAACTTAAATACTAATAAGAATATTTTGAAAAATTGATTTTTTAATGAAAACTAATAAGACTTTTGATAAAAAAAAAAAAAAAAAACCAAAATTTTCTTATATATTTATATGATATGCAAAGTATCAAAAAAACCCCATATGCAAAATATTAAAAAACCCTATATTCTTTAATATTATATTAATTTAGTCCTGGTTCACAGTTCCAGTTCCGGTTCCTTTGATTTGGAACTGGAACCAGAACTAGAACCACACAGTATCGGTTCCAATTTTTTGGAATCGGAACCTACCCTGTTACGACCGGTTCTGAGTAGGAACCGGAACCGACACCCAGGTACCTGATACATTTACAAGTCTTAAAACACTTGTAAACATGAGTGGACAAGGAATTGCAAGTCCTAAAACACTTGCTAATTCAGTTGAATTGAAGAATTTCACTCTAAGTCCTAAAACACTTGGATTGTGGAATATGGAAAGCAATGGAGGATATTCGGCCCAAGCAAGTTCCAAGGAGGGAGAGAGTCCAAACATTTCGGCCCAAGCGACTTCAAGCCCAAGCACAACAAGGGAAGCTCAAGCCCACCAAGGAAGAAGTCGAAGTGTTGAAAAAGTTCAATCCGGCCCAAGTTTCATTCCAAAGGGGAAGATCCACATGATCCCTTATTGGATCCATTTGCATGATTCTGAAGGCCCAAATTCTCACACCCTTATTAGTAGACTTAATTGGGATCATTGATTAGTTTTGATCTAATGGAAGTAAGCTTATTCAACTAATGGGATGGTTAACGACATAGATCCTAGAATTAGGGAATTATGTCTCTTTTGCATTAAATAGGCATAGCCTTGCTTTTTGAATGAATGGCTTGCAATATTTAGCTAAGTTTATTTCATTTTCTTGTATTTGTCAATTTCTTGTTTATCCTTGTATTTGCCTATATAAGGGCAACTACTCCATTGTAACATTTAGTTTCTGAAATATAGGAAATTGGTTTATCCATTTAAGAGAACTTGTGTTCTTTGATTGTGCATTCTTTATCCA
Organism: Pistacia vera; assembly: GCF_008641045.1. Classification (NCBI taxonomy): domain Eukaryota; kingdom Viridiplantae; phylum Streptophyta; class Magnoliopsida; order Sapindales; family Anacardiaceae; genus Pistacia; species Pistacia vera. Next base: position 284,151 of record NW_022196042.1, read on the forward strand.
AGTCTTGGCAAGGGGATTTGGTGGTGAATCAATTCAAGTTGGTGGAGCAATCCTTTAAGCTTAAAGTGTTTCTACTTGTCTTGGTCTGGATTTGAAGTAAGTGTCAGTTTGTTTATGTTTTATGTTTGGCCGAATTTCAGCTTGGTTTTAGGGCATGTTTTGTTGTTGGATAGGTTGGATATGGATCATTTGGTATTAGAGCATAGGTTGTGAAGTGGAGTAGAATTGTTTTAGGGTTGAATTTTTGTAGTTTGACCGGAAATTGAGTTGCAGTTGCCGATTTGGAAGTGTTTTTGGCTTGAGTTTTTTTTCCCTCTCATTTGCATGTCATTGAACCCTTTTCTTTTTCCTCAAACACTATTACCCTAACCAACTCCCTTACATCTTATTCCCTTCTATTCAAGTCCACTGCCACCTCACCCAATCCTAACCAATTCCCTCCAAATTCAACCAAACCCATTCCTTCTCAACCAAACCCTAAACACACTTAATTAGTCTAATCCCTACTATTCATAAACACTATTCACTTCAACCAAAATCACCAAAACTTATACACTTTACCTTTCCCTCCCACATTTCTCTTTTCCCATATTCAAAAAAAGTTATTGTTCATCTGAGGTTGCTATTCACAGAACCAAAATTCACCAAAAACTCATGGCAAACAAAAACCGAACCTCCTCACTTTCACTTCCACCCCCATGGGATTTGCTAACCTAAAGTTACAAGGTGAAATTGATGAGATTAAGCAACAAATGAATACAATGATGGCCATGATGTTAATATGTCTAAGGACATAGCCAATTTATCCCAACCCAAACCCGTCTGTGTAGAAACCGCATACTAACCCCACCAAGAAGGACAACCACACTACCACCAAAGAATTGCCATGGAAACACTACCACGGGTGGAAGAGATACAAGATAGTAGTGCTTCCTCTAGTGAAATTGAGGCACCTAGGAGGAGAAGAAGAAACTTTGATGATGATAGGGGTATTAAGATCGACTTACCCAAATTCAATGGAAGTTTTAACCCAAATGACTTCATTGATTGGTTGCATGAGATTGAACGGGTATTTGAGTTTAAGAACTATAATGATGAAAAGAGGTGTAAAGTAGCCATATTGAAGTTCAAGGAGTATGCTTCCTTGTGGTGGGAAAATACAAAGAAGAAGAGAGAAAGGGAAGGAAAGACTAGGATTAGGTCATGGGAAAAGTTGAACAGAGTGTTGAAGAAAAGGTTTTTGCCCGACAATCACGAGCAAGACCTTTATCTCAAGCTCCATAATTTGAAGCAAGGAGATAGAAAAGTTGAAGAGTATATTCAGGAGTTTGAAGGGTTGATGTTGAGAAGTGATATTCCCCAAGAGAAAGAGCATACAATTCCAAGGTTAATTGGCGGTTTGAGTAAGGACATTGCATACAAGATTGAGTTGCAAACTTACCATTCTTTTGAGGATGTTTGCAAGCTATCCACAAAGATTGAGAAGCAATTGAAGAGCATGAAGTCCTTGGCCCCCAAGAAGCTCTTTAAGGAGAATAACTACTGAAGGGATTCACCTTCCTACACCAAACCATATGTGGTACCTACGAATTATGATAAAAACAAAGCCAATGATGCACAAAAGGAGAAAACAAGTTTTGTGAAGAATAATACTCCACGGCCAGATTTGAAGAACAAGAAGTGTTTCAAGTGTCAAGGTATGGACACTTCCAAGCCAATTGTCCAAACCGAAGGGTTATGACCCTTACAGAGATTAATGAGATTGATAATGCATGTCAAAGGGATTCTAGTGAAGAAAAGGAAGTAAATGAGAGTGAGAATGAGGTTATTGAGGAAGCCGGTAGTGGAGAGATGCTTATGCTCAAAAGGTTGCTGCATATTCAAGTAAACCCTCAAGAGAACCAAAGGGAGAACTTGTTTCATACAAGGTGCACTATCAAGGGGAAAGTTTGCTCAATGATCATTGATAGCGGGAGTTGTACCAATGTTGCCTCAACCACACTTGTGGAGAAATTGGGGCTGCCGATTGTAAATCATTCTCATCCATACAAGCTTCAATGGTTGAGCAATGGAGACACCATCCAAGTAGTCAAGCAAGTAGTAGTACCATTCTCAATTGGCAATGTTAGGAAACGACCAAGTCATGGCAGCGAAAAACAAAAATTATTTACAACATAGATCGTTCCTTAAAACCAAGATCAGGGCACAAATTTACAGTTTATACATTGAATAAGAATCTGCAGAAAATTCAGTCTAGTGTTAAGAAATCATACGCACGTTTGGAGGCTCCTCCAACTTGTCTCTAAACGGATTTCGCTACCGACCCAAGAGTAGAATCGAACCAATGTAGTCCACACAAAGACAACCCCAAGGAACTAAAGAGGGATTTGCTAGAACCTCTTTAGCCTTAAGAACCAAGAAGAAATCAAGCAAACTTTGTTTCAAGCAAAAAAGCAATCTGGCGGGGGAGAGAAGGGGTTGGAGTTTTTGCTTTGTGAATGAAAATGAATTCAATTAACTTATTTCACAAAGTGTTGCACTTATATAGTGCACACTATGCCCTATTCCATCGTGGAATGGGCTTGGGCACCAACCCAAACAACTCTTATGTCCAAACAGCCCCATTTAGATATTTTAATAATTATTATTGTTATTTCAATTAAATTATATATATATATTAACATTTAACAATAACAATAATTCATTTAAATATATGTGAACACATATTTAAATATAATTTCACTTATTTAATTTTATTAACAAATTAAATAAAGGCTACGACCTCAGCAAATTTAATTGCATTGTGAAATTACCAAAATACCCTTTCACTTAAAAAGATGAAAACGCCCTTCTTATAAACTGCCTCGTAAATTATCTTCTATGTGTGTGACCCGTAGGCTTCTCATCATACCAGTAACACCAATTAATCGTCTCACTACACACAGACCAAGATTGACCCCTAGTAAGGCATCATGGCCACCTGATAGATTCAGATTCAGCGAAGCAGCTACCTGTCAATGATATTATTACCGTACAATCCATTCCTTTCATCATCCGTTATCTCAACGAGATTGAGGCATAGAAACAGTGTCAACCTCAGTTACTCTCGATATGTATGTATTCAGTTACTGGACTAATAACCAGAATTATAAACTGGATAGAGCAACAACCCAATCCTGCTGTGGCCACAGTTTTAGTGTCATTGCCATTTACTGAATTGCACCGTGAGATAACTTCCCCCATACCTAGGAGCGATGAATCCTCTATCGATCCACCATAGTCTTGATACACTCCTTGATGCAGCCAATCACTATCGTATTGACAGCTCTGAATAGAACTACGTTGGGCTAGTGTCAAACTGCACCAATCGGTGCACAAGGTGCTCTAGTGATCTCAAGTCTAAGGATCACATGCACCACAATTTGTTAGAGGATTTGTTCCATAGACACTGGAGTTACCATCCATATGGAATCCTCTGGTGGGTCAGTCCAATGAACTTGCCTACTGCAAGCACCCATGTGTTACACTAGGTTGTCACCAAACAACCTTAACAAGTGAGATTAGTCATTGCCTTTCGACAAGGTCGTTCAACACTATGATAGCCTTACCGTATTATCTGTGCCCTTACTTTAGAATAATACTAGGGCTACGGACGTTTCTAGAATGACACCATATGTGCTTATATGGTTCTCACTATCAAGATTTGAAACACTTGATACCCTCGTCACGGTTCTACCATTCTAAGGACATATATCAATACATACAATGATGATTTACACGATATAGAATAAAATATCTTTTATTGATCAATGAACATTATTACAAAGAGTCAATTCTACAATAATTGATTGGCTCCAGGGCACCTACTCTAACAAGCAAGAGCTATTTGGATGAAGTGCTTTGTGACATCATCACCATGGATGCTTGTAATCTTTTACTTGGAAGACCATGACAATATGACCGAGATGTGATCCATGATGGCCGCAAGAACACCTACTTATTCAAGCTCAACAAGAAAACCATTACCCCTACACCATTAGCCAATTTAAATATATATTCCTAATAAATAAATATGAATATTTATTTATCCATATATTTAATTAATGGGATTTAAAATATATTTATTCCATATATTTAATCCATATTAATATTAATGTTTTATATTAATATTAATATAATGTCAACTTTGCTAAATTAACTTCAATATAAATATTGAATGTTGGCAACGACCTTCAGCAAATTTAATCGCACAGCAAAATTACCAAAATACCCTTTTCATCCAAATGACAAAATTACCCTTCATTTCCATTCTCAATAAAACAGCCTTTAATGTGTGTGATCCGTAGGCTCTTTATTATATTGGCAGTGACCAGATTTATAATTAAGCATCAACTAATTAGTGTTCCATACACCAATCAAGATTAGCCTTTAGCAAGGCATTATTATTACCCAACAAATAAAGATTCAATGAAGTAGCTACCTTTCAACAGTATGGTTACAATTCAATTCCAATTATTTCATCATCATTTATCTCATCATGGTTTGAAGTACAAAAGTAGTGTCAACTTCAATGAGTGTACCTTGATATGTTTATATTCGGTTGTTGAATCAATGACCATATAAATTGGATTTGAGTATCAACTCGATTCCACTGTGGCCACAGATTTTGCGGTCATAGGTCCTAACGGAATATCTCAACGAGATAATTTCTTTTGTAACCAGAAGTGATGAATCATTTGTTGATCCACCATAATCATAGTGTACTTCTCAATGTAACTAACGACAATCGCATTGATAATCCTAAATAGGATTACGTTAGGTGATGCTAATTTTTTCAAATGCATATTTAACAAGTTCACTAGTCGCAAAAAGTAATAAAGTGATAAGTAGAGTATCATTCCCTAGAAGATAGTGTTACTATTTCTCTAGTTTAAGTCCTAATTGAAGCAACAATAAATTCGATTGATGGAAAATTAACAAACTAAATACAAATTAACAAAATATAAATGAATGATAATAAAATTAAAGCAAAACCCAACAACTTAACTAATAAGTAGTGCTAAAAAATGCTAGGGTGTTGATTTCACCTAGATACACTAACCCAAATCATAGAATCTTATTACCCAAGTTCAAATTCCTTCATTGAAAATCATATTCCCTAAGTTGTTTGGTACTCCTTCTTAGGTTATAACACCCCATCTATTCCTATTAACCCTCCGAACCCAAAAATCAAGGTCTCTTAGGCTTTGTGGAATTTTATCTAGATTTCATAGATCGTGTTTATCTATCTCTAGTTTTCGCTCAATCTATGGTATTTATCCTAAGAGGCACATATCACAAATCACTTCTCAGTCTCATTGTAACAACATACATTTGAATGGTGATCAAGCATCAAAAAGTCATTAAGCAAAGAGATAAACACTCAATCATAAAATTAAAACTCAAAGTAAATCAATTCATATAAATTTGAATCATTGTATCAAGGTTACATCAAACCCTAGCTAAACAACTCAGCTCATACTAAAAAACAAAACAAAATAACAAAAACAAGTTGAATCAAGGTTCACCATTGAAAAACAAGCAAAAGATGGAGAAATATTCTCTAATTTGAAGCCAAAATCTTCAATAATCTTCTCCTTCCAAGAGCTGCCTCCCAAATGACGAACCGCCGTGGCGAAGATCATTCGGGTCAAATGTGAGCATGATAACGTCTGAATCTGGAAATGTGGTAAAAATGAAAACGGTAGCCCTTTTAATTTTATTTTCACTCCTTCAAGAATCATCCCAATCGGAGGTCTACAACTCAAGTTATGTCCAAAATAACGAAGCATATTTGAAGACATTTTTCTTCAGTTTGTAATGTGCTAATCACAACTTCAAGCCAAGTTTTGACCCCTTTCCAGTCAAAATTAGGAAAACCTAAAACATGAAAATTTTAGCTTTGCTTTTTATCTTTCCATAGCTTCTAAATTCAAGTCATTCTGAGGTGCCAAGCTCAATTTATGCAATTTACGCTCAAAACCATAATTTATGCTCAAAATCATCATTTAGGCCTGCAAAGAAAAATTAATAGAAGTAGCAATTATGGTCCAAATTGTAGGAGAAGTATCCTAATTCCTATTGAAATTCAATACAAAATCACTATGAAAAATAGGATTATCATTAGGCTAGTGCCAAATTACATCAATAATTACATACGACACTCTGGTGATCTCAAGTCAAGGGATCACATGCACCACCATCCGTTGGAGGATATATTCCATAGACATTGGTGTTACCATCTTGTATGGAATCCTCTGATGGGTATGTCCAGTAAACTTTTTATTAACAAGCACCCATGTGCCGCACCAAGTTGTCACCTAACAATCTTGACATGTGAGAACTATCACTACCTTTCGGTAGGATCGTTCAACGTTATGATAGTCTTACCGTATAATCTAAGTCCTTGATCAATTTAATACTGCGGCTACGGACAGTTCTAGTTTGGCCACCATATGTGATCATAGGGTTCTCACAATTAATGTTTAAAACACTTAATTCCATCGTCACAGTTCAACCCTTCTAAGGACATATATTAATATATATATACGAATATATTAATGAATGCTATGATATTGAAGTTATGCCTTTATTGATATTCAATAATATTATTACAAATGTCCTTGTTGGAGTAGGTGCCCTAGAGCCAATCAATTATTGTGGAATGGACTCTTTGTAATGATGTTTATTAATCAATAAAAGGCATTGTCTACTATATCATATAAATCATAGTTGTATGTGTTGATATATGTTCTTAGAATGGTAGAACCGTGACGAGGGTATCAAGTGTTTTAAATCTTGATAGCGAGAACCCTATGTTCACATATGGTGGCCATTCCAGAAATTTTCGTAGCCCCAGTATTATTCTAATCAAGGACATAGATAACACGATAAGGCTATCATAGTGTTGAACGACCTTGTCAAAAGGCAGTACTAACCTCACTTGTCAAGGTTGTTTGTCGACAACCTGGTGCAACACATGGGTGCTTACTATAGGCAAGTTCTGTAACACCCCCATCAAGGTACATAACTCTATTTATGTTTTAATGCCCTTAGTATTATTTATCCTAAGGTTAGAGATTGAAAATTGGCAATTCACCGCAAAGGAGTTTTGTCGCTGTGACAATGAACTTTCTGCCCAAATTTGTGTGTCAGAAATTTCAGACTTCGCCGAGGCAAAGAAAAATCTTTGCTGGGGTAAAGAATTCTCTGGAGTTTTTTGCCAAGGCAAAGGAAAAATTTCACTGGGGCTAAGAACTTGCTGGAATTTTTGAGAAAATTCTAGAAAACTTGCTCAAGGGCAAAATTGTCATTCTACTCAGAATTAGTTGAAAGTATGGGGAGTGAAAAGTAGAAGAATTTAATGGAGAATGCAATGGAAATGAGGGCATTATTATAATTGATTAAAGGGCACAGATGAAATTTCATAGAAAGTAGTAGGGCAAAATGGGAAAGTATAAGTAATATATGTGATATTAAGGGTTCAAGAATTGAAACCCTACCATTCTCTACTCCCTCACATGCCACCTTCATCTCTAATTCTCCCAATTTTCTTCACCAAATTTCCAAGGAAATTTATAGGGTTTTGGTTGGATTTTGGTAGATTTTTAATCCTAAGCATCCAAAGGTAAGATTCTTGCACCAAGATGTAAGATTAATCATTTTTTAAAGTGTTGAATTCTTATAGTTTATATGCTTAGGGTTTAAGAGGATGAGGAAGTCAATCAAATACAGAGATTCTAGTGTGGAACTACTCAAGTTCAAGGTAAGTAAATCCAACCATAGTCATGATTTGAGCAAGAATTGTGTAGAGAAATTTATATACAAGAATTGTGTAGAGAAATTTATATATATATATATATATATATATGTGTGTGTGTGTATTGAATGTTGAGAATTGTTGATGGAATTGATGTTGAGTATTGGTTAAAATTCCACCATGAGAAGTAGTGTTTAGTATGAGATGAATTGGTGGAAGTTTAAAGAAGTTATGAGAAGAGTTAGAATAGAATTTTGAAGTGTGAATTTCCTGGCCAGGTTTGGTGTTCATTTTAGGGAGCTTTGCTCCAAATTTTGGTGGTTAGAGATTGTTATGGAGATGTAATCACCTTAGTGCCTTGCTTGTGCCTACAAAGAGTTTGATGAAATTTCAAAGAGAAGTGCATGTATGAGTATGTTAGTTCACGATTTTGATATGAGTTTGTAGATGGTAGAGAAAGTAGAGAATGACATGTTTACATGCCATACTGCATTCTTGCATTTGAATTTAGAAAGAATAACAAAAAAAAGCCCATCTACATGCATACATGCATATAAGCACACTAAAGAACAAAGAGAAAGAAAGAAAATTTCTAAAGAGAAGAAAAGAAATTGAATACTAATGTCTAAAAAAGGATAAGAGAAAAGAAGGTTGTTGCGATGGGGAACCTGTGAGTGACAAGAAGAAGAATATTCCCATATGCACGCCGCCTTTAGTGAGCGGCCTAAGAATAAGAAAGAAGAATTTTTACAGTTCATAAGAGTACATGTGGATGAGGACTGTACCCAGAAGAATATACCGACATGGACGCCACCTTCAGTGAGTGGCCTAAGAAGAAGAAAAAAGAATTTGTACAGTCCGTAAGAAGTGCATATAGATGAGGACTATACTCACTCACACGGCTACGGTTCCGAATCCATGCCTCAACCGAGTCCGATCGGCAAACAAGAAATGAAAGAAAAGAAAGAACAAAGAAAGAAAAGAATAGAAAACCAAAGAAAGAATAGAAAGGAAAGGAAAGGAAAGAAAAGAACAGAAAGAAAGAAGGAAGAGAAGTAGAAAAAGAAAGAGAAATAGAATAAGTAAACAGAAAAACAGTAAAGAAAATGCATCTCTTATGCATTTGTGCATATGCATTATGCCATGTCTATTATTCAGAATTAGTTTCCTGTTTGTGCTTACATGTTAGTAAGTGAGAAGTAGGAATTTTAGAAAGAACAGAGAAGAATAGAGAAGTTTGATGTAAGGAAAGAAATTCAGAATACGAGTAACGGAGGAAGAAGAATGGTATAGCAGATTTACTTACTGAGCAACTAGTGCTCACTCCGTTATTTTCACTGTTTTTGCAAGTAGTAGGTGAGAAGCGGTCAGAGGGAACATCAAGAAACGGAAGAGAATGGCACTACTGTCCAGTCGTATTTTGTGTTTATGTATATAGCTTTTTATATTATTGTAGAGAATTTGTTTATAAAGTAAAGGAAATTTCTGGACCCACTATCTTATACTTGTATACTTATATGTTATTTATATCATATATAGTGATTTCATATCTTATTTTCCCAAAGTATACTAGCTAGAGAGACTTATTACAAGTTCATTGGATTGACCCACTAGAGGATTCCAGAGAATTCTGGTGCATATGATCCTTAGACTTGAGATCACCGGAGCGCCTTGTGCATCGATTGGTGTAGTTTGACACTAGCCTAATGTAGTTCTATTTAGAGCCATCAATACAGTAGTGATTGGTTGCATCAAGGAGTGTATCAAGACTATGGTAGACTGACAGAGGATTCATCACTCCCGAGTATGGGAAAAGTTATCTCACAGTGCAATTCAGTTAATGACAATGACACTAAATCTGTGATCACAGTGGGATTGAGTTGTTGCTCAATCTAATTTATTATTCTAGTCATTGGTCTAGTAACTGAATACAAATATATCGAGGATAATTGAGGTTGACACTATTTCTATACCTCAGTCTCGATGAGATAACATATGATGAAATGATTTGATTGTATGGTAACCATAAGATTGATATGTAGTTGTTTTGTTGAATCCGAATCTATCGGGTGGCTATGATGCCTTGCTAGGGGCCAATCTTGGTATGTGTGTAGTGAGATGATTAATTGGTATTAATCGTGATACTACTCTCTGCCGGTATGATGAGGAGCCTACAGGTCACACACACATAGAAGATAATTTAAGAATTAGTTTGTGCAAGAGGCATTTTCGTCTTTCAGGACAAAAGGGTATTTTAGTAATCTCACAGTACAATTAAATTTGCTGAGGTTGTTGCCTATATTTAATTTAATGTTAAAATTAAATAAGTGAAATTATATTTAAATATATGTACACATATATTTAAATGAATTATTATTATTAATTAAATGTTAATATATTTCATAAATATATTAATTGACTTTAATTATAATAATAATTAATTTAAAATAAAAATACCAAAAGGGAGGGTGTTTGGATACAAGGGTTGGAGCCCATGCATATTCCTCATTGGAATAGGATTTTGACACATGCACTATATAAGTACATGTGTATGTTAAAGAAATTGACTTATCTCATTTTTCATTCATTGAAAGTAAAAAGGGCAACCCCTTTTTCTCTAACCCTCCCACGTTTCCCCTTGCCTTTTTGAATCAAAGTTTTCTTTGATTTCAAGTTGATTCTTGAAGCCAATAGAGGATCTAGCAAATCTCTCTTTGGTTCTTTGAATTATCTTCGTGTGGATCACTATTCGTTCGATCCTATTCTTGGATCGGTAGCAAAGTAGATTCACAAACATTTGAAAGAGCCTCCAAATGTGCGTAAGATCTCTGATCCTTGTTTGGATTAATGTTATATTTGTTCTTTTCAATTTAAGCATGTAAAATATATACATATCAGACCCTGATCTTGGGTTATTCAGAGTAATCTATGGGAAATATTTTTGTTTTCCGTTGAGTTTACCCACTGATTTACTTACTGTCCTAATATTATTGGCTCTAGTGCACCTATCCTAACAATAGTAATTTTACAAACTGGTATAGAAATCTTTAGATTGTACTTGAGTTTGAAAAATAAATACCATCGATCAGGCTTTATCTCAAGAGCCTGATGCTGACATCACCCAGGAGCATTAAGATGTTTATCAAAAACATCTAAATGATACCAACATAAAACTTGTTAAGTATATCATGTAAGTATCAATGATTTGAGAGGTTTAAAGAAGAAAATGAGTAAGAAAATTTCAAGAGAAATTTTCTCTCAATGAATTGACTTGGGTAGCAATGGAGAGAGTTATGGGAGATTTGGGGAAAAGTGCATTTTTTATAGGCCAACCCTAATCTCCCCTAATTAGAGTATATTACTAATATACCCCCATCTAATTAAATAATTAGATATATCAATTTTCGAAGAAATTAATTAATTGAGTATTAAGCCATTATTATGTTATTCATATAATATTGATTTTTAAATATATAAAACATATATACACCAATATATATATTTTAATAATGATATTTTATTTATTTACAATATACATACGACAATGTATATATTTAAATAAATAATCAATGTTACAAATTAAATCCATTCCAAGACTGGATCCAGGCAACAACCTTTCCAGCAAATTTTATGAGGGTTGTTGTGTGGGAAAAAGGAGAATCCTTGATACCCATGCTTCCAAAATTTCTGTATTTGATCCAACCAAAAAAAAAAAAAAAAATCAAATCAAATCAATAATCAATAAGGAAGTATGAAAAGGGTACGCAATTGATTGTGGTTAGGGAGAGCGAATATTAATATTTTGGGTTTGAGAGAATAAGTTGTTTTGAGTGATCTAAGATTATTCCTCTTAATTGCTTGAATCCTTTACATTCTTTCTTAGCCCAATACCTTAGCTGAACGATACAAGCTTAATGAAACCATCTCTAGGACTAGGATTGATGGTTTGTGGAATGATTGTGCTAGAGAGTTGAGAAGAAGGGTGAAATTGATGTTTGGGATGTTCTTGGACATGGGTAATTATTACTTATTCTTTTTGCTATATGTGTATGCAATGTATGAGAGTTATATATTGCTTAATCTCGGATTTCTTTGCTTTGTATATATGTGTACTAGGATTTGTAGGATGTTTGTGGGTAACATCACTGAAAACCATCACACGAGTATAACTCGTCCACTAGGGGGACCTAGGGGTTTAAAGGCTTCTTGCATATACTAAATGCAATTGTGATAACATACAGAAGTGGTTTAGTTTAAAATAGTTTAGTTAGGATTAGATTTTATCGCTTTCATTGCTAAGGACCAACAATAAGCTGGTTGGGGGTTGTGTTGAGCGTTAGAAATGCAAATTTATTTAGTGATTTGGGAGTGAAACTGTAAGGAATTTAAGGTTTAATGCATGATTTTTTTATGAGATTCCTTGCATGTTTCGTTATCTTCCAGAATCACGGGTTTGTTGTGTTTTCAGGTATTCATGTGCAAAAAGATGAATTATTTGTGCATGTGTTGGTGTTCGGACATCCTAGACCCGTCAAGTGCGAATAAATCAAGGCAAGAAGAAAAAGAGTGAAATTCCAACTTCGCACCATAGCATGATTTATTGAGCCCTGACGTGAACCCCCAATGAAGAAATCTTGTGTTGCAGCACAATGTTGGCGAAATCCAAAGGATACTGTGGCACAAGTCAACTATGCTACAACGTGGGTCGGGTTTCGGCAAAGAAAATATTGCCTGGAAGCATGCTACGGCGCAATTAAACCACACTACGGCATAGATCATTAATTTTGCAATATATTCTCATTTTCAACCCTAATTTTGTTTACAAATATTTACTAAAGTGCCATCACATGTGATTACTATAAAAAGGCAACTTTATTCGTATTTGTAGCACTTTTACAGTTATAAACATTTTGGGAAACTTTGAAAAGGGGTTTAGCTAGATTGGATTAAATATTGATTGTCTTTCTGGACTTGTCATGCATATGTTCATGGGTAAGATCAAGCTTTGTTTCTTTGTGATTATGTGTAACTAATTCCTCTTCTAGTGTGTCCAATGTAACCTAATCTTGTTACTTTATGTTTTTATTCTAACTGATTGTTTAATTCATCCAATATGTCTTAGTTTCATTCATTTATGCTTGTTGAATTGATTGATCATTATTATTATCTAATCAACTGTAATTTTCGGCTAATTGATTGTATGAGTTTGGGGTTGGACTATACACCACTAGCTAATCTCAAAATTGATCTTGTGGATGATTGATTTATGTTTGTACAACACCCTCGATAGGTCTAAATTGGTTTGTGAATGTTTGGGTACTCTTGTGTTTAAAGGGTTTTCATAGTTGGACTACACTAAACGCCACTAGCTAGTTTGATTGATGAAAATACTAGGTTAAATCCGAACACCCATGATAATACCTTATTTTGGTGAGTATCGACCTAAGATTTGGATTGAGATAACGTTGGTTAGATTAACAACATAGAGTATGATGATTATGGTGAAATTGGATACACTAGACTCCCACTTGTTGATATTTGTTTAGTCATCGTTTTTGTTATATCGAGTAGTTTAGATTTCAGTTTTGTTATATTTTGTAATTTTAGCATTTGTACCATTTTTTATTCTGATTTAGGTTACTCTAGGTTGCTGATCCTTTTAGGATTACATTTGGTAAGTGTCAAACTACACCAATAGGTACACACGGCGCTCTGGTGATCTCAAGTCTAGAGACCAAATGGACCACCATCTATTAGAGGATGTATTCCATGGACATTGGTGTTACCATCTATTTGGAATCCTCTGATGGGTTAGTCTAGTGAACACGTGAATCACAAGCACCCATGTGCTGCACCAAGTTGTCACCAAATAACCTTGACATGTGAGACCAGTCACTATCTTCCAACAGGGTCGTTCAACGCTATGATAGCCTTACCATGTTATTTGTCCCTAGGTCAGGATAATACTCCGACTACGGACGTTTCTAGAATGGCCACCTTAAGTGATCATAGGATCTCACAATCAAGACTTATTAGTACTTGATTCCCTTGTCACGATTCAACCACTCTAAAGGCATATAGTAATACATACATATGAAATATGCTTTACATAATATAATCAATGCCTTTTATATATTGAATATTCATGATCCATAGAGTCAACATATAATAATATGATTGGCTCAAGCGCACCTACGCTAACAATCTCCCACTTGCACCTATAGCCAATCATTTACGTATTTAATACCAAATGATGCCAAGTGCTTGTCATGCTTTTGCTATGATAGAGCTTTAGTAAGTAGATCCAAGATGTTATCGCTAGTAGGTACTTTGCTTATTTGTACATCTCCTCTTTCAACAATTTCTCTGATAAGATGAAAATGTCTGAGAATGTGTTTGGATCTCTGATGAGACCATGGTTCCTTGGCCTGAGCAATAGCCCCATTGTTGTCACATAATATCTCTATTGGATGAACAATGCTTGGAACCACTCCAAGCTCAGTGATGGACTTCTTGATCCAAACCGCCTCTTTGGTAGCTTCTGATAGTGCAAGTACCCTGATTCCGTAGTAGAGTCAGCAACTATAATTTTCTTTAAGCTTTTTTAGCTCACTGCAACTCTATTGAGACAAAAGACAAAACATAATTGTGATAAAAAAAATCATCCCTATCAATTTGAAAACTGGCATCACTGTATCTTCTTACAATGAGTTCCCCCTCTCCTCTATAAACCAAAAACATATCCTTATTCTGCTTTAGGTACTTAAGAATGTTCTTGACCACAATCCAATGCTCACTTGGATCTGATTGATATCTACTATAAATGCTTAGATCATATAAGACATTAATCCAAGTACATAACATAACATACATAATGGATCCAATAGCGAATGCATATGGTATCCTGTTCATCTTATCTCTCTTATCGAGTGATTTTGGACACATGTCCTTAGAGAGATAAACACCATGTGACACTAGAAGGAATCCCTTCTTGGATTCTTCCATACTGAATCTCTTTAGTATCCTGTCAATGTCTGTACTTTGACTTAGGCCAAGCAACCAAAAAGATCTATCATGATAGATCTTTTTGGTTGCTTGGATGATAGATCTTGATATCGAGGATGTAGGCTGCTTCCCCTAAATCCTTCATGGAAAAGCACTTGGATAACCAAGTCTTTACTGTCCAGAAGTTTGGTATATCATTCCCAATAAGCAATATGTCATCGACATACAATACTAGGAATGCCATTGTGCTCCTACTAAACTTCTTATACACACAAGGCTTATCTTCATTTTTAATGAAACTGAATTCCTTAACGGCTGTGTCAAAACAAATGTTCCAACTCCTTAATGCTTGCTTAAGTCCATAAATGGACCTTTGCAACTTGCATACCTTACCTGCTTGACCTTCAAGAACGAAACCATCGGGTTGTGTCATATAGATGTCCTCTTCAAAGTTTCCATTTAGAAAAGCAGTTTTGACATCCATTTGCCAAATTTCATAATCATGGTTTGCAGCAATTGCAAGCATCATTCAAATAGACTTTAGCATTGCTATCAACGAAAAGGTTTCATCATAGTCTATGCCATGCTTTTGCTTGAAACCTTTGGTGACTAGTCATGCCTTATAGGTATGCACGTTACCTTTCATGTATGTCTTCTTCTTGAAAACCCATTTACAACCTATGGGTTTTACCCCATCAGGTAAATCTACCAGTGACCATACTTGGTTCTGGTTCATGGAGTCCATTTCGGATTTCATGGCCTCAAGCCATTTATCGAAGGCTGAAATCTATACAGTGTCACTGTAAGTTTGAGGTTCATCATCTTGATAAACCAGTACATCACTGTACTAAGTCACGAGATATCCATACCTCTCAGACTCACAATGTATGCTACTAGACCTACGTAGCTCCTATGTCTGAGTTGGTCACTTCCTTCCACAATCCATGTACTGACCTCCTCTTGATGTTCCTCCATTTCTAGTGGTACATTTGCTTGTTCCTCATTAGCCATATCTTGTGGAGTCAGAACTTCACCTAGTTCGACCTTTCTACCTCCTATACTATTTTGGATAAATTCCTTTTCCAAAAATGCCCTAGATCGAGCTACAAAATTCTTTCAATCTTCTGGATAGTAGAAATAGTATCCCATGGTTTTCGTGGGATATCCCACAAAGATACATCTTTAAGATTTTGGGGCAAGCTTATTTTCCATCAATTTCTTGACATAAGTCGTACAACCCCAAACTCTTAAATAAGACAACTTGGGCTTTCGACCATTCCATAGTTCATAAGGAGTCTTATCCACTTATTTGGATGACATACAATTTAGTGTGTGAATCACAATCTCCAAGGCATAGCCCTAGAATGTTATAGGTAGATCAACCAAACTCATCATCAAACGAACCATATCAAGTAATGTTCGATTCCTCCTTTCTGATACACCATTGTGTTGTGGCGTATAAGAAGGTGTGAGTTGTGATACTATCCCACATTCCTTAAGGTATCCACCAAACTCCAAGCTCAAGTATTCACCTCCTCAATCTGACCGAAGGGCCTCAATACTCTTTCCGAGCTTATTATGTACTTCATTCCTAAACTCTTTGAACTTGTCAAATGATTCAAATTTATATCTCATCAAATAGACAAAACCATATCTACTAAATTCATTAGTAAATGTGATGCAGTAAAAGTACCCTCCTCTTGCTTGAACTATCATAGGACCACATACATCACTATGGATGATCCCTAATAGTTCTGTAGATCTTTCACTGTTTCTAGTGAAAGGGGACTTGGTCATCTTGTGTTGAAGGCATGACTCACATACCTCGTAACGAATGGTGGTGCATGTGATCCTTAGACTTGAGATCATTAGAGTGCCTAGTGCATTGATTGGTGTAGTTTGACACTAACCTAACGTAGGTCTATTTAGAGCTATCAATACAGCAGTGATTGGCTACATCGAGGAGTGTATTAAGACTGTCGTGGATCGATAGAGGATTCATCACTCCTAGGTACGAGAGAAGTTATCTCATAGCGCAATTCAGTGAATGGCAATGACACTAAAGTTGTTACCACAATGGGATTGAGTTGTTGGCCAACCCAATTTATTATTCTAGTCATTGGCTAGTAACTGAATAACAAAGATATCGAGAATAACTAAGGTTGACACTATTTCTGTACCTCAGCCTCGATGATGAAAGGATTTGATTGCACGGTAATATCATTGATAGGTAGCTGTTTTGCTGACTCTAAATCTATTGGGTGACCATGATGCCTTGCTAGGGGTCAATCTTAGTTTGTATGTAATGAGACGATTGATTGGTGTCAGTCGTGATACTGTTCACTATCGATATGATTAGGAGCCTACGGGTCACACACTTAGGAGATAGTTTAAGGATGGTAAATTTTGGAAGGGCATATTTGTCTTTTAGACAAATGGGCATATTGGTAATTTTGCTATGTAATTAAATTTACTGAGGTTGTAACCTGTGTCCAATTTTATTATTGGAGTAATTTAGCAAAATTATAAATTTAATTATTAAAGTTAATATTTATATTTATATTAATATTTAACTAAATAATTAAATTGGGGCCTATATGCGATTCCACCTAAGTTTAGGTTGTTGCTAAACTTGAGGGGTGGAAGAGATATTTGCTCCATTATTTAAAGAAAGCAAAAATAGGTTTTTGTTCATTCTTTTCATTCAGCCGTGGGAGATAAAATTTTAGAGAGAAAATTTCTTTCTTATTCTTCTCTTTACTCAACCTTCCAAAATCCATACACCTTAAAGCCAAGAATTGATTCTAGCAAAATCAATTCTTGGTCTCTAACGTACTACCTTCGTATGGATGATGTGAGTTCATTCCATTCTCGAATTGGTAGCGAAATTGCGTTCAAAGATATTGACAGAGCCTCCAAACGCTAGTATAATATAATCCTTGCATGTATCTTTATTATTTCAATTTAAGCATGTGAAATATATATATATATTAGACCCTGATTTTGGAAAAATCAAAGTAATCGATGGGCAAAATATTTATTTTTCTGCTGCCTCTGCTCGTCAATTTACTAACAACGGTTTCACTGAATTTGAATCTATCAAGTGACCATAATGCCTGGGTAGAGACAAATCTTAATGTGTGTCTAGTAGGATGACTGATTGATTGCCAATCGGGATGCTATTCACTGCCGATATGATGAGGACCCTTCGGGTTGCACACATAGAAGACATTTTAAGAATAAAATTCATGAGAGGGGTATTTTCGTCATTTATGATGAAAGGGCATTTTGGTAATCTCACAATGTAATTAAATTTACTGAGGTTGTTGCCTAAATTTAATTTCATATGGAAATTAAATTAGTGAGATTATATATATTTATATATTTAAATATAATGGATATTATCCATTATTAATATTTATAATGTGAATTCAAATTTGGTTTTTAATTTTGAATTGAAATGCCATGTTTGGTTGCAAGGTTAATCTATTATAATATTCCAATTGGAATAGATGGCTATTCCAATTTGGAATAGGGTTTTAGTGTGCACTATTTAAGGGCAACTAAAATTAATTCATTTAAGTGAATGAAATAATATTGCAAAATAAAAAGAAATTGTAGCCTCCATTTGTGAGAAAGGAATTTTTCTCTCAAAGAAAAATTCTGCAGATTTTTATTCCCTTAGTTGAGTGAATTACCTAGCCTAATAATTCCTCAACGATGTTTGTCTGTCTTCGTGTGGATACTGAGAGTTTCATTCCTAACTTGGAGTGGGAGTGAATCACATCATGTAAAACCCCTCCCTAGCCGGGTATTTCCTAAGTATCCCTTGGCCATTGAGAACCTAGAAAACGCACGCCTAGAAAAGAAGTTTATTTTAAAATCCTATTTAACGAATAAATTTGTAGTTTATAAACATATTTATTTATATTTATTTATTAATTCAATTTCTAAACTATAATAAGTTCATTGTATAAGTCAAAAAAGAAATATAGGTTCCTTTCTTGGAGTAAATTATGAAATCCATAGTAATACTTACTAGAACATATATACTTTTACAAAATTTACTAGTAATTGATGTCCTTTGACTAATACAAAATATTTACTCCATTATAGAACATGGACATATTTACTACATTATGAAATATGAGCATAATTACTACAAAATATTAGCAAAACTATTCAATAGTCATCATTAAAACATCCCTTCATGCTCATAGCGTCCCTCGGATCCTCTCCCAGCTTCATGCCTTAATCCAGGCAAAAAAATTTTAAAACATTTCGTGGGTGAGCGCTAATCGCTCAGTAAGGAATATGGCTATTAAAAACTATAAGGTTCATTATACAAGTATATTACTTAGGACCTTACCTACCTACAAAATATGACCTTCATTCTTTACATAACAAGTTCATAAAACATATCATACACTTGGACTTTTCTCATAAAACTAGTAAACATAATCATACATAATATAACATAGAACATATATGACTTATGAAAATTCATGTACATGGCATGCTTATTTCTTTGTCTATACTTGATGGTTTCATAGTCTTTGTTAGCCGATCGGATTCATTTAAACCATTACCTTGCTCTGGTCGTCACCTTAAAGGACTCATGGTTTCCATAGAATTCATTCCTCTGATCTTGGTTTATACCTCAAGAGACTCATGGAATTCATTCTTTAACATTTCATAAATTTTTCATAAGACAACAAAAAGCTTATGCATTACCATTATGAATGCAAACATATGGACTAACATATCCCATGCTCAATCATACTATATTCTCCTACTAAACTTCTTAACTTAATTCATTCAATTTCTCATACAATACAAGGAAGTTCAGTGTAAGATTATTCAGGGATTTATTAGAATTAGAAACAAATGGGAATTTCCATTAAGAAGGTGGATGCCATACAGTTCGTCACTTTCAAGCAATTTTTCCATTATCGTTTAATTCGAATTTATTTTTGGCTAAAACATAAAGGTTAGGTCTGTTTCTAAAATTTTTAACACTCAAGAATCAACTCAATCGGACTTCTATACTTCAGTTATGACTGATTCAGTGAAGCATGTACAGTATAAGTCTCAAAAAGCCAAATCGAATTCTATTCATTTTAACCATGTCACCTTCATTTGCCCCTTCACATACTTTGCCATGTCATTATAGGTATAAAAGGCCATAAAAACCTCCCTTTTTACAGAACCAAAAAGTGCCAAAACATCGTCCAACTACAAATCTCTTAATTGGCTAATCATCCTCCATATGACACATCACAATACACACCCATTTAAACAATCCATAACCAAAACATAGCATCGCACTCATATTAACATAAATAAATGAAGTTTCATAAACCCTAGGTGTTATCAATTGTAGTCATAAGGGAGATATTTTCCTTACCTTAGTATTCAAGCACAAAGGTACTCTCCTGGCTCCAAAGTTTCACCTTTCTACCTTACACACATAACCACTTATGAATTCTCTTTTAACTAAAACATTCAGAAAAACTAGGGTTTTGAAACTCACCTTAACCCTGAAACTGAAGTTTTTAAGGGTGGATGGTGACTCCTTGAAATCAACTTGAAATCCTAAGAAAATTGAGAAAAAAGCTTGGATTAGTGGCTTTTAGGTGGGATTTGAGAGAGAAGAAGAAGATGATATGTTTGGGGTGTACAAGGCGACTACTCTCTCTTTTAACCTTGTAAATATTTATTCAATGTTGCTCTAATGGATTGGTCAATAAAAGTTAGGTATAAGGGTCATTTGGCATAAATTTTTCATATAAGGGCGTTTTGGTCATTTCTACCACAACTAAAGATAAGCACTCATTTAATGCCATTTGACTTCTTAAAAACTAAACTTAAGCAATCATTAGGGGAATGACTAATTTACCCTTGGTGCACTTTTATGGACACCTAATCATATGGTTTTGTATGAAAAGACCATTATACCCTTAGTTACCGTTTATGCCATTAATCTTATTAGTCAACTTTATGACCATTCTACCCTCATTTCTCTTCAATGACATCACCCCTTACACTTAATAATGGCCACATCTCGAAATACATGAAATTGACCATTTTACCTTCCATTCAAAAAAAGAAAATTACTTGAAAAGTAAATTTCATACCTTAAGGCATTGGAAAATAACGCGGGGTTTACAATCATCCCCCCTTATAAGAATTCGTCCTCGAAATTCAGTTGAAGAGGTCTGGATATCTTTTTCATATCTTGCTCAACCTCCATGTCGCTTCTTCTACATTATGATTCTCCACAGTATTTTAACAAGCGGTACTTTTTATTTCGGAGCTTTTTATTCTCTATCCAGAATCTGAACTGGACGTTCTTCATAAATTAGGTTCATCTTTTAACTCCATTCATTTGCTTGTAATATATGCGAAGGATCACTAACATACTTTCGCAATAGGGAAACATGGAAAACATTATGGATCGGTCCATACTAGCTGGTAAGGCAAGTCTGTAAGCTACTTTGCTACTTTCTCTAATACCTCATATGGACTGATATCTTAGGGGTGAGCTTCCCTTTTCTTCCAAACCTCATCACCCTTTATAAGGAGATATTTTCACAAACACTTTGTCTCCTACTTGGAACTCTATATCCTTTCTTTTCGGGTCTGCATAGCTCTTCTGTCTGTCTGGGCGCTTCATTCTCTCTTGGATTAACTTTACATCTTCTATCATTTTTTGTGTCATTTCTGGACCAAGAGCTTGAGCTAATGCATTCTTTTCTCCTATTATCCCAATGCAATGGAGATCTACATTTCCTTCCATATAGGGCTTCATATGGTGCCATTTTAATGGTTGCTTGATAACTATTATTATAAGCGAATTCAACTAGAGGGAGAATGTCACACCAATTCAACTTATGGTCAATACAGCATGCCGTAGCATATCCTCCAATATTTGATTCGTTTTTCTGTC
Source organism: Pistacia vera (assembly GCF_008641045.1). NCBI lineage: Eukaryota > Viridiplantae > Streptophyta > Magnoliopsida > Sapindales > Anacardiaceae > Pistacia > Pistacia vera. Next base: position 305,903 of record NW_022196042.1, read on the forward strand.
TGTCCATCCGCTGAGGAGTAGGCTGTGCTGAAATTAAGCCTAGTACCAATGCCTTCTGATGCTACTCCAGAATATTGACATAAATTTCCCATCCCTGGCCGAGACAATACTACTAGGTATCCATGTAATCACTATTTCTTTGACATATAATCGGCCTAGTGATCAGAGGAGATCTTGTCTGTAACTGGAATGAAATGAGCAGATTTAGTCAATCTATCTACAACCACCCAAATGGCATAAACCCCTTTGACTCTAGGAAGACCTAAAATAAAATCCATAGAAATATCTTCCCATTTCCAGGAAGGAATATAAGGGGATGCAACAATCCTGAAGGGTGCTGATGTTCTGCTTTAACCTGCTGACACACCAGGATCGGTAACATACTCAGTTACATCTCTTTAACCCGGCCACCATAGCTCTTCCTAAATCCTGATACATCTTTACACTCCTGGATGAGCAGTGTAAAGAGCACTATGTGTTCCTCTAAAATATCTTTCTAGCTCAATATCTGAGGAAAATACACTCTATCTCAAATTTCAGGATTCCATTCACCCATTGAATCTGATTCTCTGCCATCTTTCAACTGTTGCTCAATTCCTTAATAAACCCATCATCCGCCTGTTTTCTCTAATTTCCTCTAACAACTTAGATCGAACTTCAATTTTGGACAATTTCCCAATCTCCAACTCTATCCCCTCCTTCATTATCTCCTGTTGCAAGTGTTTCTGAAAAGTTAATGAGCGAACGAGACTTTTCTGCTAAGGGCATCTGCAACTACATTAGCTTTCCCTGGCTGATACATAAAATCACATTCATAGTCCTTCACCAGCTCAAGCCATCTTCTCTGCCTATATTCAATTTCTTCTCGGTGAAAAGTATTTAGACTTTTGTGATCTGTGTAAATATTACATTTCACCCACAGAGATAATGTCTCCAAATCTTCAAAGCAAAAACGACAGTTGCTAATTCAAGATCATGAGTGGGATACCTTTTTCATAGTCTTTCAATTGACGAGAGGCATAAGCAATCACCTTGCCTTTTTGCATCAATACGCCCAAACCATTATGGAGGCATCAGTGTAAAATTCATAAGCTCCTCATCCTCTGGAAGGGTAAAACAGGAGCAGTAGTTAATCTTCTTTTCAATTCTTGAAACTCTTCTCACAGGCTTCAGTCCATCTAAACAGGGCTTCTTTTTTTGTCAGAGCTGTGAGTGGAAGAAGTAATTTAGCAAAGCCTTCCACAAATTTCCTGTAATATCCTGCTAAACCAAGAAAACTTCTAACTTTTTTTACAGTCTTTGGTTGGCCATTCAATCACTGCTTCAATCTTACTGGGGTCCACTGAAATACCCTTTTGTGAACAACATGTCCCAAGAAGCTACTTGATCCAACCAAAACTCACATTTGGAGAATTTAGCATATAAATTTTCCCTTAGTCTTTGAACACAAATCTCAAATGCTCTTCAGATCTTCCTTTGTTTTGGAATAGACCAGATTCATTATAAAAATTACTAGAAATTTATCCAAACATCATGGAAAATCCTATTCATCAAATCCATGAATACCGCTGGTGCATTAGTCAATCCAAATGGCATCACTATAAATTCATAATGCCCATATCTGGTTCGAAATGCAGTCTTGGGAATATCCTTGTCGCGACCCTCACTTGATGGTAGCCTGACCGAAGATCAATCTTGGAAAACACCGAAGCTCCCTTAACTGATCAAAACAAGTCATCAATTCTTGGTAATGGATACTTGTTTTCACCGTCACTTATTGAGCTCCCTGCAATCATACACATTTCATCGAACCATCTTTTTTCTTCACAAATAAATAGGAGCTCCCCATGGAGAATGACTAGGTCGAATGAAACCTTTATCTAACAACTCCTGAAGTGCTTCTTTAACTCTTGTAACTCTACTGGGCCATTCTATACGGGGCTTTAGATATTGGTCCGTACCAGGAGCTAACTCTATACAAAACTCCATTTCCCTTTCTGGGGGAAGTCTTGGCAAATCTTCTGGAAATACATCTTCGAATTCTCGTACTATGGGTACATCCGAACATTGAAATCTGGAACTTTCTTTATTCACCACATAGCTATGTACCCTGTACAACCCTTCCTATCATCTTCATTGCCTTCACTGCACTTATCATCAGGCTGTGTAGATGACTTCCCAAAGGTGAAACTGTCTCCAACCATCTAGTAAACCTGGCCTTCTTCTTCCGACAATCTATCAATACTCCAATTTGTCAGGAAGTCCATTCCACATCATATCAAAATCAGGCATATCAAAAACAATCAAATCAACATTCAACTCATGCCCATCAATCACTATAGTTTCCCCCATTAACAACTTATCAGCAATAATTTCCCCCATTAGGCATCTCAATTTTAACAGCATGTTCCACTTTACAGGCTCTAAACCTAATCTTTTTATAATACCCTATGAGAAAAAAATGGGTAGCCCAGAATCAATCAGTACATATAAAGAGGTAGAGTGGAATTGTCACTGACCAGTAACTGCAGATGGATGGCTTCAACTTCTTTTTGAGCCACTGAGTAAACTCTAGCAGTCGAACCTCCAACAGTCTAAAGGGAAATAGCCTGAGAACTTTACAGTCCTTTGCCATGTGTCCCGATTGTTTACATTTGAAACACACATTGGTCCCTAATAGACAATTTCCTTTATGTTGCCTCCCCACATTTTTGACAATGGGGAAGATTATTCCTTTCTGTTGTTGCTATGGAGTCTCTTATTCTTGCCACCCTTCTTTTCAAATCCTTGCTGAAACTTTCTTTTACCTTGTCCTCTGAGGCCTGAGTAGAATTCCCCACTTCAACTTTCTGAACTGCTGTCTGGCCTGAACTAGAACTACAATCACCAATGGGTTCTCTATCCGCCTCTCCTTATCCACATAAATCTTACTCAAATGCTCGTTCAGGGCCTCACTATAAGTTGGGGAGGCTGACCACCTGCTAACAATTTGGGCAATTTTGGGTGCAGTCCATTAATAAATCTCCTTACTCGGCACTGTTGAGTACTCACATAGTAAGAGCAAAACGGGCTAAGGAGTTGAACATTGTAGCATATTCTCTAACAGTCATATTACCTTGCTTCATAATATTTTCTCGCCCCTCCTATTACCTTTCGTGAATGCCTCGTAGCCATACCCTTTACTCACATAAATTTCAATCAACATTAGCTAATTCTATTCACTAAGCAAGTAAAGAAAATACTTACAACAATCGGCTGGAGAGAGTATCTTGGGGACGCATGAGGAATGATACTCCATTACTTATAAACACCATTTCCAGCATCAATTAAATATAAAATACTATAACAATTTAATCAAAACATCATTTCAAACGCCCAAATCGAGCTCTGATACCAAATGTAAAACCCTCCCTAGCGGGTATTTCCTAAGTATCCCTTGGCCATTGAGAAACTAGAAAACGCACGCCTAGAAAAAGAGTTTATTTTAAAATCCTATTTAACGAATAAATTTGTAGTTTATAAACATATTTATTTATATTATTTATTAATTCAATTTCTAAACTATATAAGTTCATTATAAGTCAAAAAAAATATAGGTTCCTTTTTGGAGTAAATTATGAAATCACGTAATACTACAGAACATATATACTTTTACAAAATTTACTAGTAATTGATTTCCTTTACAATACAACATATTTACTCCATTATAGAACATGGACATATTACTACATTATGAAATATGAGCATAATTACTACACTAAATATAGCAAAACTATTCAATAGTCATCATTAAAACATCCCTTCATGCTCATAGCGTCCCTCGGAATCCTCTCCCAGCTTCATGCCTTAATCCAGGCAAAACATTTAAAACATTTCGGGTGAGCGCTAAACGCTCAGTAAGGAATATGGCCATTTAAAAACTATTAAGGTTCATTATACAAGTATTACTTAGGACCTTACCTACCTACAAAATATGACCTTCATTCTTTAACATAACAAGTTCATAAAACATATCATACACTTTGGACTTTTTCATAACACAAGTCATAACATAATCATACATAATATAACCTAGAACATATATGACTTTGAAATATTCATGTACATGGCATGCTTATTTCTTTTGTCTTTATACTTGATGGTTCATTAGTCTTTGTTAGCCGATCGGATTCATTAAACCATTACCTTGCTCTTGGTCGTCACCTTAAAGGACTCATGGTTTCCATAAGAATTCCATTCTTGATCTGGGTATACCTCAAGAGACTCGGAATTCATTCTTTAACATTTCATAAATTTCATAAGACACATAAATAAGCTATATGCATTACCATTATGAATGCAAACATATGGACTAACATATCCATGTCAATCATACTATATTCTCCTACTAAACTTCACTTAATTCATTCAATTTTCTCATACAATACAAGGAAGTTCAGTAGTAAGATTATTCAGGGATTTATTAGAATAGAAACAAATGGGAATTTCCATTAAGAAGGTGGATGCCATACAGTTTGTCACTTTCAAGCAATTTTTCCATTATCGTTTAATTGAATTTATTTTGGCTAAAACATAAAAGGTTTAGGTCTGTTTCTAAAATTTTTAACACTTCAAGAATCAACTCAATCGGACTTCTATAACTTCAGTTATGACTGATTCAGTGAAGCATGTACAGTATAAGTCTCAAAAAGCCAAATCCGAATTTATTCCATTTTAACCATGTCACCTTCATTTGCACCTTCACATCATTTGCCATGTCATTATAGGTATAAAAGGCCATAAAAACCTCCCTTTTTACAGAACCAAAAAGTGCCAAAACATCGTCCAACTACAAATCTTTATTGGCATATCATCCTCCATATGCACACATACACCAATCAACACACCCATTTAAACAATCCATAACCAAAACATAGCATCGCACTCATATTAACATAAATAAAGTAAGTTTCATAAACCCTAGGTGTTATCAATGTAGTCATAAGGGAGATATTTTCCTTACCTTAGTATTCAAAGCACAAAGGTACTCCTCCTTGGCTCCAAAGTTTCACCTTTCTACCTTACACACATAACCACTTATGAATTTCTCTTTTAACTAAACATTCAGAAAAACTCGGGTTTTGAAACTCACCTTTAACTGAAACTGAAGTTCTTTAAGGGTGGATGGTGATCCCTTTGAAAATCAACTTGAAATCCTAAGAAAATTTGAGAATAAAAGCTTGGATTAGTGGCTTTTATGGTGGATTTGAGAGAGAAGAAGAAGATGATATGTTTGGGGTGTACAAGGCCGACTACTCTCTTTAAACTTGTAAATATTTATTCAATTGTTGCTCTAATGTGATTGTCAAAAAGTTAGGTATAAGGGTCATTTGGCATAATTTTATATAAGGGCGTTTTGGCATTCACCACAACATAAAGATAAGCACTCATTTAATGCCATTTGACTTCTTTAAAACACTTAACCATTAAGCAATCCCATTAGGTGAATGACTAATTTACCCTTGGTGCACTTTTATGGACACCTAATCATATGGTTTTGTATGAAAAGACCATTATACCCTTAGTTACCGTTTATGCCATTTAATCTTATTAGTCAACTTTATGACCATTCTACCCTCATTTCTCTTCAATGACATCACCCCTTACACTTAATAATGGCCACATCTCGAAATACATGTAAATTGACCATTTTACCCTTCCATTCAAAAAAAGAAAATTACTTGAAAAGTAAATTTCATACCTTAAGGCATTGGAATAATAACGCGGGGTTTACACATCAATTAGAGGAGCCTCGAAACGTTGGTATGACATTAAACTTGGTTTAAATATTTTCTTGTATTAAATTGATGTAGATATGTAATTGGGTCATTGGTTTTATGGTTTTCGTGATCGAAAAGTTTTATATTTCCGCTGCGTAAACGATCCAAAAACCTACAGCTATGGCTAAGCCTATTCTAACGAACGAAAACCCATTAAGAACAAGATGATCTTAAAGACAACAACCAATCTATACCTTGTCAAGGCTACAAATCAGTCATTCCATACCCAAACTTGTCACATACAATCGATTAACTAACATCAAGGTTGATTAGGCCCTAATATCAACTGAAGATTGAATTAAACGCAATGAATGAATCTTGAACATAATTGAATAGATAGAATAAATAGAATAACAATAAAACACAAGCCTTCAATTGGATTAGATTAAATCCTTCGAAAAACAAACTAATAACATAAAGGAAAAGAAAAGATTACACTTGGAAGCCATGAAGAACAAAGGAGGGGAAGAGGAGGAGAACTCCTCTCCTCTCTATGTCCCCCTTTTCCAAGTTAATTGATATAATAAACCCTAACCCCCTAAAATATTGCCAAGGACATTTATTTATAGTATTTAAGGCTATGAGGGTATTATGGTAACAAGTCACTTCAATTAAAAACACATAAAACACATCTGCTTGTCTTCCATGCACTGATGTAACTTTTGGATCAATTTTTTCCATGTTCCAGGTCTAACTAGGCCACAATCAACACACAAAAGTTGTACCTCTATTTCTTATTTTTAAAACACCACTAGAATCAGGTCAATCGGAGTTGTGTAGCGCAAGTTATCCTCATTTTAGTGCAACATGTTCTGGCAGAAAAATTCTCAAACATAATATTCACGCATTGGCGCCGCATCGCTAATCTTCTACCAAATCTCCTCCGCTAAAATCTTGATCACGCTGTGGCATGATTTTCTTGCTCTGCAACATGATTTCTTGGTGCCGCAGTGCGTGAATAGTTCTATTGTAATGAACAATCTTTAAAAATTCATAACTTCTTCATTTGAGCTCCGATTCTCGAATCGTTTATTTCCACATGATTCTGATTATTTACTCTTCAATGCGCATACTTGAGATCCTCAATTTTCAGCACCTAAATACTTGAAAATTCACAAAACATACTCTTGATTCTAGAAAACAAAAAAGATACAGAATAAAGTAAAATTAACTAATTAAACCTAATTCCCACACAAAATACCCTTAAAATCACTAAGTATGTGTCCACTTCCAAGCACTCATCATTGAGCCTGTGCTTGGGTTGGATACTCGCGCTCTTTACCGAGCTTCTTTGCTTCTTGGGTTGATTCTCACTCCGGGTTAGGGCATGCCTTGGACTTCTTGTCTTATTCCAAGCTGGGGATTTTTACTGCACAACTAACATAAATAAGAAGAAGGCAAGACACGCAAGCCCTATTTACTAAAATTAAAATTTTACAAGTGTACATTCCCAAAAGTAAAAACACTCTCCATTGTTTTTTGTTTTTTTTTTTTTTTCTTTTTATTTTTATCTTTTTATTTTTTTAAATTTTTTATTAAAATTATTTAAATTTTTTTTTATTTTAATTTTGTTAATTTTTGATTACCCCTTGAATAGTTGTAGAATTTTAAATTGGTCCCTAAACTTCCAAACATTGTAGTTTAGTCCTTTTCCAGTTAAAACAAAAACTAAATAGTCTAGAATAGCAATGACTACTCCCTCTTTTGATGGCTTGGAGAAAATATTCAAAACATCGTATTTACAAACCCCGAAATGCCCTTCTCCTGCAACAACGGGAGAGGCCCCTTTACCATCATACTTCCACAAAAAAGCTCGCGAGAAAGACCTATCAAATGAGTTGTTGCTAGCAACAACCAACAACATCCCAGCAGCTCAAAAATGGGTTGATGCCATTAGGCAGCTCCCACTAGGCTGCACACATTAACACATACGCATGGCCTGAGCAGTTGCTCACGTGAGTGCGTAGCCTTGGCCTGCCATCCTACGCATGGCCTGATACAGGCCATGGTTAGGCTGTACACAAACGCATGTGGAATTGGGTAGTGTGGGGCACAAACGTGTGTGGTAGGAGGCTAATTCCATACAAAAGCTCACGGGAAAGACCTATCAAATAGGTTGTCACTGACAACAACTAGCGACATCACAGCAGCTCAAAAATGGGTTGCTCCCATTATGCTACTCCCACTACACTATGCGCATTAACATGCAACCAAAATCTCTCGAGCGGCTGCACATGTGAGTGCGTAGCCTTGGCCTACCATCCTACGCATGGCCTGATGCAAGGGTGCAAACGCATGCGGAATTAGGTAGTATAGGGCATGAACGCGCGTAGTAGGAGGCTACTTCCACACAAAAGCTCATGGGAAAGACTTATCGAATGGGTTTTTGCCAGCAAAAACTAGCGACATGTTAGAGTAGGTGCCCTAAAGCCAATCAATTACGATAAAATTGACTCTTTGTAATAATGTTCATTAATCAATAAAAGGCATTTTAGTTTATATCGTGTAAATCATATATGTATGTATTGATATATGTCCTTAGGATGGTAGAACCGTAACAAGGGTATCAAGTGTTTCAAATCTTGATAGTGAAAACCCTATGATCACATATGGTGGCCATTCTAGAAATGTCTGTAACCCTAGTATTATTTTGATCAAGGACATAGATGATACGGTAAGGCTATCATAGTATTGAACGACTTTGTTGAAAGGCAATGATTGATCTCACTTGTTAAGGTTGTTTGCTGACAACCTAGTGCAACACATGGGTGCTTGTTGAAGGCAAGTTCACTAGACTAACCTACCAAAGGATTCCATATAGATGGTAACCCCATTGTCTATGGAATAAATCCACTAACAAATGGTGGTGCATGTGATCCTTAGACTTGAGATCACTAGAGCACCTTATGCACCAATTGGTGTATTTTGACACTAGCCCAACACAATTTTATTCAAAGCTATCAATATGGTAGTGATTGGCTACATCAAGGAGTGTATCAAAACTATGGTGGATCGACAGAGGATTCATCACTCCCGAGTACGGGAGAAGTTATCTCATGGCACAGTTCAATGTATGGTAATGACACTAAAGTTGTGGCCACAGTGGGATTGAGTTGTTGCTTAATCTAATTTATTTATTAGGTCATTGGTCTAGTAACTTAATACAAAGATACCGAGGATAATTGAGGTTGACACTATTTCTATACCTCAATCTCGATGGATAACAGATGATGAAAAGATTTGATTGCATAGTAACCATATCACTGATAGGTAGCTATTTTGTTGAATCCGAATCTATCAGGTGGCCATGACGCCTTGCTAGGGGCCAATCTTGGTTTGTGTATAGTGAGACGATTAATTGGTGTTAATTACGATACTACTCATTGCTGATATGATAAGGAGCCTACGAGTCACACACTTAGAAGATAATTTAAGAATCATTTTGTTCAAGGAGTATTTTCATCTTTTAGGATGAAAGGGTATTTTGGTAATCTCACAATGCAATTAAATTTGCTGAGGTTGTTGCCTGTATTTAATTTAATATCAAAATGAAATTAGTGAGTTGTATTTAAATATATGTCCGCATATATTTAAAATGAATTATTATTATTAATTAAATGTTCATATATTTTATAAATATATTAATTGATTTTAATTATAATAATAATTAATTAAAAATAAAATACCATGAGAAGGGTGTTTGGACATAAGGGTGGACTAGAGTTGGAACCCATGTGTATTCCTTATAGGAATAGGGTTTCAACAACTTGCACTGTATAAGTGAAAGTTGTGTTAAGAGATTAATCAATCATTCATTTCCATTAAAAGGAAAGAAAAAGACAGCCCCCTTTCTCCCTTCTCTCACATGTTCTCCCCTTGGTTTTGAATCAAAGTTTTTCTTTGATTCAACTTGATTCTTGAAGCTAATTAGTGGAACTAGCAAATCCCTCTTTGGTTCTTCGGATTGTCTTCGTGTGCATCACCATTCGTTCGGTTCTACGTTGAATCGATAAAAAACTAGATTCAGAGACATTTGAAGGAGCCTTCAAACATGCGTAAGATCTCTGATCCTTGTTTGGATTGGTATTATTTTATGCAGAATTTTCTTTTAACATGTAAATTATATAATCTATACTCAGATTTTGGCATAAAAGGAATCGATTCATCCTTTTGAATTTTTTGTTTTCCACTGCATTGGGTACATCGATTCCTAACACGACATCCAAACAGCTTGAAAATGGGCTACTCCCATTAGGCTGCTCCCACTAGGCTGCGCGCGTTAATGCGTAACCAAAATCTCTTAGGTGGTTGCGCATGTGAGTGTGTAGCCTTGGCCTGCCATCCTGCACATGGCATGATACAAGCCACGATTAGGGGCCACATGCAAACGTATGCAGAATTGGGTAGTGTGGGGTACAAACATATGCGATATAAGGTTACTTCCACACAAAAGCTCGTGGGAAAGACTTATCAAATGGGCTATTGCCGGCAACAACCAACGACATCCCAACAGCTTAAAAACGGGCTGCTCCCATTAGGCTGCTCCCACGCGTGCAACCAAAATCTCTCAGGTGGCTGTGCACATGAGTGTGTAGCCTTGGCCTTCCATCCTACGCATGGTCTGATATAGGCCACGGTCAGGGGCCATGCGCAAATGCATGCGAAATTGGGTAGTGTGGGGCGTAAACACGAATAGTAGAAGGCTACTTCCATACAAAAGCTTGGGGGAAAGACCTATCAAATGGGCTATTGTTGGCAACAAGCAGCATGATAAGAGCTTGAAAATACACATGTACTTAGTGGTTTATGAGAATTACTTATGGGAAATTAGGTTAAATTTATTCAATCTAACTTAATTATTTCATAAATATCTATTCTGGGATCACGGGTATGTTTTGAGTGTTTTCAGGTTATAAGCTCTTAAAGATGACATTCAGATGAAGACTATATCGATGATGGAATGTGGGATGATAAGAATCAAATAGTTCATGATTTGGAGCTGAAACGAAGAAGTTATGGCGATTTGAAGTTGAAGTGAAAATCTTGGAAAACGCTCAAGTTTTGAACATGCGTCAGTAATTTGACAATAACTAAATTTTTGATTGAGATGATTCTTGGACTATTGGAAATCTGATTCAAAGGGTTACAATTCATATATTTACCACTTGGCCAGATTCGAATGTTATCATGCTCAAAAATCACCGTTTTTTCAAGATTGCAAGTTCTGGGGCAGAATCAACTATGCCTAGGCACGTTGTCGTGGCACAACTGCTATTCTGGAATTTTCTACATTAAATTTATGACGTGTACTTCCTATTTTAAGAGTTCTAAAGTGATTAGGATAGTGGGAATCATAACCTTAAAATCCTAAGAGTATAAACATAAGTCTTTAGTTGATTTTTGGGGGAGATTAGAAAGGAGAGAAGTTTAGCCGCTCTTTGGAGATTGCAAATTTCTGCAATTTTGGGTTGTCAATTAGAGAAGTTTTTCTATTCTTTCTTATACTCATGTTTATGAATACAATGGTTGCTTTTATTATTGAACGTATGAACTAATTTTATTTTCTAGGGCTAAGATGTAGCCCAATTTTATGAATATGCATTGAATTATTGGTTGCTAATTTTTTATTAAGTTTTATTATTGTGCTTTAGCTTTCAATTCTTAAGGGCCCTAGAGTTGAATGATTTTATGGGTTAGGTTGAGATCAAGAGATTAAACCTAATTAGTCTAAGGTAATAAAACCACAAATTGAGTGAACGCTAGAGATAGGTTACCGCGATCCGTGAGACTCTGGTAAATTCCATAGAACTTAATGATCTCCAATTGCTTAAATCTGATTAGAGATAATTTGGGTTAGTAATTAGGAGTTAATTTGTTAATTATTCGAGAGAAAGTTAGCAAAATATTAGGGAGATTGGCCTTTACAATAAGCTTAATTGGGTTAATGATAATTGTCATTAATTCATAATTTTTTTTTGTTTTTAATTTTTTTCCTTTGTTTTTTTTTTTTTTTTTTCTTTCTAATTTTTTATTAAATTTTTTTTTTTTTTTTTTTTTTTTTTTTTTTTATTTTTTTTTTATTTTATTTTTTGTCTTTTTTTTGCCACAGTCATTGGCCGCTTGCAAACGTGCGCTAAATTAGGCAGTTTTTTGCACAAACGCGTGCAACAGGAGGCACAGCCGTGAGCAAGACCATCAGGCAAAGCCGTACACAGTTGTACGTGACCAGGGATAGGGTCGCACGTAGTTGCGGTGGCCTGATTCAGGCTAGCCACACACTTAAGCGCATAGCCAACGGCCTGCCAAGGCTAGGCCACACCCTGCAACGCACGGCCAAGGACAGGGTCATGTGTTTGCGTGTTCGGCCACACAGTGGGTAGCCAAGTTGCGCATGTTTACACGCAACCTTGGTTAGGGGGTTACGTGTGGCCATACGCAACTTGGGTGCGTAGCCTTGGGACAGCGATTGCACGTGGCCACACGTAGCTTAGACAGTGGCTGCGCACAGCAACGCGCAACCCCAATTTTAGCCACCAAAATTAGGGTTTTTCAAAACCCTAATTCAACCAATCAATTCTTCAACAATTAATATTTTTATCAAATTAATTAATCCATTTAATAAAAACCCTAAACATGCAATATCTAATCAACAAATCAATTACATGCTTTTCATGACAATCAAATAAAAAATTAAATTTATATATTTAATAGATTATAAACTTCTAATCCAGGGCTTTGATACACTACTAGGATTTAATTGAACAAATTGCAGAATTATAAACAAAAGTTTTTGTTCAACACCCATAATGTCATAGATTGACATTTATAACCTATTCTAAACAAATACATACATAGAATTATGATTATACCTTTGATTGGAGGCTCCTTCTCTTGATTGAATTGATTTGCTTTCACTCCAAATCAGGAACGTACAAACGGTATCCACATGAAGACATGGCATTTTCTCAGTTGATTAATTTGCTAGATTAATCAAGGAGTATAAGAATTTAGGGCTGAACTTTGAACAAAAAAATTCACACTCAAAAGGGAGCTCATGTTTTAAGGAAGAGAGGGTGGCTAGGGTTTTTCTTTCAAGTGAATGAATCTCTTGTGTTTTTAATTCTTTAAGTTGACTTATAAAGTGCAACTTAAAAACCCTAATCCTAATAGGAATAGCAATCTACTTATTCCTTTCAAATAAAATAACCCCATAACCAAACAAGCAAATTAGATATTTTATTTAATATTATTATTATCCTAAAATTAATATATATTAATCTTAAATAATAATATTGCATTTAAATATACACATATATTTAAATATGTAATCTCACTTATTTCATTTCCATATTAAATTTAGGCAACAACATAGTAAATTTAATTACACTGTGAGATTACCAAAATATCCTTTCATCTTAAAAGGATGAAAATACCCTTCTCGCTTATTTAATTCTTATTCTGTCTTCTATGTGTGTGACCCAAAGGCTCCTCATCATATCAGCAATGAACAATATCCCAATTAACACTAAATTAATCATCCCACTAATCACTAATCACAAACCAAGTTTGACCTCTAGCAAGACATCATGGCTACCCGATAGATTTTGATTCAATGATACAACTTCCTATTAACAGTATGGTTACCGTGCAATCTAATCCTTTCATCAACTATTATCTCATCAAAGTTTGAAGTACATAAATAATGTCAACTTTAAATATGGCACCTTGATATGTTCATATTCTGTAATCAAACTAATAACTTAGAATTGGAATTGAGCACCTACTCAATTCCACTATGGCCACAGTTTTGTGGTCATTATCATTTACCAGAATACTCAGCGAGATAAATTCTCCTATACCCAAGAGTGATGAATTCTATGACGATTCACCATAGTCATAGTGTACTTCTTAATGTAGCTAACCACTCTTGTACTGATAGCCCTAAATAGAAGTATATTAGACTAACGTCAAACTACATCAATATTTACACACGACACTCTGGTGATCTCAAGTCAAAGGATCACATGCACCACCATCCGTTAGAGGATATATTCCATAGAAATTGGAGTTACCATCTATACAGAATCCTTTAGTGGGTCTGTTTAGTGAACTTGCTAAATGCAAGCACCCATGCGTTGCGCCAAGTTGTCACCAAACAACTTCAACATGTAAGATCTGTTACCATCTTTCAATAGGGTCATTCAACGCTATGGTAGCTTTATTGTATTATATATGCCCTTACTTTAGACAATACTGGGGCTACGAACAATTCTAGAGTAGTCATCTTATGTGATCATAGGGTTCTTACAATCAAGATTTAAATCACTTAATACCCTCATCACGATTCTACCATTCTACGGGCATATATCTAAATGTATATAAACTGAATGATATGGTCAAAAAGCCTTTCATTAATATCAACATGTTTTTACAAAGAGTCAATTACTACAATTTGATTGGCTCTAGGGCACCTACACTAACAATACTTCTTTGAAGAAATTCTTCCTCTAGGAAGACCCCAGTTTGAGCAACAAAGACTTTGTGCTTGTCTATATGGTAGAAACAAATATACATTTGTTAGATTTTGAGGCAAGCTTATTTGATGTCAATTTCTTGACATAAGCATTACAACCCCAAATTCTCAAATAAGACAATTTGGGCTTTTGCCAATTCCATAGTTCATATGGAGTCTTATTTATAGACTTAGAGACTCACAGCTATCCCACATTCCTTAAGGTATTTTCCAAACTCCGCGCTTAAGTATTCACCTCCACGATCAGACAGAGGAGCTTTAATACTATTGCTCAGCTTATTCTGCCCTTCATTCCTAAATTCTTTGAACTTGTCAAAAGATTCATATTTAGGTCTCATTAAATAGACGCATCCATATCTACTGAAGTCATCAATAAATGTGATGAAGTAAGAATATCCTCTTTTGGCTTGAATTGTTAACGGTCCACATACATCACTATGGATGATGTCTGACAGTTCTATAGATCTTTCATTATGTCTAGTGAAAGGTGATTTGGTCATCTTGCCTAAAAGGCATGACTTGCATGCCTCATAAGATTGGAAATCAAATGGATCCAAAACACCATCTTTGTGAAGTTTTACAATGTGAGCTAGATTAACATGACATAGCCTACAATACCAAAGAAATGTTTGGTTCAGATTGCCATGTTTGGCTTTCTTATTTTCAAGATTGAGTATTTATTTATTATTTAAATCAAGAACATACAGACCATTATGCAATTTAGCAGTTCCATAATGAATACCATTTAAACTAAAAGACAACAATCCATTAGCAGTAACAAAATGAAATCCAAAACTGTCCAAAGTGAACACAAAAATTATATTCTTCAAAACTGAAGGTACATAATAGCAAACTGATAGTTCCATAATAAGGCCCAAAGGCAACAATAAATGATAAACTCTTATAGTTAATGCAGTAACTCTAGTTCCTTTTCTAACGCGTAGGTCCACCTCCCTTGGCCAAGCCATCTACTCTGTTTTAGTCCCTGAACATTATTACAAATATGAGATCCACATCGAATGTTAGTGACCTAAGATGTAATAGGAGATAGATTAATCTCAATCATACCTTTAGAAGAAAAGGCAACATTCTTTTTCTTGCTTGCTAAGAAAGCCTTACAGTGTTTCTTCCAATGGCTAGGTTTGCCATAATGAAAGCAAACTACCTTCCCATCCTTGCTAACGCTACCAGCTGGCTTAAAGGCATCTTGACGTTTGGGCTTGGGCTTGGGTTTGACCTTAGCCTTTCCCTTGCCTTTACCTTTGCCTCTCCTAGGGGTAGCAATAACTAGAAGCATTGGTTTCAACTTGTTCATGTCTTGCTCAGTTGTCTTAAACGTATTCGGGAGCTCAGCAAGGGTTTACTCCATTGCATTCATATTGAAGTTCAATATGAATTGAGAGAAGAAATTTGGCAGGGATTGCAGAACAAGGTCCACAAATTGTTCTGCATCCATGCAAAACCCAAAGTTTCAAGCCTTTAAATGTAACTAATCATTTTGATTACAAATAGACCAACTTGGGCTCCCTCAACCATTGAACATCTAAACAATGCTTTAGATGCGTCATATTGATCATGTCTAGCACAACTCTAATAGAGCTCCTTGAGATGCATTAGCATAGATCATAAATCCAACATCCAAGTGTTAATGTTGCTCTTACAGTTTTGTTGTCATCGATGATAACATTATACATTTTATGTTAGAATAGGCGCCCTAGAGCCAATCAATTATTGTAGAATTGACTCTCTAAAATAATATTTATTAATCAATAAAAGGCAATATTCTTCTATATCATGTAAATCATAATTGTCTGCATTGTTATATGTCCTTATGATGGTAGAATCGTGACAAGGGTATCAAGTGTTTCAAATCTTGATAGTGAGAACCCTATAATCACATATGGTGGCTATTCTAGAAATTTCCGTAGCCCCAGTATTATTCTGACCAAAGACATAAATAATACGGTAAGGCTATCATAGTGTTGAACGACCTTGTCGAAAGATAGTGACTAATCTCACTTGTCAAGGTTGTTTGTTGACAACTTGATGTGATACGTGTGTGCTTGATGTAGGCAAGTTCACTAGACAGACCCACCAGAGGATTCCATATGGATGGTAACCCCAGTGTATATGGAATAAATTCTCTAACGAATGGTGGTGCATATGATCCTTAGACTTGAGATCACCAGAGCGCCTTGTGGACCGACTGGTGAAGTTTGACACTAGCCCAACGTAGTTCTATTCAGAGCTATCACTACGGTAGTGATTGGCTGCATCAAGGAGTGTATCAAGACAATGGTGGATCAAAAAAGGATTCATCACTCCCAGGTACGGGAGAAGTTATCTCACAACATAATTCAGTGAATAACAATGACACTAAAGCTGTGGCCACAATGGGATTGAGTTGTTGTTCGATCCAGTTTATTATTCCGATCAGTGGTCTAGTAACTGAATACAAAGATATTGAAGATAACTGAGGTTGACACTATTTTTGTTCCTCGGCCTCGATGAGATAACAGATGATGAAAGGATCGGCTTGCACAATAACCATATCGTTGATAGGCAAGTTGTTTTATTGAATCCGAATCTATCGAGTGGCCATGATGCCTTGCTAGAGGCCAATCTTAGTTTGTGTTTAGTGAGACGATTGATTGGTATCAATCGTGAGACTACTCACTGCTGATATGATGAGGAGCCTTCGGGTCACACACATAGAAGACAAATTAAGGATGAATTGGTGTGAAAGGGTATTTTCATCATTTGTGATGAAAAGGGTATATTAGTCATTTATGATGGAGAGGATATTTTCATCTTTTGAGATAAAAGGGCATTTTGGTAATCTCTCAGTGCAATTAAATTTGCTGAGGTCGTTGCCTATATTTAATTTCATATTGAAATTAAAATTAGTGAGATTGTATTTAAATATATTCATATATTTAAATATTATATATATATTAATATTTGAGGATATTAATATTAGTGAAGAAAATATATATGAAATATGAAATTCATATTTGAATTTAAATATATATTCAATATTAATATTTGATGATATTAATAAAGATAATATATGAATTTGAAAATCATATTTGAATTTGAGTAAGATGCGATGTGGATTATTACCTTATTTGGTAATGAGGATTTACTATTCTGGTCATAGAATAAATTTATTCCTAACTAGATTAAGGTTTTAATTTTTGTTGTATATAAAAGGCAACTTAAAATTAAAATAAAATTTGAGAGAACACATTAATTAAATCCAAGCCACTCACCTCACTCTCTCTCACGTTTTTCACTTGGTGGAGAAGGGAATTTTTCTTGAAGAAAAATTATGCATCCTTTTTGCTTGTGTGTCTTGCTAGCACTGGAGACCGCAAGTTGATCGCCATCCTGTCTTCATGTGGATACCAAGAATTCACTCTTATCTTAGAGTGCGAGCGATTCATATCGATTGAAGGTGTCTATAAATGCTGGTATGAAATTTGGAAATTTTATATTCAATATCATTTTATATGTAAATAACGTAAATTGGGTATAAGGTTCTTGGGTTCAATGTTGTTGTTGGGGATTTTATTTTTGTTTTCCATTGCGTAAACGCCATTAACGACTAACAGTGGTATCAGAGCCTTCCTTACACCTTTTACATTGTTATTCGATGCTTGGTTGAATTGATTTTGATATGTATCGATTATGTTATTGCATGATGTGTAAAAACTGATTTTTTGTGTGTTAAAAATCTGCTATGGTTGATGTGTTGGTAGCCTTTTTTTTTTTTTTTTTGCATCTGTTTTTGGGGGATCGAAATCAAATAAAACTTGATTCTGATTAGAGGAGGATGCTGCCTTGTAGGGTGGCATGTTGCTACTATGTGCTGCCGCGCACATTAGCAATAAGAAGCAGTAGCAGTAGCGTGCAAACGCGTGTTGTTGCTTCACAGATTGCATGCAGTTGTTTCACGCTATGGCATAGGGAGGAGTGCTGGCCACATGCTCCAGCATGTGGCCTTGGGCTATGCCACCACAAACAGCACAGCAGCAACCTTGTGCGACTACACCAAGGCTACTGCCGCATGCAAATGTGCCGCTACTGTCCTCTTGATTGGCTGTTGTTTTGGAGCTGCCCTGTGGTGGCCAAGTGCTCCTAGCACTTGGCCTCGGTTGGCACTTGGTTTCAGCCAAAGGCATGATCTGGTGCGCGTTAAAACATGCACCAAATCTGGATTTTTTTTGGGCAGCCCGCGTAAAGATGCAATGGGCTGAATTTTGGGCCGTGATCGCATTGTTGTGTGATATTTTTACTCCATAATTTTCTTTAAAAAAAAAAAATGTTGCTGCATGTTAGAAACATTCTGGAGGCATAATTGAGTGAGGCCCGATAACAAGTGATCTAAAATGAAATTTTTAAAACTTGTTGGACTTAAATGTAACACTGCCAAAATTCAAGGGGTAACTTGTAATTTACCAACCTAATCAAAATTAAATTTTGATTGGTTATGCATGATTCTTGTTTGTGAATATACATGATGCTTGGTGCATAAGCCTACGAACCTAGTTTAATTGTTTTGGTTTATGTAATTTAAAATAGGGTTTGTGTGCCCTGCCTTTCTGTAAACCTCCAATGTAACTTCTTTCTCTCATCTCACTCCCCTCTAATGTAACTCGAGGTTTCTTTTCAATAATTTAAAATGTAATTTTATTTTTGAAAGTTGTGTAATGTTCAAGAAGAGGAAGCGATGGAAGGGAAGGAGGCAAAATTACTTGAAGAATCCATTTCTTTTTAAACCTAGGTTGACCTACCGATTCCTCTTGACTTGAGGAAATCAGTTTTAGTTAAGGCTATGCACCAACACGTTTATTTTATGCTTAGTATGCAAGTTAAGGGTGTATGTTATGACTATAACATGCTAAGAAAGATAAAATTGGTGAGCCATAAAATAAAATAAAAAACCCCTTCAACTAAAGTATATTAAGTCAAAATTGAAACGCCTTCCATCACCATGAGTTTAATCAGACCACTGTTCGTTGGAACCTTGTTCGCCAAAGCGAAGGGTACACTTCTACCAATGGGAGGTTGAATTTCATTGGAGTTTTCCTTAATGGTGATGGGTTGACTTAAAATGACGTGTTTTGCTTTTTTGCCAAAGCGAAGGTTGATAAACATGTCATAAGCATAGTAGAGAAATACACTTGTTATGTGTACGTGGTGACATGTAGTGTCCACTCTACTGATACTGAGAATCACACTTGAGGACAATGGCTTCAGTCATTGTATTGCGTGATTGGTTTGTTGGCTTACATCGCATTTAAGGTTGGTAATGGGAGCTACCAACTGATGTGGATTAAGTTTGTTGGCCTACATAATCAACCCATTTTGGCTTGTTTGCCAAAGCGAACGTTTGAAATGGGCTAGATGGAATCTCAATCCACTAGGAAAGCTAACGGGCTTTCCCGAGTTAATAGTGAGGGCTATTGGCTTGAGGAAAATAGTGGGAGCAATTATTTAATAAAAGGCCTTATTAAATAATAATAATAAACATTGTAATAACATTTACTTATTCTACACTTGTAGATTCACTTAAAAAATTGAGCAATATGATCCCATCATCATTGCGACTGGGAGACAAATAGAATGGTGAGAATTTCGTTGATTGGTATAGAAGTATAAACAATATACTTCAGTCAAGTGATAGATTATACACCATTAAGCAGGCTTTGTCACCAGAGCCTGTTGATAGTTCTATCTATCAGACTGGCTATGTATATATGAAGCATGCGCATGATGCAAAAGCAGAAATGACAGGATACATTGTGCTTGCATCAATGACACCATTACTGCGACAATAGTGCTAGAATATGGACTTAGCTTGTATTATTTATCTTCTCAAGAGAAATGAGAAGCATATGGTGTCTCGGTCACTATTTAGATGCAAGATGGAAGACGGTACCAAAATTGGTGATCATATACTCAATTGACCGAGTATATGAACAAGCTTGAGATTTTGGGATGTAAATTTAATGAGGATTTAGCAATAGACCTAACATTATAGTTTTTGCCAGATTCTTACTCTCAACTTGTCTATAACTTCATTGAGGATGATAAGAAGAATACCCTTTCCAAGCTTCTGGATATGTTGAAGGCTACTGAGATAGGCATGAAAATGTCAGAAACATTGATGTTGGTTAAAGCCAACTCAAGTGAGAAGGAAAGGGCTCAGAAGTTGCTGGAAGAAATTGTTGTAGATAGGAAGCGCGTTTGTTCTCACTGTGGGAATCCCAGCCACTAGAGGAAACATTGCAAGGTCTTCCTAGCAAAAAGGAAGAAGAATATTACTTCTTCGTTAGGTACATTCTGGATTGAGATTAACTTCTCCCGTCAACATCTTGTGTCATTGACACAGGATGTGGTACTCACATTTGTTCTAATGTACAGGAACTACGGCAGAGTAGATTGCTCGCCGAGGGAGAGGTGGACCTATCAGTTGGAAATAGAGCACGTGTTGCTGCATTAGCTATAAGATCTTATCGTCTGATTTTGCCTATGGGCTTGTTACTTGGAACTTGTGGGTTATTATGATTTTTCCTCAGTTTTTAGAAATAATATTTATGTGTCCACTTTGGACAAGTGAGAATATTGCTTTACTAATGGATTGTTGTCTTTTAGCATAAATAATATTTTTTATGGAACTATTCCATAATAATATGTTCTTAAATAGACAATAAGGATATTCTCAAAATAACAACTATGTCAAGTATGGCAAGTTGAGTTAAAAATACCTAAAGGAATGTGGAACAGTATCAAAACTCACCCCTCCGTATACACCCTAACGCAATGGAGTGTTTGAAAGGAGGAATAGGACCTTACCTAAATGGTTAGGTCTATGAAGAGTTTCAATGATTTGCCCACATCATTTTGGGGTTAGGCCCTAAAGACTGCGACTCACATACTAAACCATGTGCTGTCAAAGTCTATAGATAAGACTTCATATGAACAATGGAGTGGGTGAAATCCCAACTTGTCTTATCTAAAGATTTGGGGTTATGAAGCTTATGTCAAGAAATTGACTTCGAACAAGCTGGGCCTAAAATCTAACAAATGTATATTTGTGGGGCATCTTAAGAGACCAAAGGATACTATTTCTAACACCTGAAAGAGTGCAAAATTTTTATCGCTCGTACTAGTGTCTTCTTAACAGGAATTTTTCCTAAGAAGTACTAGTGGGAGAAAACTAGAATTCAATGAAGTTCTAGAACCACAAAATGCATTAGACAAAGGATGGGAGGATGTGCCACAGGAAGTGGTTGAACATCGTGAGGAGGTCATTCCACAATCCATGGATCAAAGTGAACAACCTCAAGTAGCATAGGAGCTACGTAGGTCTGGAAGAGTAGATCATGAGCTCGAGAGATATAGTTTTCTCGTGACTCAACATGGTGACGTACTGGTCTACCAAGACAACGAATCCAAGACCTACGAAGACGCTATATCGAATCCAGATTCTATTAAATGGCTTGAAGCCATGAAATCTAAGATGGACTCCATGTACCAGAACCAATTATGGCTTCTAGTGGATCCACCTTATGGGGTAAAACACATAGGGTGTAAATGGGTCTTCAAGAAGAAGACTGCACATGGATGGGAAGGCGCATACCTATAAGGCACGACTAGTTGCCAAAGGTTTCAAACAAATTCATGGTATTAACTATGAAGAAACCTTTTCGCTGGTTGCCATGATTAAGTATATCCAGATTATGCTTGCAATTGTTGCATATCACAACAATGAAATTTGGCAAATGGATGTCAAAATGGCTTTCCTGAACAGAAACCTTGAAGAGGATGTGTATACGACACAACCCAATGGTTTTGTTCTTGACGGATAAGCTGATAAGTTGTAAGTTGTAGAGGTCCATTTATTGACTCAAGTAAGCTTCAAAGAGCTAGAACATTCGTTTTGATGAAGCTGTAAAAGAATTCGATTTTATCAATAACGAACATGAGCCCTGTGTTACAAAAAGTTAAGTGGGAGCGCAGTGGCATTCTTGGTGTTGTATGCCAACAACATACTTCTGATCGGGAATGATATACCAAACTTGCAGTTGGTAAAAACTTGGTTATCCAAGTGCTTTTCCATGAAGGACTTAAGAGAAGCAGTCTACATCCTCGGAATAAAGATCTACCAAGATAGATCACGTAGGTTGCTTGGCCTAAGTCAAAGTACATACATAAGCAAGGTACTGAAAAGATTTAGTATGGAAGAATCCAAGAAGGGATTTCTTCCGATGTCACATGGTATCTATCTCTCCAAGGATACATGTCTTAAAACACACGATAAGAGAGATAGGATGAAGAGCATCCCATATGTGTCAGCAATTGGATCCATCATGTATATCATGTTGTATGCTCGGACTGATGTCTCATGTGCATTAAGCACTTGTGGTAGATATCAATCGAAACCAAGTGAGCGATATGATGTTGTGTACTCAGATTGATGTCTTATATGCATTAAGTACTTGTAGAAGATATCAATCAGATCCTAGTGAATGACACCGGATGGGTGTCAAGAACATCCTTAGGTACTTGAAAAGGACTAAGGATATATTCTTGGTCTATGGAGGGGAAGATGATCTCACTATAAGAGGAGACAGTGATGCTAGTTTCCAAATGGATTAAGATGATTTTCGCTTGCAATCCAGGTTTATATTTTGTCTCAATAGAGCTGTAGTGAGCTAGAAAAGCTCGAAGCAAAGTACTGCAATGGATTCTACAACAGATGCTAAGTATATCACATTATCTAATGCAGCCGTGTAGGTGGTTTGGATCAAGAAGTTCATTACTGAACTTGATATGGCTCCAAGCATTGCTAATCTAGTAAAGTTCTACTGCAACAACAATGGAGCCATTGCTATGGCTAAGGAACCACGGTCTCACCAGGGATCCAAACACTTACTTAGTTAATTCAATTTGATATAAGAAATCGATCAGAAAAAGGGATGTGCGGATTTGCAAAATACCTACTAACCCACAGTTAAAGTTTCTATTGCAGGAGAAGCTTGATGGGCACTTAGGGTTATTCGGTGTTAAGTACATGAATGATTGGCTATAGTGCAAGTGGGAGATTGTTAGAATAGGTAAAGCTAATCAATTATTGTAGAATTGACTCTCTGAAATAATATTTATTAATCAATAAAAGGCAATTTTCTTCTATACCATGTAAATCATAATTGATATCAATACGGTAGTGATTGGCTGCATCGAGGAGTGTATCAAGACTATGGTGGATCAACAAAGGATTCATCACTCTCGAGTACTGGACAAGTTATCTCACGGCACAATTCAGTGAATGGCAATGACACTAAAGTTGTGGCCACAGTGGGATTGAGTTGTTGCTCGATCCAATTTATTATTTCGGTCATTAGTCTAGTAACTGAATACAAAGATAATGAAGATAACTGAGGTTGACACTATTTCTGTACCTCAGCCTCAATGAGATAATAGATGATGAAAGGATCGGTTTGCACGGTAACCATATCGTTAATAGGCAAGTTGTTTCACCAAATCCGAATCTATCGGGTGGCCATGATGCCTTGCTAAAGGCCAATCTTTTGTGTTTAGTGAGACGATTGATTGGTATCAATCGTGAGACTACTCACTGCTGATATGATGAGAAGTCTTTGGGTCACACACATAGAAGACAGATTAAGGATGAATTGGTGTTAAAGGGTATTTTCATCATTTGTGATGAAAAGGTATATTCGTCATTTATGATGGAGAGGATATTTTTGTCTTTTGAGATAAAGGGCATTTTGGTAATCTCATAGTGCAATTAAATTTGCTGAGGTCATTGCCTATATTTAATTTCATATTGAAATTAAAATTAGTGAGATTATGTATTTAAATATATATATATATATATATTATTTAATATTAATATTTGATGATATTAATATTAGTGAAGACAATATATATGAAATATGAAATTCATATTTGAATTTAAATAAATATTCAATATTAATTTTTGATGATATTAATAAAGATAATATATGAATATGAAAATCATATTTGAATTTGAATAAGATGTCATGTGGATTATTACCTTGTTTCGTAATGAGGATTTACAATTCTAGTCATGGAATAAATTTATTCCTAACTAGATTAGGGTTTTAATTTTTGTCGCATATAAAAGGCAACTTAAAATTAAAATAAAATTTGAGAGAACACATTAATTAAATCCAAGCTACTCACCTCACTCTCTCTCACGTTTTTCACTTGGTAGAGAAGAGAATTTTTCTTGAAGAAAAATTCTACATCATTTTGGCTTGTGTTTCTTGCTAGCACTTGAGACAACAAGTCGATCGCCATCCTGTCTTCATGTGGATACCGAGAGTTCACTCTTATCTTAGAGTGAGAGCAATTCGTATCGATTGAAGGAGCCTCCAAATGCTAGTATGAAATATGGAAATTTTATATTCAAAATCATTTCATATGTAAATAACGTAAATCGAGTATACGATTCCTAGGTTCAATGTTGTTATTGGGGATTTTATTTTTGTTTTCTGTTGTGTAAACCCCCTCAGCGACTAACATGTTACATTGTCAACTGATGCATGCAAATGCAACACCTAATTTTACCTCACTAAATTATAATGCAAAGTCGTGTAGTAGCAAAGAGTAAGTAAGGGTCTTTCTCACAAAGGATTTGTGAACTTAATTAATTATCTACTTCTAACGGGGTTTGACACGAATTATACTAAGAAACTAAAAACAACCAATGTAAATCAAGCAATTAATAACGAAAGAGAAATCAACGAGAGAAACGAGACTGAAGGTTTATTCGCCACCACTAGACACGGATTGCATAAATTAAAAGCACTATTTAACTTTCTACCCGCTTGATCACATCAACTCATAAAATACCAAACGTTGATAAGTTCCATCTCTCCTTATTGAATTGTTGGACTAGACATGATCATAACCCAATTCCCTATTTATTAAATAACCTAGGATACGATCTCTAGATTCAATGTAATAAAAGCATTAAGTTGCAAGAGACCTACTGAATCAAGGCTAAACTCATATGGTTGGTTTAGTTATCTTGAGTGGTTACCCCCCATGTAGCATGCATACACTTTACCACTAGTTATTTAGGTTAATAAAGAGATTCCGTACTAAACAACCTAAATTAGCATTAATAGATTAATCCAAACGATTTAATTGGCCACTTAAACAATTAGAAGAATATAGGACTCTTAAAACCCTACTTTCCTGGTCAAAAATGGAGGAAAAGTTCCCAGCTGTCGTGACTGTGCCGTGGCACTGTGCTGCAACATAGTAGTTACTGGAAAAAGTGTGTCGCGGCACAATAGCTACTGGTCTTCTTCCCGCATCATTCCACTGTTCTTCAGAGATGGTATTTTTTGACTCGATAATGATGAAATTTGTAAAAGTCGTAAACATATGAAATGTAGCCCTTTGAATCAGATTTCCAACAGTCTAAGAATTGTCTTAATTTGAATTCTAAAACTCAAGATATTCTCAAAATACCGAGGCATGCTCAAGCTGGAACGTAATCTAGGATCTTCTATTTACTTCAACTTCCATAACTTCTTCAATTCAACTCCGATTCTCAATCCGTTTGTTTCAAGTCATCACAAATTCTCTTGCCAACATCATCTCTCATCCGAATATTATTTTTTAGCCTTATTTCCTAAAAACACAACAAAAATACCCGTGATCCCGAAAAGTGCGTTTATGAAACAATTAAGTTAATTCATGCAAATTGATCCTAATTTCCCACAAATGATGCCTATAAACCACTAAGTATAAATGTATTTTGAAGTGCTTATGACAACCCCCAACCAGCTTCTTGGTAGTCCCTAGCAAGCTAAGTGATACAAATATGTCTTCTAGCTTGAAAAATTAAATAAACATAAATCTAATCTACCCCAAATCACTTCCGTAGCTTGTCATGGTTGGATTTAGCGTATGCAACAAGCCTTTAAACCCCTAGGTGGCCCTAGTTGGACGAGTTGTAGTCTCGTGAGGGTTTCCAGCGATGATACCCACAAACATCCATAGTAAACCTAACCTAGACTCGAAAATTAAAAACAAACAAACAAAACATTAGTCTCTGGATTTACATTCTTCTCAAAAATTGCATACAACACATAACATAAAGAATAGTTAAACATCACCCAAGCCCAAAGGTAACTCAAAAATCAATTTCATTTTCATTATCAACTCTCACACATCAATCATTCCACAAACCCGTTAATCTCAAGACCCGGATGATCACATGCACAAACTTCACAAACAAAGAATTGATCTCAAAATTTTAAAAATATAATATAATGTATAGAATCAAATTCCATAGGCTCACTTTTCAAACTACTCTCCGCTAATGTAGAGTGATCACATTACCTCGGATCAATAGGTCTTTATTAAGCTTGTTACGTTAGGCTAGGTTACGAGGCTATGAAAGAACAGAAAAGATAAGCAAAAATAAGAGACTCAATCCTATTTCTTTCAAACATTTTCATTCAAGCACCACCATTCTTCTTTACACCTAACTTTTTCCACCCTTCATCAAAAATAATTTCATTGCATCATTTATACTTTTTATTTTTTTTTATTAATTTTCTTTTTTTCTTTCTTTCTTTCTTCTCTATTTTTTTTTTCTTTTTTTCTTTCAATTTTTTTTTTTCATTCAGAAGAAAGAAAAGAAAGCTAAAAATGCTACCCCAACGCTTGATTAAAAAGCACTCCATAACCCCCAACCTATTCTTTTGAGCACATTTGGAATAAATTGACAATTTTCACAAACTCTAAACCCTAAACGTTCTTTAATTACTCTCACCAATCTCGTACTTAGATTAAGTCTCTTAACAATTAAAGGGTGGGAATGTGTTTTTGGCTCAAAATAATGGTGGGTTAATGTAGGTTACATGAAAGAAAATCAAGACTAAACATGTTTAATAATGGCTCAAAGGGGTAACTAGTGATAATTTAAATAAAGGGTTGGCTTGAAAGGCTCAAACGATCCAAAGATAGCCTAAATCATATTAAGTAATGTGCATTCTAGGATTTCGCCTCAAGTAGTTATCAAGTGAGTTCTAGAATTTGTTGAGATCGCAAAAATGTCTATGAAAATTCATACATAACAAACATCACTAAGCCTTAAGACTAACCAACCAAATCATACCACATAGCATGAAAGTCTCAAACTAGACGAAACTAATTATTCTAAATTACCCTTAAACCTAAGCAACATTTAACATCTTCTAAACATCACATGTTATCACAATTATAATCATATCATTGACATACAAATTAATCCAAAAAACTAAACAAAACAATTTAATCCTAAAATCATGCAAAAACTTAAAAAAATAAATAAATAAATAAAAAATTCACCCAAATTCGTAAATTTAACAAAAATATAAATAGGAACCTTCCCTCACCCCCAACCTAATATCTTCATTGTCCCCAATGTAGCGAAAGGAAAAGGAGAAGGAAAAGAAAAGTTACCCCCCTTTTTAATATTGAAGTGTGAAGACGCGTGAAAGTACGATCACCATTCTTGTTTCATTCCATCAACTGTACCAAATTCTGTCAAAACAAAGAAACTCATGGTGTACATCATTAGCAACACACATCACTAGTTAAATATATGAATTAGAGCAACAAACCACAAACTAAACAACATCTAAAAAAAATGAAAAGGGAAAAGAAAATGAAAAGAAAATAAAAAGAAAATAAAAAATCAATGGGTTGCCTCCCATATAGCGCTTGGTTTAACGTCCTTAGCCCGACGTCGTCACTTTCTCAACCATATTCTCCGTTGTATTTAAAGTGTTCAAGAGGAGGTCTAAGCTTCAAAGTAGGTTCCTGCACAATGAAAGGTAGAAGCTTCTCATTAGATAAGGGAAGAGAAATATAAGAAAGAGCATACCTTGGATTTTTCTTTGGAAGAAAATTAAGCAATACGACAATCGCTTCTATTTCCTTTCCTATGTCAATGTCTTCTTTAGACTTTCTAGGTTCCTCGATCACCCAACCATCCCATATTGCAACATCTAATGGATCTTCACTCTTGAGCTCGAACATTTGCTTAAGTGATTGTTTAGCTTCTTTGGAGTCAATCGCCCTATCTCCCTTATTATTACACGGTTTTGTTCCATCTTGAATCAACTCGTCTTTAGTTTTGTTAGTGTTGATTGGTTTCACATGAGCTTCTTCAAGTTGCTTCCCACTTTTCACTATTATAGCACTAACATTCTCCCTAGGGTTGATCTCGGGTTCTTGCGCCTCTAGTCTTCCAATGGTAGTAGCCAATTGACTAACTTGGCTCTCCAAATTCTTGATTGACATTTTCGTATCTTGTTGGAACTTGAGATTCTCTTGCTGAAATTGAAGAGTGCTAGTGGCTAAGGAATTTACCAAGTTCTCCAATTTTGATGCCTTTGTGTCTTGTTGAAATTGGAGAGTGCTAATAGCTTCGGAATTTACTAAGTCCTCCAAAGACATGCATTGAGATTGGGGAGCATTTTGTGGCCTTGCTTGATATGGTTGTGGGACTCTTGGGTACGGAAAACCAAGTGGATAGGTAAGGGCAACATCTTGGTGGTTTCCCAAATAGCTTAGGTCAGGGTGATCCCTCTATCCTGGCGGATTGTAGGTGTTGGCGAATGGGTCATACCTCTGCCCTTGTTGACCTTGAGATCCTCCCATAGCAAAATCTTGAAAGGTAAGGCACATATTGGTAGGATGACCAACGTTAGAGCAAATGTTGCATGTTTTAACTTGTCGAAATGCCAATTGTTGCACAAGTGCAGTCAAGGTGCTCAATTGCTACTCAATATTAGTAGCCATCTCCTTGTGATCAGAATAAAAAAAATTAAAACTGAAAATAAAAATAACAAAAAATAGATAAATAATTAAGTTAATCAAAATCCCCAGCGACACGACACCAAAAATTGATGCGTGCAAACGCAACACCTAATTTTACCTCCCTAAATTCTAATGCAAAGTTATGTATTAGCAAAGAGTATGTAAGGGTCTTTCCCGCAGAGGATTTGTGAACTTAATTAATTATCTACTTCTAACGGGGTTTATCACGAATTATACTAACAAACTAAAAACAACCAGTGTAAATCAAGCAACTAATAACAAAAGAGAAATAATTGAGAGAAACGAGACTGAAGGTTTATTCGCCACCACTAGACACGGATTGCATAAATTAAAAGCACTATTTAACTTTCTACCCGCTTGATCACATCAACTCATAAAATACCAAACGTTGATAAGTTCCATCTCTCCTTACTGAATTGTTGGACTAGACACGATCATAACCCAATTCCCTATTTATTAAATAACCTAGGATACGATCTCTAGATTCAAAGTAATAAAAGCATTAAGTTGCAAGAGACCTACTGAATCAAGGCTAAACTCATATGGTTGGTTTAGTTATCTTGAGTGATTACCCCCCATGTATGCAGGCATACACTTTACCACTAGTTATTTAGGTTAATAAAGAGATTCCGTACTAAACAACCTAAATTAGCATTAATAGATTAATCCTAATGATTTAGTTGCCCACATAAACAATTAGAAGAATCTAGTTAGACCCTATTTTCAGAGAAATAATGACATAACCAAGAGGGATCAAAAGATAAAAAGATGTAGATTTTATTAATCACAAGACATGTCCAGGGTTTTGAAATCACCCTCAATCACAAAAGAATTAGTTCTTCATGAATAAATATGAGAACATCATTGTATTATTCATAACAAATAATAATAACAAAGAAGAAGAAAAACTTAGTGAAACTTGGTTGGATTAATGAAGTTGATGATGATCTCCTCCAATTCTTCTTCTCCAAGCCTTCTTTAATCTCCCTTTTTCTTCAGTTCTTGAATATCTTTGTTCTCTCTTTTTTTATCTCTAAAATAATTCCCCTAAAATAATGCTAAAAGACTTCTATTTATATCCCACAAGGGTTAGGGTTTTGTTTTCCTTAATTCTAGTTAGTTTAGGACTCTTAAAACGCTACTTTCCTAGTCAAAAACGGAGAAAAAATTCCCAGCTGTCATGACTATGTCGTGTCACGTAGCTACTGGAAAAAGTGTGTCGCGGCACAGTAGCTACTGGTCTTCTTCCCGCATCATTCCACTGTTCTTCAGAGATGGTGATTTTTTAACTCGATAATGATGAAATTTGGAAAAGTGGTAAACATATGAAATGTAGCCCTTTGAATCAGCTTTCCAAAAGTCTAAGAATTGTCTTAATAAAGTTCTATAGCTCAAGATATACTCAAAATACGAAGGCATGCTCAAGCTGGAATGTAATCTAGGATCTTCTCTTTACTTCAACTTCCATAACTTCTTCAATTTAACTCCGATTCTCGATCCGTTTGTTTCCAGTCGTCACAAATTATCTCACCAACATCATCTCTCATCCAAATATTATTTTTGAGCCTTATTTCCTGAAAACACAACAAAAATACCCGTGATCCCGAAAAGTGCATTTATGAAACAATTAAGTTAATTCATGCAAATTAATCCTAATTTCCCACAAATGATACCTATAAACCACTAAGTATAAGTGAATTTTCAAGCACTTATCATCAACATCTACAAGATACGTTGCATAAGCATCTCTCTCCTCCTGTGCAGTATCAGAACTAGGCGTAGTTTGAACAGGCTCATTGAGGACATATAACTTATTGTCGGACTTTAGCACAATCCGAAGATTTTGGTACCAATCCGTGAAGTTTGTACCATCCAGCCTATTTTCTTTTTCAATGATCGATCGTAATGAAATTATGTTGGTAGTCATTTTGTGAGTCTACAAGTGCAAAAATAAATAGAGTTAATATCATATTATACGAATTTAATTAATAGGTCTTTAATCAATTAAATGCTTCCATTATTTTACTCAAGATTTAATAGCCATCACTATTAAACTTGGGAAGGCCCATTGGTCTCCCTAGTGGGCCAAGATCCCATCAATTCCATTTTAAACCTTTGTTGATGCGAACAAGCTAAAATGTATTGATTTAGGTAGGTCAAACAAACTCAATTTATATCAACTAATGGCACCAACCATTAATTCTCAAATGTAAATTGGACCACAAAACCAATTACGCAATTCCATGGCACCAACCATTGTCCTCAAGTGTAACCCTTGGATCAGTAGAGTAGACACTACATGTCAAATTGTGCACCATTTGATTACACTTGTCTACTATGCCTCTTGTATGTTTATCAACCTTCGGTGATGCGAACAAGCAAAACTGCTAGTTAAGTCTTGACCCAACACTATTAAGGAAAAACTCCAATGTAATTTAACATCCCACTGGCAGAAAGTGTACCATTCGTTGATGCGAACAAGGTCACAAAGAACAATGGTTTGATTAAGTCCATAGTGATGGAAGGCATATATTAGACTTAATATCTTTAATGAGGATTTTGCTTTTGGTCTCATCATTTTTATTATCTTTATTAACATGTTATTGTCATAACATTCACCCTTAGCATGCATACTAACTAATAAAGATAAACGTGTTAGTGCATTGTCTTAACTAAAACCGATTTTCTTGAGCCTAGAGGAATTGATACATCAACCTAGGTAAAGAAATATAAATAGGGAGTCTTTAATGGAAAAACACCTTTTTTCAATCCAATGCTTCTTCTTGCTCAATCATTACTATAAATTAAAATAAAATTCTAATTTAATTTTACATCATTCAAGAGAAACCTCGAGTTGTTGGTTTTTGGATAATTTACACAGCAAAAAAATAAAACTTTTCGATCACAAAAACCATAAAACAAATTATCCAATTACGGATCTACATCATTTTAATACAAGAAAATATTTAAAATAAGTTTAATGTCATACCAACGTTTGGAGGCTCCTCCGATTGATGTGATTTGCTCCCACTCCAAGTTAGGAATGAACTCTTGGTATCCACATTAAGACGGAACAAATGTCATTGAGGAATTATTAGGCTAGGTAATTCACTCAACTATGGGAATAAAATTCTGCAGAATTTTTCTTTGAGAGAGAGAGAGGAGGCTAGGGTTTTTTTAATTTTGCAATTTTAATTTCATTCATATTAATGAATTAATTTTAGTTGCACTTAAATAGTGCACACTAAAACCCTATTCCAAATTGGAATAGCCACTATTCCAATTGGAATATTGGAATAGATTCCCTTTGCAACCAAACATGGTATTTCAATTCAAATTTAAAAACCGAATTTGAGTTTCACATTATCAATATTAATAATAAATATTAATATTGGATAATATCCATTATATATATAAACTAAATATTTAAATATATATAATATCACTAATTTAATTTCCATATGAAATTTAATTTCGACAAGAACCTCAGTAAATTTGATTACACTGTGAGATTACCAAAATGCCCTTTCATATTAAAAGACGAAAATACCATTTCATCATAAATGACGAAAATATCCCTCTCATGAATTTTATGCTTAATCCGTCTTCTATGTATGCAACCCAAACACTCCTCAACATATCGACAATGAATAGCATCGTGATTGACAATCAATCAATCGTCCCACTAGACATAACCCAAGATTAACCTCTGGCCAAACATCATGGCGACCCGATAGATTCGGATTCAGCGAAATTGTTACCTATCAATGATATGGTTACCATACAATCCAATCATTTCATCATCTATGATCTCATCAAGGCCGAAGCATAGAAGTAGTGTCAACCTTGGATATCCTTGATATCTAGGTATTTGGTTATTGGACCAACGACCAAAATAGATTGGATTGAGCTACAACTCAATCCCACTATGACCACATATTTAATGTCGTTGTCATCTACCCAATCACCCAGTGAGATAATTTCTCTGTACCCAAGAGTGATGAATCCTCTGTCGATCCACCATAGTCTCGATACATTTTTCAATGCAGCCAACCAATACCATTCTAATAGTCTTGAGAGGACTACATTAGGCTAGTGTCAAACTACACCAATCGGTGCACAAGACACTTCGGTGATCTCAAGTCTAGGATCACATGCACCACCATTCGTTGGAGGATTTGTTCCACAGACGTTGGGGTAACCATCTATGTGGAATCCTCTGGTGGACCGGTCTAGTGAACTTGCTATAGTAAGCACCCATGTGTTGCACCAAGTTATCACAAAACAACCTTGACAAATGAGATCTATCACTACCTTTTGATAGGGTTGTCTAACACTATGATAGCCTTAATGTATTATCTGTGACCTAGGTCAGGATAATACTAGGGTTGCAGACGTTTCTAGAATGGCCGCCATATGAGCTCATAGGGTTCTCATTATCGAGATTTCAATCACTCGATACCCTCGTCATAGTTCTACCATCCTAAGGACATATATCATTTTCTTATATGAATATAATTAGATAACATGATATAGATAAATGCCTTTATTGATAATAAAACATGATTACAAATAGTCAATTTACAAAATAGGATTGGCTCTAGGGCATCTACTCTAAATTGAAAATTGTAAGATGAGAGAAAGAAATTACAAAAGAGTAAGAAGGTAGGCAGCACACCCAGGCCCTATTTAAATTAAAAAATACAAATTCCCAAATATAGTCAATACTAGGTCTGAAGGCAAATGCACCAAACACCATGCAAATTCAAACACTAGAATATGCATAATAAAATCAAAAACTTAATTCTGACAGATTGGTAAAATTTAATTACCCCTTGTTGTTTAACTTTAAACCCAACAAGTTTTAGATTTTATAGTTTAGTCCCTTGTTGTCGAGCTTCACTATATTGAGCCTCCAAAATATTTATAATATGCAACAACATATTATAGAATCTGCTTAGCGCATTGTCAATGCGCAACAACGCGAAAACAGCCCAAAAATTAAGCCCATTGAACCATTACGCAAGCTATCAGTTAAGCAGTTTTATATGAATCGGTGCATTCGACCATCAGCATTTAAAGACATGTTGAACTTGCACCAACATTTCATCAAACTAATGGTGCAATTCATGAATCATTTGAGTCATTGTAGCATCAGTTATGTTCAATTGTCGAACATGCAACAAGATCACACGTGACAATGTGTAGGAAAAACTACTTGTTCAATAACTAATCGAAACCCCTTGCTACACCTTTCAAAGAACCTGTACAAGCTTACCGACATGATCCTCACACATAGAGCAACACATGAAATTTTGTTTCGCTCCAAGATATGCTCTGTAGTGCGTCAAGTGCGATATATCGAGGAGTGCAGTGCGTTGTCCAAAACCGATATGTTGTGTGTAGATCAGGAACTTGTGTGAAAACAAAATCTATAGGTCAAGGCCATGCGTGGAAGCACACAGCTAGTGGGATTTGGCCATGTGCAACTACGCACAGTCCATGGCAGCCACCACACATGGCGGCGTTTAACAAAGGAGTAGTAGTTGCTGCACGGCCAAGGTTGCATGCGTGGCCACTACTCCATCGTGCGCAGTAGCATGTGACTGCTGTGTTGCTACGTGTAGCTGTCACGTAGTTGCTGTCGCGCAGTTGCTATCTCAATGAGTAACCACGCATGGCAGCAGTGCACCACCACATATGGTGGTGCTCCTAGGGTTCCAAAAACAAACATTTTATTTTCAACAAAAATAAAAATAGATGCAAAAACAATCAACACAACAAATATCAATTTTTTTAATCCAATCAATCAAACAGATTAATCAAATTAAAAACCCTAATCATGCAATCAACTAATCACACAATTAAAATCACAAATTAAATAATGCAATCAGATATAATAGGCTTTGATACTACTATTAGGCACTAATCGAATCATACGCAACGAAATTTTAAAATTTTTTGATTAATACGCAAAACCCCATTGGTCCTTATATTGATTTGCATTATTTACATGTTATAAACAAAATAATAAATCAGATATTATTTGTTTTTACCTGCCTTAGGCGGTTCCTTCTCTTGATTTCGCAGATTCGCTTTCACTCCAAGAACAGGATTGCACGAACGGTACCCACACAAAGACAGGAGATTACAAACAATCTAATTTGCTAGATTAAATTGTTTGTTTCAAGGATGAACAAGGAGGCCGTAAATTTTATAAAAATTCTCTCTCACTTTTAGTGGTAGCCGGCTAGTTTTAGGCGGCTAGGATTAAATTAAGTGGAAAAGTTAAATAAAATTGGATTTGAGCAACAACTTAATTCCACTGTGGCCACAAATTTAAGGTCGTTGCCATTTACTAAATAACTTAGTGAGATAATTTCTCTTGTACCCAAGAGTGAAGAATCCTTTGCCAACCCACCATAACCATAGTGTACTTCTCAATGTAGCCAATCACTACCATACTGATAACCCTAAATAGGATTACATTAGGCAAGTGTCAAACTACACAAATATTTACATAGGGCGCTCTGGTGATCTCAAGTCTAAGGATCACATGCACCACCATCCGTTAGAGGATGTATTCTATAGACACCAGAGTTACCATCTATATGGAATCCTCTATGGGCTAGTCAAGTGAACTTGTAAATAACAAGCACCCATGCGCTTCATGAAGTTGTCACCAAACAACTTTGACTTGTGAGATCTATCACTACTTTTC
Organism: Pistacia vera; assembly: GCF_008641045.1. Classification (NCBI taxonomy): domain Eukaryota; kingdom Viridiplantae; phylum Streptophyta; class Magnoliopsida; order Sapindales; family Anacardiaceae; genus Pistacia; species Pistacia vera. The sequence goes on from NW_022196042.1 coordinate 341,880, forward strand.
GGTGGGGTCATTTGTCAGGATAATACTGAGGGTATGGACAATTCTAGAATGGCCACTATATGTGCTCATAAGGTCCTCACAATTGAGATTTATAACAACTGATACCCTCATCACAGTTCTACCATTATAAGGACATATAGGAATACATATAGAATGATTTACATGATATAATAAAAAATGCCTTTTATTAATAAAATAACATGATACATAGAGTCAATTTACAATATGTGATTAAATCTAAGGCACCTACTCTAGCAGAAAACGTTACAAAAGTCTTTTCCGAGAGCTTTTATGGTAAAATATATAGTGGTTTTCACAAATACGATGACTCATGCACTCTAAAAATAGACTTACGTCACAATCGACAGTTTAAAATGCTACAAAAACCATTTACATGAATTTTTTGCAACATATAAGCATTGAGTTTTGCAAATGTGATGACGCTTGCACTTTCGTTTTGAGTGCAGGACACTGTTTAGTTGCATGAAATGGAGTATTATCATGATGCGTATGATTTCGTTCAAAGAAAAAATAGCAAGCACACTAGTCGCAAAAAGTAATAAAGTGATAAAGTGAGTATCATCCTGGTGTGCTGTCGTAGGCAACCAAGATTAAAAACCTTCCTAACCTAACTACTAAATTGTAAATAGGGTTAGCAAGGGTCGATCCCACGAAGAGTGTCTAGCCGAATTTTCGATGATGTGAACAAGGCTGGGGGGTTTTGAGTGAAATAGAAAACAGTCTTAGCAAAAATCAAAAACAATTCAAATCGAAATAAAAAATAACAAAACTTGGTCTCAGACAACATCCGCCATCGGAATCTTACAACTGATCATTGATGCAAAATTAAATCAATCCACACCTGAATATTCACCGTTGGAACTATTTTCCTATCTCTCCTTAATTGTAATTAATCAAGAAACAAGCCGATCTTAATTAATCTTACCACTAAACAACCCTAGACAAGCGCTCAAGATTTAATCTAGTGGCAGCCTTAAAATTAGAGAAATTGATGAAGCTAAACAACACAAACACAAGCGGTTGTACTTAATTTAGTTGAATGTTTCTTCTAAGATTACTAACCCTGACGCAGCGAATTATTAACCCTAATTGCTTCACAAGTTAGAAGGACAAACAATTACGGATTTGATATCTAACTTAGTAGTAGATTGCAACAATTAACACTAGTAGGCCTCCCTAGTAACTAAACGAAACAATCATAAATTAGGCACAGAAAAACATCCAATACCAAACACCGAAAATTGACACTAAGAAAATATATTAGATACCGTTCCTTCGACCAAGTTACAAAAGCTTTAGCCGCTCATAGCCATAATCAAAAACTCAAAGAAAGAAAAATTTCAGAGAGGAGAAGAGTGTACAACTGCTGTAAACTAGTACAATGCATGCATAACAATAATAGAAAATGGACCCAAACTTTTCTTTTTATATATGTAATAAGTCTTTTATACACAAAGAGCATTATTTACAAAATGCCATTTAAAAGACAAAAAACAGGGGAAATAGTGTAGCTATTGCTCCTCGCTTGCCGACGCCCCTCCGACTGCATCATCACTTAGATCCTGCATCCACAAAGGAAATAACGGGGTGAGCACAAAATATGCTCGTAAGTAAACCCTCTATCTGTCTATCCCCGTATGTATTTCTCTAATTCTTTCCTCCCACTTTCTGTTGTTTTCTACTAAACGTCATGGCCTCATCTTACTGGAGGTACGGCCGGATGGCGTTCACACAGCACCATCTCACTCTTCATGACTGTCGAGTGGAGTTCACACAGCACCAACCCGCTCTTAGTGACTATCAGTGGGGATCACGAAGCACCTACCCGATTTTCATAACTATCGGTGGAGACCACAAAGCACCTACCCGTTCTCATGACTTTTGGTGACGATCACAAAGCATCAACCCGTTTCTAATAACTAATCGGTGACAATCACAAAGCATCAACCCGTTTCTAATAACTATCCGCGACGATCACAAAGCATCAACCCGTTTCTATAATTTGTGGTGATGATCACTAAGCATCAACCCATTTCTATACTGTCGGGTGAGATCACAAAGCATCAAACCGTTTCTAATACTCTTTTCATTCACTCTACTCTAGCACTTCTCATTCTCCTACCCTACCTTAGAGTAGTTGCATCCACAAAGTTCTTTACTCATAGAGCAAGTGCATACACAAAGTTTCCTACTCTTTCTTAAGTCACTTCTCAATGCACAATTAATGCCTATGGATGGTTCATCTCCACTAATGCACTTATGAAATGCCAACATCAAAGTTGCAAGAATTAAGGTTCACTACTCATACTCAACCTCTATTGCTTTTCATCAAACAACTCAAGTGCATAACAAAACTCTACTATAACAATAATTCTATGTCTTCTCTAACCATCCAAAATGGGAGAAAACTCCCTCACATAGCCATAATTCCTGCCATAGAATAGCACTTCCAAAAAGGATTTCTCATATCCTTCAATTCCATCTCAAACTACTTTCCAACCCACATCTCACTTCTCACAATTGAAGTGTATGAACAACCACAAGCAATAATAATCTCCATTTAAAATTCTAACATAGCATATACATGTTATAACATACATACATAATTGCTATTAAAACCCTAATCAAGAAAATTCTCAAGTCTCAACTGGGTTGGGATTACTTACCTTGTTATGGAGAGATCTCACTAGCTTCTCCTTTCTCTTGGTTTGCTTGACTCTTTCTCTACTCTTTAAACAAATGAACTAAAAACCTCAATATTCAAATATACCTAAACTCAAAAAGCTTCACATCCAAAGCAAGAATCCTTACCTAGGATGCCTTAGATTGATTTCTACCCCAAAACACTCCAAAAGCCCTCTAAAAATCCTTGAATAAATGAAAGAGAAAATGAAAAGGAAAGTAAGAAAGGAGAGTGGCGATGGAGAAGAAGAATGAAGGGTTTGCAATGACTTAATTCCTTTTAATGAAATTTATGCACAAGCATTCCCATTTTGCCCTTACTCTTCCTTAGGAATTCCATCTATATCCTTTGATTCATTACAAACACACCCCCATATCAACATATTCTCCATGAAAATTCCTTACATTTTACTCCCCACTTTTCCTACTAATTAGGGGTAGAATGGTCCAATTGCCCTTAGGGAAGAAAATATCTAAAACTTAACAAACATTTTGGTCGGCCCGTCGCCATGGCGAAGAATATTATGTCACCGCGGCGAAACTGTCCAGCAGTTTCCCGTGGCTTCAACACCTCTTCGCCACGGCGAAGATTATTCTTCACCCCGGCGAAGCCTGGAACACTGAACTTCTTCTATTTTCAACCAATTTCAAAGCAAGTGTTCAACATACCACTCAATCAAAGGTCAAATAAACCAACTCAAATAAGAGCAAAAGAAGAAACATTAGCTACGTACCTCAAGTGGGGCGGTACAAAGAGAGAGGCGTGGTCCCCCTCAAAAACCCTAATCTGATCCCTTTAGCAAAAATCCAGATTCAAGTGTTTGAATCCCACTCAATCTCCTAAAAGAAATATTCTAATATCCTAAAATAACATTAATCCTAATTTGATTCTATTTAATTAAAAATAAGATAAAGTCCTAAAATAAAATAGGAAAGTGGTGATTCTGAGCTGTAACTTGTGTGCCACATGTCCTTAAATCTTCCAATAATAACCTGCCCAATTGATTTGCATGACAAGGCAGAATGCTCCAGGACGTCCAGTGCAGATGTGTCAACTTCAAGCTCGATTACAACCTTGCTGAAGTGAGTATCTCTCAAAACTCAAAACATGAAAGTTGTAGATACATTTCTTAGAGTTCCACAGAATTTTGAATCATCTCAATCGGAGCTCGGATGAGAGAGTTATGCCCAGATTACGAAACAACATTGAAACTGTCCGAATTCACTTAATTAGTTCCGTTTTGCAATTAACGCCTCCATTTGCATCCTAAATCAAAATAGAATAATAATGAGTACATTTAGGCAACAAATACCTATAAAATACTAAACATTAAGGGGGGTAAATATGATATTTTGCATTCTCATCACATCCCACAAAGATTGTGAATTGACTTCCAAATTTTCTAATCTATTACTAATTGAAGGACACAAAAAATGGATTTATGGGAGACAAAATTAATTAAACTAAAACAAAGTATTAAAACTTGCTAGAATTGTAAATTAAAACTAAATTAATGCAAATGGATGAAATTTACCTAAAATGAAGAAGTTAGGTTTTTTAACTTCACCAAGTTAAACTAACTTAACCTATGAATTCCAATTGTTCAAATTCTATTGTGATGACTAAAAATCGAACTCCTTAAGATGTTTGGCACCCCCTCTTGGGTTATACCATCCCATCTATTCCTATTAAGCCTCTGCACCCAAAATTAGAGGCTTAATAATTCAAGGCCTCTTAAGCATTGTGGAATCCTATCAAGATTACAAAGGTCGCGTTTCTCTACCTCTAGTTTTCGCTCAACCTTAGGTATCCATCCCTAGAAGCCATACATGAATCTCTTCTTACCCTCAACATGTTCAACAAGTCATTTGAATAAAAACCCAACATCCAAACACACACACACAAAAACCGAAGATAAACACTTAATCACAATAATAGATTTTAAGAACAATAAGAAATTCATAGATTAAGCAAGTTAAATCAAGGATCCATCAAAACCCTAACTAAAACAAGTTAGCTCATGATAAAAACGAAATCTAACATAAACAAAATAGAGAAATCTGAGTTCAACATAAAAGGAATTGAAAAGAGGGAGAAATCATCTCTAATTTGAAGCCCAAATCTTGAATCTTTCTTCTCCTCTTCTAAACTCTCTTTAAAATGATGAACTCCCCTTCTAAACTGACTTACTTTCTTTTTATATTAACCTAAATCCCTAGGACAAACCGCCTATAAAGCAAAACAATGCGTATTAAAATTACAAATTTTCTAGACTTTGCTGCGACAAGGAATTTTCTTTGCCACGGCAATAGGTTGTTGCCAAGAATTCCAGGAGAAACCTTGCCATGGCGAAGTGCTAATTTTCTTCGGCTAAATTTACAGAACTGCCCTCAGCTCACTTTTTCACTTGAATCTTCAATCTTCTTGATTTTTGATCAGGTCAAGCTTCAAGGGTGCTTCCAATCAACCTTAGAACTTCTCCAATCTTCTGCATTATGCTCAAATCTAGGTCAACGAACTCATATTTGCTTTATTTTGCTCCAAAAGCACGTTTAGGCCTGAAACATAAAATATGTTGAAATAACAATTCAGGCCCAAATCCAATGAGAAGTATTCAAAAACCCTAATAAAATCAATTGGAAATAAAGTATAATCCTAAGATTATCACGTCATAGTCGTCAACGGGAAAACCCAACAAAAGCCTTTTATGAGAACTTTTGCTGCATATGTATAGTGATTTTTCACAAATGAGATGACGCTTGCACTTTCTTACTAAGTGTTGATGAGTGCTTGGAAGTGCACTTATACTTAGTGATTTTAAGGCTATTTTGTGAGGGAATTAGGTTTAATTGGTTAATTTTACTTAATTTTTGTATCTCTTTTGTTTTCTAGAATTATGGGTATGTTTTGTGAATTTTCAGGTGTTTAGGTGCTGAAAAATGAGGATTTCAAGCATGGACATTGAAGAGGAAAGAATCATAAGCATGTGGGAACAAACGGTTTGAGAATCGAAGTTCAAACGAAGAAGTTATGGATTTTTGAATTTGTTCACCGTAGCAAAACTATTCATGTGCCGCAGAGGAACTATTCCCACACCGTAGTATAAAATTGTAAAATGGACAGAAACTTAATGCTGCAGTGCCAATAAATCATGTCGGGGCACACTTCATGAATTTTATGCTTGGGAGTTTTTCTGCCAGAACGTGCTACACTAAAATGAGCATAACTTGAGTTACACAACTCTGATTGACCTGATTCTAGTGGCGTTGTAAAGATAAGATATGGAGCTACAACTTTTATTTTTTTTTATTGTGATCTATTTCAATCTAGAAAATTGTTAAATATTGATCCAAAAGTTACGTCAGACAAGCAGACGCGGGTTCTGGAACATGCTTAAGTGTTTCTACAATAACTTGAGCTATAGACCTTATATTTGGATGATTCTTGAAGCGTTGGAAAGATTATTTTAAGACCTACAATTAATATTTCAAAACTTTTCTAGATTCAGAAGCTATCATGTTATATTTTGGATACCTTTGTGCAGCTTGTGTGAAGGAATCCTAATTTCATTAGGATTCTCCTATTCTATTTCGCCTATAACTGAATTTTATTCTCCTATTTTGTCTAGGATTTTTCCCATTACTTTTCCACAACCCTAGCACTATAAAAGGATGTCTGTAGGTATTTTTAGGGAGACTTTTACTTCAACTTGGAGAGAATTGGAGGCAAAGAGAAGAGAACTACCTAGGGTTTCATCTTTTTCTCTTGTACTTCATGTTTTTGAAAGGTTTGAGGTTTGATTTCCTTATAATCATGTGTAACTACATACTTTTCTAGGGATCCAATGTAGCCTAATAAGAAGGTTTTATGTCTTTATTAATTCTATTTGTTTTAACAATCCATTGCAATTCTAGTTTTATTCATAGTCCTTTACTCAATCTTTAATTGATATTACTGCTTAATCACCTTTAATATTAATTAATTGATTGTGTGAGACAAGGTTAGACTACATGCCCTAGTTAATCTTAATTAGCTCATGTGAATGAATGATTAGTATTTTGTGCATACGCCCTAACAGAATGCAAATTGGTTCATGATTTCTTGAATGATTAATATTTGTGCATACGCCCTAACAGATGTGCCTTTATTCATGATTTCGAGTGCTCTTGTATTTAATGGGTTTTTAATCATTAGGCTAGATTAAATGCCCTAGCTAGCCTTGTGATAAAGATACTAGGTTAACCCAAACGCCTTACGATAATACCTTAATTATGTGAGTGCGAACCCTATAAATTGAATTGAGATAACAATAGTTTGATAGTTGACATAAAACTAGATTACTATGGTGAAATTGGATACCTAGGTCTTAGTTCATTGGTTTTGAATTTTTTCTCTATCAGTTTATTTAGTATTAGTTATTTTCAGTTTAAGTTGGTTACCTCATCAATTCTTTAGATTTATTTAAGTTTATTTGTTTTAATTAAGGCATAGTTGTTCGGTTAAAAACAACTTTAATTCCTCCGCAAGTGCACGGGTTGCTATTGCAGTAAAATGCACAAATAAGGGTCGATCCCACAGAGAGTTGAGCTATCAATTAATCTAATACTATGTAAAAACAACCAAAACAGTGAAATCAAGTGAGATAATAAAAATATCCAACAATTCAATAAAATCTAAATTAACTAAAATTCAAACAAAAATAACAAAAATACTAAAATGGCAACTAAGGTAAAAACGATATCTAAACGAGAGATCAACAATGAGAAATGATCTAGTGTATCCAATTTCACCATAATTATCCTACTTTATGTATTAATCTAACCGATGTTTATCGATTCAAATCTTAGGGTTGATACTTACCAAGGTAAGGTCATGCCACGGCCAACCAGATCAACCTAGTGTTTTCATAATCCAAACTAGCTGGTGGCGTGTAGCCTAATCTAAATCACAAAAACCCATTATGCATAAAAGTACCAAAACGAATTCAAACCAACTCACATCTGTCGAGGACATCGCACATACATAAATCAATCGTTCATCAGAGCAATCTGAGATTAGCTAGAGGCATGTAGCCTAACCCCAACTCATATAGTTAATCAATCAACTATTAAACACAATCAAACATCAACTACGATCAAAGATTAAGAGATATTCAAGATTAGCTAGTGGTGTGTAGACTAACCTTGACTCATACAACCATTCAACCATAAATCAAAGGCAATCATGCAATAATAATGATTAATCAACTCAATAAACATGAATGAACGAAACTAAGATACCATTGGATCAATTAAACATTCGATTAAGCAATAACCATAAAGTAGTCTAATTAGACTACATTGGATACACTAGGGAAGAGTTTAGCTACTCATAAATACAAGAAAATAAACTTTGATCTTACACTTACACATTTGGATGCAAAATCCACTCTAGATGATCAAGGATTTGACTTACACAATCAATCACTCTCTCCCAAGCCTTCAAAGTTGAAAAAGTGTTCTCTAAAATCTAATATATATGAAAAATGGAGTAAAGTTACCTTTATATAGTTTTTAGGCAAAATGGCATAATTGTAAATAATGGTTGCCCAAATTAGGGTTGAAAATGCAGAGTTTTTACAAATAGTGCAATTTGCACCGTGGCCTAAAGTTTTGCGCTGCGACTCACTTGAATTGCGTCATAGCTTAGATTAATTGCACTACAGCGCAAGTTGGATTTCGTCGACTTTATGCCGTGATGCAGAAAAGTGCGCGACGGCTCAATTTCTATTTCGTCGTCTTCACACCGTGACTTAGAAAAGTGCGCTGCGGCTCAAATGCAGAATTTCACTTTTTTTCGCTTGCCTTGATTTATCTGCACTCGATGGGTCTAGGATGTCCGAACACCAACACAAGCATGAATAATCCATCTTTTTGCACTGAATACCTAAAAATAGAACAAAACCGGTGAACCTGGAAGATAACAAAACCAGTAAGAAAACTCATCCTAAATAATGCGTTAAAACTTGAATTTCTTACAATTTCAACCCCAAATCACAAATAAATCTACATTTTTAACACTCAACACAACCCCCAACCAGCTTATTGCTAGTCCCTAGTAATGAAAGCGATAAAATCTAATCCTAACTAAACCATTTCCATAAGTTGACATGATTGCATTTAGCATATGCAATAAGCCTTTAAACCCCTCGGTCCCCCTGGTGGACAAGTTATAGTCTCGTGATGGTTTTTAGTGATGCAACCCACAAACATCCAACCATTTCCTAACACACATATATACAAAACATGGATTTCCTGGATACATCAATAAATATGTCTCATACATTGCATACACTCATAGCAACAGAACAAACAATGATCACACACATCCAAGAACACCCTAAAAATCAATTTCACCTTCGTCCTCAACTCTCCATCCTAGTCAATCCACAAACCATTAATCCTAGCTTTAGAGGTGGTTTCATAGCAATCTCCAGAAGAAAACAACATTTTGACCCCATATAATCGAAAACATTAAAAACACAACTCTATAGGCCTACTTTTCAGATCACTCTCCACTAATGTAGAGTAACACACAACTCAGATCGTTTGGACTTCATTAAGCTTGTATCGTTAGGCTAAGGTAATGGGTTATTAAAGAACGTAAGGGATTTAAGCAATTAAGAGGAAAAATCTTACAATTCAAAGGACACAATCGCTGAAAACAACTTACTCTCTTAAACCCAAAACCCTTTATTATTATTTTTTTCTTTTTATTACATCACTCTCCCCAACCACAATCGAATATTTACCCTTTTCATACTTCCTTATTGACTTTCTTTTTTTTTTTATTCATTTTTTTTTTTATGGATCAATAATAAAAACACATAACTTAGGAAGCAATGATATCACCCAATTCCCTTTTTTCCAGACAAAAATCCCTAACCCGATCATTCGAACATCCTCACAAAAGTCTTATACAATCTCGAAGCCACACACATAACACTTTCAAAATTTCAGATTAATTTCTCTTAAAAGAAAATCATAGGTAGGAAATGTGTTTAAGAGTTACATGGGACAGGTTATTGTGGGTTGAAAAAAAGAAAATCAAGGCTAAATATATACAATAAGGCTCAATGAGGTGACTAAGGATAATAGCATAAAAGGTTGGCTTGAAAGGCACAAACGGTCCAAAGATGGCCTAAGTCATTTCTTAAATCATGTGTTGTTTAGGATTTCACCTCAAGTGATCATCAAATAGGTTCTAGAGTTTAGGGATCTCATAAAAACATAGGAAATTAACCACAAAACACCTCCAAAAGCTAGAACCAACCAACCAAACAAACCACAAACCTGAGAGTTCCGAACTTAAGCAAAAATCAACATCCAGGATAATTCTTGAATTAGTGTAAAAATCACCAATATCACAATCAACACCTCTTCTAAATACTACATGTCATTACAATCAACAATATCACAGACATTTGACATCATCCAAGAAACACAAACTTCCATAAATAAAAAATTTACAGGCATGCAAAAATTTCATACTTTCCCACCCCCAACCAAAATCCTACATTGTCCCCAATGTAGCCAACAAAACAACGTAGAGGTAAAAGGAAAGAAGTGAGTTAACCCCTTTTGAGTAACAAATCATAAAGTCTGGGAGTAACGTCACTGAATGCATATCCTGTAATAACATGAAATCCACCAACACAAAAGAAAATGACACATGTTGTCTGTTAATTCGCATAGTACTTATGGAAATAAAAATAAAACAGAAATGAAAAAAACATCAAAACCATAATAAAATACCTAGAGTTTTACAACTGAAAAGTAAAATCACACACAAAATAAACTAAAAACGAAAGTGTAGAAAAGAAAATGAAAAAGGGGAAATCAATCAACAAATCCATCTAGGCTCCCATTGTTGGTCACCACCACCACCACCATCACCATCATCATCATCATCATCTCCAGCCAAGTCAACATCACCAACAAGTGCCTTAGACTAAAAACCCCTTGGGTATACGGGAAATATAACTATCCCAGATCCACTCCTGACTAAGATAACTAAAACTACTAGATCCGCTGAAACGTCTGTAAACACTCGAATGGAGAAATCTCTGCAAAAATCAAGCGTTGAGGATGTGTGAGGAGTGATTTTCAGCAAGAAAATTAGATGATTAATAGACAACAAGTTGAGAGAACTACGCTGCGACGTAGCTGAAATTGATTTGATCTTTTTATAGTCTGTGAAATGCGCCATGGCGCAATGTTTTGCATTGTGGCATGATTCAGGTTTTCACGCGCAAAATGAAGAACGACGTAAATGCGCCACGGCCTGAAATTTTTGCGTTGAGGTGTGTTTACGTCGTTGAATGTTAAATTGCCACATTTTCACCATGGCATGAATTATTTGCGCTACGACTTGATTTCAAGTTTGTGTCGTCATCAAGTCTGACGATGAAATTGCACTATGGCCTAAATAATCTGAGCCACGACATTAAGTGGTTTTTCTAGAGAAATTAAACCAAGTGTTAGATTTCCTAAAAGTTCAAACACATATAAAATAGAATACAAAATAACACAATCAAAACAGTAAACTAAAATAAACAAAAAAAAGAAAAAAAAAACTGAACAAAAACAATAAAATAAAAATGAAACAATTAAAGGAAAAGAAACATTCAGGTTGCCTCCTGAAAAGCGCTTGTTTATGGTCCTAAGCTAGATGGAATGCTCGGTCGTCATTCAAGGTGGCATGCTTAACTCAACAGTAGAGGCATTTGATCTCACTCTATCAATTCCTAGCAAAAATGCCTTCACTTTGGCATCATCAACATTTCCATCCTCCGCCAGCAAAGCTAACCCCAACTTGTCTTCACTCTATTCTTGCACAACATTAGAAACAAAGATGGGGTTCAAGGAGTCAACATTTAAGCATTTTTTAGACAGCAAAGGTATGGAATGGAAAACCGAACGCTCAATGGTTTGATCAAGCCCTTTCATTCACAATTTCCTTGCTGAACATCTATAACTTTCCTCGTCGTGGCCATGAACGGACGTCCAAGCAAAATGGGTGGTTCCTTATCTCTAGTTGTCAATGCCTCCATGTCTATCACTACAAAATCAATAGGAATAATTACTTTATCGAATTGAACTAAAACATCTTCAACTACACCTTTGGGATATTTCATTGACCGATCGGCTAACTGCAAGGCAATTGTTGTAGGTTTTAGTCCTTTCAATCCCAACTGCTGATACGTGGAATATAGCATGAGATTGATGCTTGCACCCAAATCCAGCATAGCTTGCTTCTTCTTTTTACTGCAAACTATAATGTCAAAATTTGGGTGGTAATTGGTGTTGCAAAACCATACTCATTGTCACAAAAATGAAGACTTTCTCGTTAGGTTCATACTGACGCTTTCGGATGTTCCACTCCTTGAAGAATTTAGCATAAGCAATTTCCTAACCAATTCAAGCAAGGGTAAGTTCACATTAACCTTAGATAAAATGTCATAGATATCAAAAAATGACTTATCCCATTTGCTTTTAATGAAACGACCTAGAAAAGGCACGGGTGGAACGTAGGGCTTCGATGGCACATATGGAGGGTCAATCTCTTCACTCTGAACGGGTGCACTCTGTTGCTTCCCCTTGACTTCTTTTTGCCTTGCATGATTAAACAAAGGCTTATTAGGTTCTTAATTGATGTCCTTTTAAATTGCCTTGCGACTCCTCAAAACTGTGACCGTTTTCACTTGCTCAGGTTGGCTTGGTAACTTCCCAAGAACATGACCTTGTAATGATTCTGCAATTTGGCCTATCTAGACTTCCATCTCCCTTATGGCTGTATCTTGTTGTTGGAATCTTTGTTCGAAGTTTTGATTGTTCTTTTGAGAAGCTTGAATGAAACTATTCAATGTCTCCTCTAATGATGGCTTCTTTGGTTGCATGATGTGTTCAGAACTTCCCTGTAGTTGGTTGTTTCTCCATGAAATGTTTGGATGGTTCCGCCACCCAGGATTGTATGTGTTTGAATACGGATTGTGGGGTCTTTGGTTGTAAGAGTTCATCATGTTCGCTTAGTCCACAAATTCTAGAAAACTCTCACTTGAAGGACAAACATTAGTAGTATGGCCAACATTACCACAAATAGCACATACCTCATTGGAACTACTTTGTCCTTGCCCCGTCATCATGTTGCACATGGTCTTGACTTGCTTTGACAATTCAGACACTTGCATCACCAACTCGATGTTAGCACTCACTTCATAAATTCCCTTTGCTTTCCCTCTAACACTCTTCTGTTGGGAGTTAGCGCCAAGCATCTCATACAACTTGTATGTCTCCTCTGCAGTCTTTTCTCCCATGGCACCTCCTACAGCATTATCAACTATGGTCTAGCAAGCTTGTGTCAGTCCATCATAGAAAAACAGATTCAATAACTCTAAAGGGTATCTATGATGTAAACAGAGAACTAAAATCAATTTAAATCTTTCCCAAGCCTTATGGAACGGCTCACCATCAAGTTGAGAGAAAGTAGCAATTTTACCTCTTAATTCTGCAGTCTTTGCATGAGAATAAAATTTACCTATGAATTTGTTGTAGACTACGTCCCAAGTGGTAAGTGAAGCTGGTGCCAATGACATGAACCAACTCTTCGCTACATCCTTTAATGTATATGGAAAGCATCTCATCCTCAATTGATCTTCAGTCAAACCCTGCAAAGGAAAAGTTTGCACAGTTAAGTAAAAATCTCTAATAAATGTTAATGGATCTTCAGTGGCCATCCCATGGAATGAAGGAAGCATCTGAAAATGGATACTCTTCAACTCATAGTTCCTCGCTGCAACACTAAAAACAATATAGGAGGGCAACGTTCCAATTGTAAGACGCACGTACTCCTTCATCGGGTAGGCAAATTCATCATCTCTTCTTTTGATTCTAAATTTGATGCACTTGATTCCTCTGAACTTTCAGGTTCTGTTCTCTTTCTACCAATCAAATTCACCCTGTCAAAATAAGGAAGCACTTCTTCACCCAACAATCAGCGACCTTGCATTCAAAAGAAACTCAAAAAAAAAGAAAAAGTGTAACATGAAAATACACAAAACAACTAGAAAATAATAAAAAAACAACTAAAATAAAATCTAACTACAAAAATAAAATCACAAATATTAAAGAAATCAAATAACTCTAACTCCCCGCAATGACGCCAAAAACATGTACGGTTAAAAACAACTTTAATTCCTTCGCAAGTGCACAGGTCACTATTGCAGAGTTGAGCTATCAATTAATCTAATACAGTGTAAAAACAACAAAAACAGTGAAATCAAGTGAGATAATAAAAATATCTAACAATTCAATAAAATCTAAATTAACTAAAATTCAAATAAAAATAACAAAAATACTAAAATGACAACTAAGGTAAAAACGTATCTAAACGAGTGATCAACAATGAGAAATGGTCTAGTGTATCCAATTTCACCATAATTATCCTACTTTATGTAATTAATCTAACCAATGTTTATCAATCCAAATCTTAGGGTTGATACTTACCAAGGTAAGGTCATGTCACGGCCAACTAGATGAACCTAGTGTTTTCATAATCCAAACTAGCTAGTGGCGTGTAGCCTAATCCAAATCACAAAAACCCATTATGCATAAAAGTACCAAAACGAACTCAAACCAACTCCTATCTGTCGAGGACATCGCACATACATAAATCAATCGTTCATCAAAGCAATCTGAGATTAGCTAGTGGCGTGTAGCCTTACCCCAACTCATATAGTCAATTAATCAACTATTAAACACAATCAAACATCAACTGCGATCAAAGATTAAGAGATATTCAAGATTAGCAAGTGGCGTGTAGCCTAACCTTGACTCATACAACCATTCAACCGTAAATCAAAGGCAATCATGCAATAATAATGATTAATCAACTCAATAAACATGAATGAACGAAACTAAGATACCATTGGATCAATTAAACATTCGATTAAGCAATAAACATAAAGTAGTCTAATTAGACTACATTGGGTACACTAGGAAAGAGTTTAGCTACTCATAAATACAAGAAAACAAACTTTGATCTTACACTTACACATTTGGATGCAAAATCCACTCTAGATGATCAAGGATTTGCCTTACACAATCAGTCACTCTCTCCCAAGCCTCCAAAGTTGAAAAAGTATTCTCTAAAACCTAATATATATGAAAAACGGAGTAAAGTTGCCTTTATATAATTTTTAGGAAAAGTGGCATAATTGTAAATAATGGTTGCCCAAATTAGGGTTGAAAATGCAGAGTTTTTGCAAATATTGCGATTTGCGCTGCGGCTCACTTGAATTGTGCCATGGCTCAGATTAAATTGTGTCGCGGTGCAAGTTGGATTTTGTCGACTTTATGCCGTGATGCAGAAGTGTGCTGCGACTCAATTTCTGTTTCGTCGTCTTCACGTCACGGCTCAAAAAAGTGCGGTGCAGCTCAAATGCGAAGTTTCACTTTTTTTTTTTTTTTTGTTTGCTTTGATTTATCCGCACTCGACGGGTCCAGGATGTCCGAACACTAAACAAGCATGAATAATGCATCTTTTTGCACCTGAATACCTGAAAATAGAACAAAACTTGTGATTCTAAGAGATAACAAAACAAGTAAGAAAACTCATCCTAAATAATGCGTTAAAACTTGAATTTCTTACAATTTCACCCCCAAATCATGAAATAAATCCGCATTTTTAACACTCAACAATAGCTTATTATGATTAACTAAGTGCTTACAAATCTCTGTGGGACTAACCCTTACATGTGCATACTATATTGCAATTGTGGTTCGTATACTTGCCAGGATTAAAATAGTGTGCACATGCAAGGGTCGATCCCATAGAGATTTGTAAGCACTCAATTAATCCTAATAAGCTATGCCTTAATTAAAACAAATAAACTTAAATAAATCTAAAGAATTGATGAGGTAACCAACTTAAAGTAAAAATAACTAATACTAAACAAACTTACAGAGAACAAATTCGAAACTAATTTAAGAACCAATGAACTAAAACCTAGGTATCCAATTTCACCATAATAATCTAGTTTTATGTCAACTATCAAACTATTGTTATCTCAATCCAATTTTTAGGGTTCGCACTCACATAATTGAGGTATTATCGTAAGGATTTCGAGATTAACCTAGTATCTTTAACACAAAACTAGCTAGGGAAAGCACTTGAAATCATGAATAAAGGCGCATCTGTTAGGGTGTATGCACAAATGCTAATCATTCAAGAAATCATGACCCAATTTGCATTCTGTTAGGGCGTATGCACAGAATACTAATCATTCATTCACATGAGCTAATTAAGATTAACTAGGGCATGTAGTCTAACTTTGTCTCACACAATCAATTAATTAATATTAAAGGTGATTAAGCAATAATATCAATTAAAGATTGAGTAAAGGACAAAGAATAAAACTAGAATTGCAATGGATTGATAAAACAAATAGAATTAATAAAGACATAAAACCTTCTTATTAGGCTACATTGAATCCCTAGAAAAGTATCAAAAACATGAAGTACAAGAGAAAAAGATGAAATCCTAGGTAGATCTCTTCTCTTTGCCTCCAATTCTCTCCAAGTTGAAGTAAATGTCTCCCCAAAAATACCTAAAGACATCCTTTATAGTACTAGGGTTGTCGAAAAGTAAGGGCAAAAATCCTAGACAAAATAGTAGAATAAAATTTATTTCTAGGTGAAATAGAATAGGAGAATCCTAATTTCATTAGGATTCCTTCACACAAGCTGCACAAAGGTATCCAAAATAGAACATCTTAGCTTCTGAATCTGGAAAAGTTTTGGAAATATTAATTGTAGGTCTTAAAATAATATTTCCAATGCTTCAAGAATCATCCAAATATAAGGTCTACAACTCAAGTTATTGTAAAAAAACTGAAGCATGTTCTAGAACCCACGTCTGCTTGTCAGATGTAACTTTCGGATCAATTTTTAACAATCTTCCAGGTCAAAATGGATCAAAATCACATAAAATATGTAGCTCCATCTATTATCTTTACAACACCACTAGAATCAGGTCAATTGGAGTTGTGTAGCTCAAGTTATGCTCATTTTAGTGCAGCATGTTATGGCAGAAAAACTCCCAAGCATAAAATTAACGAAGTGCACCCCAACATGATTTATTGGCACTGCAACATGAAGTTTATGTCCATTTTGTAATTTTATGCTACGGTGTGGGAGTTGTTCTGTTGTGGCACATGAATAGTTCTACTGCGGCGAACAATCTTTAAAAATCCATAACTTCTTCATTTGAGCTCTGATTCTCAAACAGTTTGTTCCTACACACGTATGATTCTTTCCTCTTCAATGTCCATGCTTGAGATCCTTGTTTTCAGCACCTAAACACCTGAAAATTCACAAAATATACTTGTGATTCTAGAAAATAAAAGAGATACAAAAATTAAGTAAAATTAACCAATTAAACCTAATTCCCTCACAAAATACCCTTAAAAATCACTGAGTATGAATGCACTTCCAAGCACTCATCAAGTGTAAGACACTAATACTTGCACTAAAATGAGATGTGTCACAATCGGCAACTTGAAAATGCCATGAAAGATGTTTGCGGGAACTTGTACAACAAATAAGCGGTGATTTTCACTAATACGACGACACTTGCACTTTTGTATCAAGTGTAAAGCACTATTTACTTGCATGAAATCAAGTATTGTTACAATCAGCAACTGGAAAATGCCACAAAAGCCTTTGATTTCCACAAATATGATGACTCTAGCACTTTCCTATTGAGTGTACAACGCTGTTTAACTGCACAAAGTAGAGTCGCACCCGACTAGCGACCCAAAATTGCCATGAAAGCCTTTTATGTGAACCTTGTGACATGTATAATAGTGATTCTCATAAATGCAATGACGCTTGTAGTTTCGTGTTGAGTGTTGTACACGGATTACTTGTATAAACTCCAAGTGCGTAGCAATTGAACCTTATAAAGCACTACGAAAGCGTTTTACAAGAGGCTCTGTGACATACAAACGGTGAATTTCACAAAGATAAAATGATGCTTGCACTTTCGTATTGAGTGTACAACATTGTTTTCTTGCATAAAATCCAGATATGTCACAATCGGCAATCGAAAAATGCAACAAAAGCCCTTTACGAAAACTTTTGCAACATATAAGTGGTGATTTTCAAAGATACGACAACACTTACACATTCGTATATATTGTAAGATATGGTCTACTTGCATGAAATTGGGTTACGTGACAATCGGCAACCCAAAAATGCTATGAGTTCCCTTTTGAGAACTTTCGTGACATACTAGCGTTGAATTTTCGCAAATACAATGATGCTTACGCTTTTATATTGAGTGTGAGACACAATTTAATTAAATGAAATCGAGTTGCATCATAACCGATAGCTCCAGAAAGCTGCAAAAAACTTTTATGAGAAACATTGTGACATGTAAGCTATGATATTTGCAAATACTAGGACCCCCACTTTCGCATTGAGAGTAAGGTAGTGTTTGCTTGCGGAGAATTGATTAGCGTCGTGATCGGCAACTCGAAAATGCTATGAAATCCTTTACGAGAACTGCATCGACATGTAAGCGGTGAATTTACCAAATACGACGACGATTGGTGTAGGACACCATTTACTGGAATAAAACCGAGTTGTGTCAAAATTAGCAACTCGAAAACACCACAAAAGCCTTTTACCAGAATTTTTGCGATATACAAGCCTTGAATTTCGTAAATACGGTGCACACTCGCACAATCGTATTGATTATAAGAAATGGCTTGCCTGGATAAAACCGAGTTGTGTCACAATCAGGAACTTGAAATTGCCACAAAAGCTTTTTTGTTAGAACTTTGTGACATACATATAGTATTTTTCCAAGCACGGTGATAGTTTCACTTTCATATTGGGTGATAGACACCGTCTGCTCGCATAAATTCGAGCTGCTTAACAATTCAACCCTTTAAAACACTTCGAAAACCTTTTACGAGATCTTTTATGACATAAAAGTGATGAATTTCGCAAGATTTCGTATTAAGTGTAAAATACTGTTTACTTGCATAGCCTTTTTCGAGTATATTCACAACTGGCAACTCGAAAATGCTACAAAAGGCTTTTTCGAGAGCTTTACATCATATGTATAATAGTTTTCACAAATATGATGACGCATGCACTTTCTTATTGAGTGTAAGACACTATTTACTCTCACAAAATAGACTCATGTCACAATCGGCAACTTTAAAATGCTAAGAAAACTATTTACATGAACTGTTGCGATATATAAGCGTTGAGTTTTGCAAACATGATGACGCTTATACTTTTGTATTGAATGTAGGACATTATTTAGTAGCATGAAATGGAGTGTCGTCACAATCGGCAACTGGAAAATGCGACAAAAGCCTGTTATGAGAATTTTTTAGGCATATGTATAGTGATTTTTCGCAAATGCGATGACGCTTGCGCTTTCGTATTGAGTGTAAGACACTATTTACTTGCACTAAACTAAGATGCGTCACAATCGGCAACTCGAAAATGCCTCAAAAGCCTTTTGTGGGAACTTATATGACATATAAGTGGTGATTTTCACAAATATGATGATGCTTGCATTTTCTTATCAAGTGTAAAGCATTGTTTACTTGCATGAAACCAAGTATCGTTACAATCGGCAACCAAAAAACGCCGCAAAAGCCTTTGATTTCCATAAATATGATGACTCTGGAACTTTCATATTGAGTGTACGATGCTGTTTACTTGCACAAAGTAGAGTCGCATCACGATCGGTAACTAGAAATCGCCATGAAAGCCTTTTATGAGAACCTTGTGACATGTATATAGTGATTCTTGCAAATACGATGATGCTTGCAGTTTCATGTTGAGTGTCGAACACGAATTACTTGCATAAACTTGAGCTGCATAGCAATTGAGCCCTTTAAAGCATTATGAAAGCCTTTTACGAGAGGTTCTGTGACATACAAGCAGTGAATTTCGCAAAGATAAGACGTTGCTTGCACTTTCATATTGAGTGTAGTACATTGTCTAGTTGCACAAAATCGAGATACGTCACAACTGACAACGAGAAAATGCAGCAAAAGCCCTTTACGAGAACTTTTGCGACATATAAGCGGTGATTTTCACTAATACGACGACACTTGCACTTTTGTATCAAGTGTAAAGCACTATTTACTTGCATGAAATCAAGTATTGTTACAATCAGCAACCAAAAAACGCCGCAAAAGCCTTTGATTTCCATAAATATGATGACTCTGGAACTTTCATATTGAGTGTACGATGCTGTTTACTTGCACAAAGTAGAGTCGCATCACGATCGGTAACTAGAAATCGCCATGAAAGCCTTTTATGAGACTTTTGCGACATATAAGCGGTGATTTTTGAAGATACAATGACGTTTACACATTCGTATATTATGTAAGCCACGATTGATTGGTGAGAATACAAAATATCATATTTACCCCTTTAATGTCTAGTTTTTTATACTTATTTGTGGCCTAAATATACTTATTATTATTTTATTTTGATTTAGGATGCATTATTTTATTTTGATTTAGGATGCAAATGGAGGCGTTAAATGCAAAACAAAACTAATTAGGTGAATTCAGACAGTTTCGACATTGCTTCGTAATCTGGGCATAACTCTCTCATCCGAGCTCCAATCGAGATGATTTAAAATGTTGTGGAACCCTAAGAAAGAGATCTACAACTTTCATGTTTTGAGTTTAGAGAGATACTTACTGCATCAAGGTTGTAATTGGGCTTGAAATTGACGAACCTACATTGCTAATGTTCTGGAACATTCTGCCTTGTCATGCAAGTCAATTAGATAGTTTATTATTGGAAGTTTTGAAGACCTATTGCACACAAGTTACAGTTGGAAACACCACTTTCTTATTTTATATTAGGATTTTATTTTATTTTCAATTAATCAGATTAAGATAAATATTATTTTAGGATATTAGAATATTTTTAAGAGATTGAGTAGATTAATATTTTTAAGAGATTGAGTTGATTAAAAGACTTGAATTGGATATTCTTAAAAGGGGAAGAGAGATCAGATTGGGGGGATTACACACGCCTCTCCTTCTTCTCTTCTGGAATTTCTTTTTGAGTTTTGATTATGGTCATGAGTGGCTAAAACTTTTATAACTTGGTAGAAGGAAACGGAGGTCTCGGAATCAATAAAACTGTAAGATCTAATTTGTTTTTAGTGTTCAATACATGCTTTGAGTATTGGATGTTCTTCTGTGCCTATTTTCATAATTGTTTCATTTAATTACTAGAAGGCCTACTAGTTTATTATTTGTTGCAATCTATTGCTTAATTAGATATTAAATCTGTAATTATTTGATCCCTCTAATTTGTGCGTAAATAAGAGTTAAGAATTTGCTGCATCAGGAATTGTTAAATTTTAAGGAGAACATTCGACTGAATTAAATACAACCGCTTGTGTTTGTGTTGTTTATCTTCATCGATCTCTCTAGTTCTTAAGGCTACCACTAGATTAAACCTTTAGCGCTTGTCTTGGATTGTTTAATAGTAAGATTAATTAGATCGTTTATTTCCTAATTAACTATAACTAAGGAGAGATAGGGAAATAGTTCCAACGATGAATATTCAAAGTATGAATTGATTTATTTTTGCATCGATGATCAGTTGTAAAAATCCGGGGGTGGATGTTGACTTAGACCAAGGTTTGTTATTCTGATTGATAATTTAATTTGAATTGTTTTTTTTTTTTCCTGAAATTATTTCTGTTTTACTCAAACCCTCCCAGCCTTGTTTACGTAGCATAAAACTTGGCTAGACACTTTCTGTAGAAATGATCTTTACTCATACTACTACATGTATTTTTAGATTTTAATCTTGGTAGCCTAAGATAGCACACCAGCTGCATGACAATTGCCAACCCGACAATGCTATGAGTCCATTTCAAGAATTTCCGTGAAAAAAAGTGTTGCATTTTTGCAAACGCGATAACGCTTGCGCTTTCGTATTGAGTGTGAGACACGATTAACTAAAATGAAATCGAGTTGTGTCACAACTGATAGCTCGAGAACACTACAAAATCCTTTTACGAGAAGCTTTGCGACATATGTTTGGAAAGCTCTTTTTCATCATTTTCTATTTCTTGAACAATACAGGGAAATAAAGTTATTTAATACTTTTGATTTGTCTTGAGCCAACGGCGCTTTAATGGTAGGGGCGTATTTAATCCTTTTTAAAAATTGGTGGGTAGCTAGACTTAGGTATTTCATAGGAGCGAATAAAATTAACCCTCAAATTAATTTTATTTTTACATTTATCGTATAAATCTTCATTTAAGCATTTATCTTATTTTTTTTAATAATCTATTAATTATAAAATGATTTTCTGGAGTATTTATCATCCTAAAAATCTTTCACATAAATCTTTAAATTATAATCTCTTTTATTTGCATTAATCCAATAAACTTAGGCATGCCTATTTCTACATAATTTTACTTCTTCAATTATCTCTATTTAATTAATCAGATATCCACTCAACATTTATCTCTCTTTTTAATAAAGATTTCTCCTAAATAAACCTAGACTTGTTTAAGCCTTAATTATTTTAAATGATTTATATTCTCATATAAATCTCTTCTCTTGTCTACCTATTAATTATTCTACTTATCTCTTTATTAAAATCTTACAATTTATCACCAAACCTCTATACGAAGGTTGGAGCTTTTTTTATTCAAGGGCATTCTCATTTGATTTATCATTCATTCACTTGTCATCTTTTAGAGGAAAAAGAGAAACCAAGAGTCTTTTGCACAACCAAACACAAACACCAAACCCCCAATTGTCTGTCATCTTTTCTCCATCAATGGAATCATTCGAACACTATTGATTCATCATCCACTATACCCAGGCACCATAGTCACGAAACCAGTATAAACACTATAGAAATCATTGAAAATAGATCAAGATTGCTTCCTACGCAAAAAAAAAAATAATTTTTTCAGTTATTTATCTCCTAATAAAGATTTAAAGGACCAAATTGGATTTTGTTAGTCCAAGTTGGTAAAACTAAAGTTGGAGATTAATGATGGGTGGCAAGTTTATAGATTTTGAAACCAAGGTTGCCAAATTCGAGTAATGCTTGTCTTACTAATCTCTCATACTAATTGACATGGCGCTAATGTGACAGATGTCATCTCATATGTCACATCAGTTAATTATCATGTTAGCCAATCCCAAAAATTAAAAATAAAAAAAAAAAAAATTGGTTCAGAATCCCTCCTACCCTTAAATCTATTCCCCCCAAAAATAAAAATTATATATAATTAAAATTAGTTTAGAAGAATGATAATTCCCACTAATCAAGTCCCAAATCAGCTCGTAATTCCCACTAAGAAAATTCCCCAGCGCAAACCCTCCACTGCGTCCAATCAGAAAATACCACTACCACCGTCGGATATCGTCTCCCACCATTAGTTAGTGGCCAATTTTGTGTTGAAGAAAATAAACTCCTCTCATTGTTTGTGTGGTGCTTGTTCGCGCCAAATTGAAGAACAGAGAACCTATACTGAAGGCGATGCATCATCTTCATTGATGAAGTTGTCTCAAATGATGAAGTTCAACATTGCTTCTATATATGAGCAAAGATACCAACTTTGAATTTCAAGCATCAAACGCTTGCCATAAACGCGTTGGTAATTTAAGGATCAGTTTTCAAATAAAATAGAAACTAGGAATATGGAATTACTTCTTATAAGAGAATCAGAACTTATGTCTGTTAAGCTGGTTTATTCAAATTTTCAAAATTTCAAAATTTTGAATACCGATCAACCGCTAGTCAATATCGCCGGTTCTTTAATCATTTTCAAGCGAGTATTGCTACGAATTTCATCATATTCAAACAAAAGTCCACGTTCCACACTTTCCACTTTCAGCCTCTTTCTCATTCTTTCCATTAATAAACCTTCTCATAATCTTTTTTTTATGATTACATTCTATTCATTGTTGTTTTTCTAAATTTGGTTTAAACCCAGAAAATAGATTCTGATAGCATGGTGGAACCAAAATTATTTCATGTTAGTAAGTCCTGTGTTACTCTCTTATTTTGAATATATAAAATAGACCACTAGGATTAGCTTATATGCTTTCTTTTTCAAAGATGCTAAACTTATAATGGAAGTTTTACTTTACTTGTTTTGTTATGCAACGGAAACATAAACTCTAACGCTAGCTATTGAATATAATAATAACAAGTAGTAAAGCATAAATAAATAGCCAAAATTTAAATGCAAAAATAAAGAATACCATGAATTAACGAGGTTCGGTATTGAAACCTACGTCCTCGGGCGCTGCAAAAGAAAACTCCACTATCTCCAAAACATTACAAACTTTTGGGCAATACAACAAATACCCAAAACAGGGGAGATACAACAAAACTTACAAACTAAAGGGTCCTTAAAGAAAGAACCCTAAACAAAAGAAGTATAATAGAATTACAACTTGGGATACAAATAACATTGATTTAGGTCCTTATATATAGGCCCCAAAAGCTTCCCACTTTTCATTCCTTTTCAATGTGGGACAAACTAACTCATTTTGGCCTATTACATATAAGTCCCTAAACCTTTCTCCATTGTCACTTCTACCCCATGTGATTTTGCTAAAAGCCATTTGTCAAGACCAATCTCCACCTGGCGAATTAGCAAATCTTCAAAGTTTTGTTATTCTTTTGCCAAATTTTCAACACCTTCAAGTGCCGAAAAGCACAATCAAGCTCGCAGGATGTTGATCAAGTTCAAACAATAAATGAACTTGACCCTTGTCACTACTGAAGTCAACATTTCTGCAGGATTTACTTCTGTGCCAATCTTCTGGAGAATCATTTTCCCATTTTCAATATATCCTACACAACACAACCAATATCTATAGTACATAAAATATACTGTAGAAACCATTTCACAACTTCAAATGTCCTTTACCAGGATCATGCTATGCTGCTCACCATACTAACTGCTTGTGAAATATCAGGCCTTGTGTACCCATGGCCCATCATACATTGATCAAATCGCTTATACCACTGTCTTGGTGACTGCTTCTGCAAACCCAATTTTTCTTTCCAGCAACCCATAATCATCTAGCTGAGTCTTGTAATTCCCTTCCAAACTACCATGTGAAAACACGATTTTCACATCCAATTGAACTAGTTCAAAATCAAACTGTGCCACTAAGTTAGCAAATTAAATAAAGAATATTTTACCACAGGAATTCATTGTAATCAAATCCTTCCATTTAAGCGTATCCATTTACTACCAACCTAACCGTGTCGAACATCTCTCTATTAGGAAATCCCTTCTCTTTGCATACACACCCATTTGCACCAATTGTCTTCTATGTAGGGATCGCATTTCATCATTCATGGCTGGTTTCCATGATTCACAATTTGAACTCCTAACTACTTCTTATAAGTAGTAGGAATATCATCACCTACGATTGGAAGTGCATAAGCCACCATATTAGCGAAACAAGCAGGCTTGCGAATTTCTCGTCTTGGCCTATTATATGCAATCGTCCTGTTGCTGAGGAGATTCTTGGGGTAAATCTCCTTTTCATCTATAGTATCCACATTAGTCACCTCAGAATCACTTTCTGTCTTGTGGACACTATCTGGTTCAACTGTTGTTTTAAACTCCACCTCGCGAGTATGCTCCACCACATATGCCACAGCTTGAGCATTTCTAAATCTCATCCTCCTGTACGACTGCAGCTGTCGTTCCAATAACTGTACTACCATTAAGTAATACAAGTTGTTTCTCCTTATGCCTTCATTACCACAAGAGCTCCTGAAGAAACTTTTAGAATTCCATCTCGCATATTCACCGTGAAGCTTTAGATTCCAAGGCTCCCAAAGAGATGGATTCTTTTTCAACTTCGGTACATATCGAACATCTGTCAGTTTCTAGTTGAGCCATCAGATTCTTCAACTGAATTGAACCTATCCCATTTGTTTTACAAGCATCATCATTGCCCATATAAACAACTCCACCATCAAGTTCTTCAAAATAAAGAACACTCCTTGGGGGGACACATATGATAGGTACAACCTGAATCCATAATCCATTCATTTGTTCCAGAGGTGGATGGTAGGCTACTAGCAGAATCTGACTAATCTCACTCCTCTTCACGTCAACAACGTATGCATCAGAAGTAGCTTTGCCCTCTTTCTTTTGCAACTTCGGACAATCTTTCTTCCAATGCCTTTTCTCACGACAAAAGGCACATTGATCCCTATTGAGTTTTCCCTTAGAACGAGATCTTCCTCTTCTCTCCTTCTTACGACTCTGATTTGACTCCGCCCTCTGCACAAGAGCTTCTGCTGACTCATCTCTATTCTCCTTCTGATCCTTCTTCCGAATTTCATGATTGGACAGCAGAACAAACTTCTTCAAAGGACAATTTTTCTTTCCCATGAAGAAGTGTAATACTAAGATAGTCCAACCATCTGGAAGAGATCCAATTAACAACATAGCCTTATGCTCATCTTGAATGTTTCATCCATTTACAAATCGCAATTAATCTATTATGTATCAATATGGCTACTGATATTCGTACCTGGTCTCAACTGAAGACAAAACAGTCTTTTCGTCAAATAGAGCCAATTCTCATTACTTCCTCATGTATTTGTTTTCCAACGCCTTCCATAACTTATTGGCAGAAGTCTCTTTCATGAATGAATTTTTGCTCTCTACAAAGACATGAGCGAATCATCCCACACGCTTTTCATTCAACCTCACCCAGTCTTTCTCATAGACATCTTTTGGTTTTTCCTCCTCCAGAATGATACTAGATCCTGCTGATACAGCTATCTATTACCTCACTCTGCCACAGCCAAAATTTTTGGCCATCAAATTTTTCAACATCAATTTTTGCATTTGAAACCATTATCATCTTTACTGGTGCGGATGGTGGTCCGCGACGGTGATGCCTCGGTGATGAATCCTCGAACAATGATGCCATTTATCCTTACTCAATTGGCTTGGTAAACAAAGTTCCAAATAACCAAGCTCCACAAATTATTATATTCAATAGCTAACCAACAAATCACAATAGCCCTAGGTAGTAGAAAGTGCTGAATGATTAAAACCACCAGGAAAATTCCCAGGAAACATGGAGGGTCACAAATGGTCCTACTTAAAATCCAGTCTCCTTAGACTTTTATCGTCTTTGACAGAATTCCTAGACTGCATATAACCATACAATAGCTACTCCTCCTAAACCTAGGCTCTGATACCAATTGTTATGCAACGGAAACATAAACTCTAACGCTAGCTATTGAAATAATAATAACAAGTAGTAAAGCTAATAAATAGCCAAAATTAAATGCAAAATAAAGAATACCAGGAATTAACGAGGTTCAGTATTGAAACCTACATCCTCGGACGCTGCAAAGAAAACTCCACTATCTCCAAACATTACAAACTTTTGGGCAATACAACAAATACCCAAAACAAAGGGGAGATACAACAAAGCTTACAAACTAAAGGGTCCTTAAAGAAAGAACCCTAAACAAGAAGTATAATAGAATTACAACTTGGGATACAAATAACATTGATTTAGGTCCTTATATATAGGCCCCAAAAGTTTCCCACTTTTCATTCCTTTTCAATGGGGGACAAACTAACTCATTTGGGCCTATTACATATAAGTCCCTAAACCTTTCTCCATTGTCACTTCTACCCCATGTGATTTGCTAAAAGCCATTTTTCAACATGTTTGATTGTTGCAGGATATTTGAGTAATTGTTTAATTTGTGTGTGGTTACTTGCACATTGCATTTGTAGTCTTTGATTATAAGAAAAGATATATAACACAAGTTGAGATTCTGGGTTAGTTTTATATTGTTGAAATACTTAATATAATAATATGAATATATGTATGGTCTGAATATGTTTCTTCTTCAACTGATATTTGACTTCAAGAAAAAAATCAAGTAGCTCTCCTTAAACTTGCGTGAACAAACCTTTGATGCAGATAAAGTATTATATTAAAGAGATTACTCACATGTTTGACCTGCCCTCTGTCCTAAAAATGGGATAACCTTTAGGTTGTACTATCCAAGTTGAGTTATCTTTATTCTTCTTTATTTTCTTCGGCAGATCATCACATCCAAAAAACAAAAAGCCCTTTTGAACTTGGTGTTGGTGTTGCTTCATAGTATCAAAGATGGAAGAGTGCAGTCTTAAAAAATGGGAGAACTCTTCTCCAAATAAATGTCGTGGAGGTAATTTTTTTTGTTTGTTGTCTCTTTTTTTTTTTTTTTTTTTGGTATTATTAAATTCTAATTCTGGCTATTATATTATCAATCAATAATACCTTTGGATAATTATTTTGAAGAAGTAGAAAATACAAGCACTGCAAAAGAGGAATGGGAACCAACCACTGGAATGTTTTTTTATTCATTTGACATTCTTGCACAACACTACAGAAGCTATGCAAATAAAATGGGTTTTGAAGCTATTATAAGATCATCAAAGAAAGGAGATGATGGTGAGGTGAAAAATGCGTCATTGGCTTGTTGTTGTAGTGGGAAGTCCAGTAATTTGTCCAGAAATGCCTTTAAAAAGCATGTAGTGACAAAAACTAATTGTAAGGCTCCGGTTAATGCATCTGTACATTTTGATGGAAAATGGAAAATATGTTCAGTTGTCTTTGATCATAACCATGAACTTAGTAGTTCTGGCAAAACAAGATATTTCAAAAGCAATCGAATAATACAACCGTCTGTGAAAAGGAAGCTGGAAGTGAATGGTAGGGCTGGGATTAGACCAAATAAAAATTTCAATTCCTTGTACATTGAAGCAAGGGGTGTTGAGAATTTTTCTTTCCTACAGAAAGATTGTAAAAATTACACTGAAAAGTTTAGGAGGCTACAACTTGGTGGTGGAGATGCTTCTGCACTCCAAAAATATTTTCTGAAAATGCAAAATGAGAATTCAAATTTCTTCCACATAATGGATTTAGATGAAGAGGGTTCATTAAAGAATGTTTTATGGGTGGATGCAAGAAATAGGGCCATATTTAAAGAATTCGGTGATGTTGTGACATTCTAGACAACATACTTGACTAACAAGTATGATATGCCGCTTGGTGCTTTTGTTGGTGTTAATCATGATGGGCATTTGACACTGTTTGGTTAAGGCGGTGGAGAAAAAATATAAATAGATGTCATACGAAGGTTAAGATTAGTTATGATAGTTGGAGCACTAATGTTGAAGGACAACGATTTGATAAGTTGTCTAATTTATTTATCACTATAGCAGATTTGACATCAAACAATGAGGATGATTGTAATATGGTGATAAAAATGATCAATGACATGAAGAACAAGTTGATGTCGAATGAAAGTGTTAGCGAGATTGATAAAAGGCTAAACATGTCAGCTAATAGTAGAATGAATTGTGAAGGTGTTGATGGTACTTCCAAAGAGGGGAGTAGTAATATTCTTACTTCACGGGCTATTCATAGCAAAGGTCATCCTCCATTCAGAAGAAAGCAATCAAAGTTTGAACAACTTGTGCATAAAGTAAAAGAGAGGAAATTGCAAAAGCAAGCAATTGCTATGAATTTGAATCCTCGTCACAGAATTGAATTTAATCAAGCAACTCAGGTAATTTATTTATGTTTCTTTGTTTAAGTTGATGTTTACATGTGAATTCTACTAATACGCTTGAGTTGTTGTTGTATCTTGCATAGGGATCAAAGGAACTTCAGTGGCAGGAAGTTGGATGCTCATGTTCATTAACTGAAGGGCAGCAACCCTAGGTGCTTACGATTCTTTTATTTTTTTTTTTCACTTTAGGTCCTATTTGTTTCCCATGAAACTCATTTCCAATATAAAAATCATGTGTCAAAATAATTGTGTGTGTATGTTATTTCTTGGGTGTGGTTTCATTTTTGGTGGCCCTTTTTTTCTCCCTTATTGTGTGTGTAATCAAGGCAGATTTCTGGCTCCTTTTCTATGTTTATTTTGTAGGAGTTGGCTCTAGGGTAATAGTGCTCTAGAATCTGGCTCAAATAATGTGTATATATCTGTAAGTTACACCTGATTTTGTTTTAATCGGATAATCATATGAAACAAAGCCAATCTTCTCTTTTTCTTTGAATTGTATTAGGTCTTCTAGGTTGAAAGATGTTGGCTCCTATTGATGGAGTCTTCTCTAGTATTGACATATTTATTTGTTTATAAATTATTACTATTGTGATGTATGCTGCAATCTGTTTATAAATTTATTTGTTTTTGTGGTTGGGAAGTTTGTCTACAGTTTGGGACTAATTCAAGGGAGTTTATCTAGTGTACATTTTTAATGCTGCTTCAACACAAATACTGCTGTTGATGGAGTATGGTGTTTGTTGAAAGCTTTTATGTGGGAGAATTGGAGGTACAACATCAGGTTTATGCTTGGTTCTGATTATTTTTGGGTGGTGCAATTAAACTGGTTGTGCAGTAGGTTGTACGGGGTCATTGTCTGCTAATTGTGCAGATTTAAGTTTGCAGGGTGTAGTTTATCTTTGTTTTTTTCCAGATGTCTGGGGCACTAGGGGCAGGGTGTTATGTGTTGATATAGAAATAGTGCCTTGTGGGAAGTGGTTCACAAGAAGCAAGTGTGACTGTAGCATTTTCTACAATTCCTGAGTTAAGTTTGCAGATTTTGCAGATTAGCAAATTCAAATGACTACAGATTATGTGTTTATGGGAGGGTTTGCCCATTACAAAGCTATTCAATTAAGGAAGAAAATGTATATGCTACAATTCTTATAGGTTCCAGGGATGTGTGGTAAGTAGGAAAAGGTTTCGTTGGGGCAACAACCTATTCTTTGCATTTTATACATTATCTGCTTGAGTTTATCGGACTGGATATGCAGTCTGTGCAGGCTGTCTTCTGTGTTTTTTGTAAAGTGTTGTGCATAGTTTGTGTCCAAAGTTGCAATTATAATTTTTTTGCAACATTTTTCGTTGTTATGTGCATGGATAAACTAACATGCTTCTTTTGGCAGAATGCATTTGAGCTGGCTTCATTTTTTTGGGTCTGGGTATATCCTCTTCCATGACTTTATTTGTATCATTTGAACTATTGGAGATGACTTTTGTAATACCTGCTTTTATACCAAGTTTACTCAATTTCCAAGTTTTCTGCTCAACATTAGCAAACCTCAAATTGACTTAAAAAATAATTTCCACTATTAGTCGGAAGAAAATTAATTGCTTTTTATTAGCAGTTGTGTGATCTAAAGCTATAGACTTTGACTATAAAGAAGTAGCTATCAAATATCTGTAAATTTCATTTAATATATCCTCATTGAGCAAAAAATTTTATTTGACGATTGTCTATATATTTCTTATTGCAGTCATTGCTCTGTGATCCCAATCTGAATTTGCCTGCAAATTCTGAAGCTGCTAAGATGTTTAGTGAGAACAAGCGTGAGTACAACTAAAGGGAAATAGTGGGGCAGAGCTGGACAGCAGACTACCTCTTCCTTGGGCGGGGTAATTCGAGCCTGAAGGTTTTAGGGCATGTTGTATTGACATTGCCATTTCATTATCCAGTTTTAGGAGTTGTTGAATTTATCATGTATTTCTCATGTCAACCTTTCATATATGAATTGGAGAGCTATTTGATCATTTTGATCCATATTATAGTATGACTTTTCAGTGTGTTTGTTTGTTCAACCAGTTAGAAAGTGCTTAAATTGTGGGTTTAACCAGCAAATGGCTAACAACAACAATGCATAAGTCTCAGTGTTTGTTCCATATTTCCCATTAAATAGGAAAAAGTCTTTGTTCCATATTTCGCTGTTTATCGATTCAATAATATTATTGACAAAATAAAATTAAAGCAAGTGAACATGTTATTTTTCTCAAATATATCAGAAGTGGAGATGGAACAGAAAACTATTGTTGATATTAATAATGTCTAACATAGATAAATAAGAGTACAAGTTGATGAAATGAGGGTCTCAAATGTTGAAGGACATCTTAACATTTTTACATATAACTAAGGAAGATGTCGACACATACACATTCACATGAGCACTCTTATGTACAGCCAAATTACACAAACTACTGCTTAGATGTGCCTCAAGCCAACAAAATCCTCATCTTATCATCATCATCATCATCATCATAATATTCTTCATCCACTCATAGTAGCTTCATTTTTCTCTCTCACAAGCAATTTATGAGAAAAAATCCTAACTTTTGGTAGAAACGATTATCAATCTTAGCCCACCAATGGGTGATAGAACACCCTCATCATCATCATCATAATCTTCATCCACTCATAGCAAGCCCTCCAAAGAATCCAAGCAAGTAACCAAAGAAAGGAACACATATACCCACTGCCATTGTAAATGCTGAATTATCAAAGATTAAAAGAAATTACTTTATTAGTTTGTGTTCCCCGGAGAGAAAACAGAATAGTTAGGCATGTACTTACCAACATATGTACTTCGGGTAGGAAGGAGAAGAAAGAAGGAAGGTGTGAAATGCAACTTCTTCATCAAAAAAGCTTCAAGCATGTTGACCACTAGCATTGCAAATATCTGCAATTTCCTAGAATAAGAGGAAGTAATGTTAAAACTTTTCTGAAATAATTCAGATACAAAAGTAAAACTCGAAAGATGATGAAAACTAGAGTGACTATTGAATTAGATTAACCTTCTAGCTTCCAATGACATGGACGACCACAAAAATATTACCCACAGCAACAAGCCAAGTGGGTTTCTCTAATGTGATGAGGATGTTGTCATCAACATTGTTTCCGAAAATGTAGTAACCAACAATTGAGACTGGGAAGTAATACAAAGCTCCAACAATATATTTAACTACTCTTTTCCACATTGGTCCTTTTGATAGATTCTCAAGAGTTGAGGGAATTGTTGCTTGGATCTCCAGAACCACATTATGACATGCATATGCAAAAGCGAACTCTCCCAACCCACTCAAGAAGTCAAACAAAACCCTTGTGTGCTTTTCGGGTTTGGTATAGGGTAATTGATTTAGACAAAAAAAAAAATGAGGAAGATGATAGAGCAGTGTGTAAAAGGAAGAGTAAACAATGTCGGTGGGTGGTGGTGGAAGACGATAGGCCACGGTGGTGGAAGAGGAAGAGCGATGTCCAATGGTGGTGCAAGACAATAGCCAGTCGGCGCTGGTGGTGGAAGATGATGGATTGGTGGGAGAGATCTGATTTAAGGGAAGGAATGAGATTTCAATTTTAGGAGAGCTGATTTGGGAGGGAATATGTAACGCCCACATAGAGGTACGTAATTTAATTTATGCTCTTATACCTTTAGTTGATTTTTGCTAAAGTTATTTTGAGAAAATGTGAAGAAAATGCCTTAAACTTGCATTAAGAGTAAAATGGTCTTTTCACTCAAAATTAGTTGAAAAAGTGGAGAGTGAAAAGAGATAGATTTTCATGGAGAATGCAATAAAAATGAGGGCATTCTGGTAATTGATTAAGGGATACAGATGGAATTTTAAAGAAAGTGCAAGGGCAAAATGGGAAACTATATATAATTTTATGTTATATCAAGGATTGAAGAGTGAAACCCTAGCCACTCTTCAACCCATTTTCACGCCACTTCTCCTCCAAATCCTCTCAATTTCTTCACTTCTTTTTCAAAGAAATTCATAGATTTTTGGTATTTTTGAGTGGATTTTCAATCCCAAGCAACTTTAGGTAAGATCCTTGCACTAAGAAGTGATTTTCATTTTTAAAATGTTGAATTTTGATGGTTTGCGCTCATAGGATTTAAGAAGAAAAGAGTTTGATCAAAGAAGATTCTAAAAGGGGTTAGATTGCTCATATCAAAAGTAAGTAAATCCCACACAAGTTATGATTTCAGAAATCAAGTGTGTAGAGATTTTACATACATGTATATGCTCATGATTTGAGAATTGTTGATGCAATTGATGAATTATTGATGAGTTTGTTGATTATTGATGAATAGAATTTAGCCATGAGAAGTGGTTTTGGTTGTATGATGATTATTTGAAGTTTGGTTGAAGTTTGAAAGAGTTGAATAGAATTTTTGGGAGTGTATTGTTTTGGACAGGTTTAGTAATTGTTTAAGGGAGTTTTACTCCAAATATTGGTGGCTTGAGAAAGAGATAGAATTGTAGTCAAATTAGAGTTTGATTATGCATGCAATATGTTTGATGAAATGTCTAAGAGAAGTGTATGCATGAGTTTTATTCATTTATGAATTGATATGAATTTGTAGATGGTAGAGAGAAACTTATTTTTATGCTACATGGTATCCTTGCATTTCAACATTTGCATTTAGAAAGAATTATAAGCATGAAACCATCTACATACATACATCTTCATAAGAGCATGAAAAAGCACTAAAATATGTTAAAAGAGAAAATATAAAGAAATGAGAACATTAAGATATTCAAATCTGAAATTTTAGTTAAAGAAGTGTAAAAAGATAAAAAGAAGAGAAAGTTGTTATGATAGGGAGCCCGTGAGTGACAGAGTCCCACATGCACGCTGCCTTTAGTGAGCGGCCTCAGAATTCAGAAAGAAGAAGTGTACAGTCTGTTATAAGTGCGTGTGGATGAGGACTGTACCTAGAATTAGAGAATTCACTCACACGGCCAAGGCTCCAAATACATGCCTCAACTGAGTCTGATCGGCAAGAAAAGAAAGAATAGAAAGAAAGAACAAAAAGAATAGAGAGAAAGAAAGAAAAGAAAGAATAGAAAGAAGGACTAAGAAAGAAGGAAAGAAATAAAGAATAAGATACAGAAAACCGAATAAGAAAAATAGAAAAGAAAATGCACAATCTATGCATTTGTGCATTTGCATCATGAATATGCATAGTACCATGCTCATTATCATGAGTAGTGAATAGTTAGAAAATTGAGAGAAAAATAGTACGCAAACAGAGAAAGAACAGAGAAAGAATAAAGAATACTCAGGAAATGAGTTGTAAGGAAAGAAAATTCAGGATTTAATCAATGGAGAGAGAAGGGTAGCATAGCGGGTTTACTTACTGAGCAATTAGTGCTCACTCCGTTGTTTTCAATGTTTTTGCAGGTAATAGGTGAGTTGCGGTCACTCGGGATGTCACGCAGTGGAAGGGATTGGGCTACACTGTCAAGTTGCTATTTTGAGTATATTTTGTAAATATTTGTATATGAAGAAAAATTAAATATGGGTCCATACTTTATTACTCGTTTATATGTGTATTTCCTTATATATATTTTTAATGAGTTTTATTGATTATTTTACGTGTATACTAGCTAGAAAGAAAGTATTACATTTTTGGTATAAGAGCAAAGGTTTTGGGATTTTGACAGTGGGCCTCTCCTGCCACGTTGATGTTCCGTAGCCGACCGCTGTAAGTTATTTCTTTCCTTACTTGTAATAGATGAGTTGATTGAGTTGACTAAAAGTGTTGGTTTATGTGGATGAGACGTAGAACCCAAGGAAGCAGTATGAAGGAAGTGAGCACAGGTGAACCTGCTAACCCTTCAGAATCTACTCCCCCTGTCCTCGATGAAGTGAGGATTCATAATATTATACAGCAAGTCTTGGCAAAAAATCGGGGAGGCTCTGCACCAGAGAGAGTTGAGACCCCGGTTATTGTACCGACCCCCAGAGAAGAGAGAGAGGTCGGTACCCCCAATAGTGCAAAATCATATTGAGCCAATATATGGGTTGCCTAGTCAACACCAGTCGTCAGAATTTAGGGGTACTGTGGACCCAATAGTGGCAGATGAGTGGTTCAGATCAGTTGAGCGTACGACAACACTTTTCCCTATGACAGACCAGGAGAAGATTCAGTTGCCAGTTTCTTATTTAAAGGCGATGCTCGTATATGGTAGGAATTGATGGAGGATACTCATGATACAACTTTGATGACCTGGGGAGACTTCAGAAGATTGTTTGAGGCAGAATATAGAATAGTTGATCGAGTCTATGAAAAGATTCAGGAGTTTATTAGTTTGCAACAGGGGGCTAATTCAATGAAAGAATATTCCATGGCAAGGCTTGCACCAGGTGTAGTGAGTACACCAGAATTGAGGAGAGATAAGTTCGTGCATGGGCTGAAACCAGAAATAGCCCGAGATGTGATGGTTGGTGCCCAGCCCCTCAGACATACAGTGAAGCTTTGGAACGAGCTTTACGGGCAGAAATATTTGTGAATAAGTTAACCCTGGCAACTCCATCAGCAATAGCCCCTAGTGTTCCACCTCTTGCTCCACAAAGAGATAGAGTATCAGCCCCTACTAATAGCGAGGTGAGAAATAAGAAAAAATTTCAACCTAAGAAGAATAGGAGGGATTGGTAGAATAAAAAGCTGAGAACCAGTGAAGTTCCCTAGTGCCAGAAGTGTGGAAGAAATCATTTTGGGGAGTGTCTTAGATATTTAGGCCGAAATGTATGCTATAGATGGCGGCAGCCAAGGCATATGATGAAAGATTGTAAAGCCCCTCCTGCACCCGCAACGCAGACACCCAGAGGTACCAATGCTCGAGTGTTTACAGTAGCCCAGAGTGAAGCTAAAGCTAGCCCATCTGCAGTTCCTAGTCAGTTATTATTTCATTCAGCTCCCCTTTATGCATTAATTGATTCTGGTGCCACGCATTCATTCATTGCACATGGGATTTTAGAGAGATTAGGTTTAAAACCTATTAAAGTGGATTGTCCCATTAAGATAGAGTTACCAGATGGTGTTAGTGTAGTAACTCAAGAGATGCTTCCAGGGGAATCCGTAGTGATCCATGGAAGGGAGTTGCTAATGGATTTGATAATGTTTGATATGCCTGATTTTGATGTTATTTTAGGCATGGATTTCTTGGGGAGATTTGGAGTAGAGATTGATTGTCAAAAAAAGAAGGCCAGATTTAATCTTGATGATAGAGATAAGTTTAGTTTTGGCGAGGGTCATTAGCTTAGTTTGTTAATCAGCAGTGTAAAGGCCAGAAAGATGTTAAGAAAATGGTGCTCGGGGTATATTGCTCATGTAGTGCATAGTATTGATGTCCCATAACCAAAGATTCAGAATATGCCAATAGTTCGAGAGTTTTTAGATGTATTTCCAGAAGAGTTGCCAAGTTTACCTCCGAAAAGAGAAGTAGAATTCAGTATTGAACTGGTACCAAGGACCACACCAATTTCTAAAGCCCCTTAACGGATGGCCCCAGCCGAGCTTCAGGAATTGAAAAAACAGCTTCAGGAACTCTTAGACAAGGGTTTTATTCGACCTAGTCATTCTCCCTAGGGTGCTCCAATTTTGTTTGTGAAAAAGAAAGATGGATCTCTACGGATGTGTATAGATTACAGAGAGTTAAATAAAGTGACAGTGAAGAATAAATACCTGTTACCTCGCATAGATGATTTGTTTGATCAGTTGAAAGGAGCAACAATGTTTTCAAAGATTGATTTGGGGCCGGGTTATCACCAAGTAAGGGTTGCAGAGCAGGATATTGCCAAGACTGGTTTTTGGACCAGATATGGGCATTATGAATTTGTGGTGATGCTTTTTTATTAACCAATGCCTAGCAATCTTTATGGATTTAATGAACAGGGTGTTTCATGATTGTCTTGATCGATTCATAGTGGTGTTTATTGATGATATCCTGGTTTATTCTAAGACAGAAAAGGAGCATGAAGAACACATAAGATTCATGCTACAGTGATTGCGAGATAAAAAGTTGTTCGCCAAATTTTCTAAGTGTGAGTTTTGGCTAGATCAAGTTATCTTTCTAGGCCATACCGTCTCAAAGGAGGGTGTATCAATGGATCCAAGTAAGGTAAAAGCAATTTTGGAATGGCAACAGCCGAAGACAGTAAAGGAAGTTAGAAGTTTTTTGGGGCTAGCAGGCTATTATAGGCGGTTCATAGCAGGGTTTGGTCAGTTGACTAAACCATTTACAGCTCTCACCAAACAAAGAACTCCTTTCATTTGGTCGAATGCCTATGAAGAAAGTTTTCAAGAGTTAAAAAGAAGATTGACCACAGCTCCTATTCTTGTGTTACCACAAGAGGGTGTAGATTATGACATTTATACAGATGCCTCATTTCAGGGATTTGATGCAATATTGATGTAGTTGGGTAGAGTGATAGCCTATGCTTCTCGTCAGCTAAAAGAGTATGAGACGAGATACCCTACAAATGATCTAGAGTTGGCTGTTGTAGTTTTTGCACTGAAAATATGGAGGCATTATTTGTATGGAGCAAAGAGTAACATTTGTATAGATCATAAAAGCTTGAAGTATTTCTTCACCTAAAGAGAGCTGAATATGAGACAGAGGAGATGGTTAGAGCTAGTTAAAGATTATGACTGTGAAATTAAGTATCAGCCGGGAAAAGCCAATGCAGTAGCCAACGCCTTGAGTAGAAAAGCTCACTTGTCCCTACTCACAAGGTAGAAAGAATTGATAGAAGAATTGTGTAAAGAACAGATTGAGGTCATACCAGGAAAGATTGCCATGTTAGAGGTTCAGTCTACTTTACTGGAAGAAATCAGAGAAAAGCAAGCTACCGATGAGTGGTGTTAGAAAATAAGTCAACAAGTGCTTGAGGGTAAATACCATAGTTCTATCTGTTAGATGGTGTCTTCCGTTTCAAGAGTTGTTTGTGCATTCCTCAAGATGATGAGTTAAAGAAGAGAATTCTTACAGAGGCTCATGACACACCATACACTGCTTATCCTAGAGCAAGCAAGATGTATCAAGACTTAAAGAAAGGCTATTGGTGGCCAGGGATGAAGAAGGATATTGGAAATTTTGTAGCTAAGTGCCTGGTTTGTCAACAAGTAAAAGCAGAACACCAAAGGCTATCAGGGTTGCTTCAGTCACTTAATATTCCTGAATGGAAATGGGAGAGTATTTCAATGGATTTTATTACAGGTCTCCCTAGAGTGCAGAAAGGGTTTAATGCTATATGGGTGATAGTAGACAGATTGACCAAGTCAGCCCATTTTCTTCTAGTAAAGGAGAGCACTACCTCAGATCAGTTGGCCCAGATATATGTTAGGGAGATAGTTAGACTCCATGGTGTACCTAAGCCAATAGTATCAGATAGAGATTCCAGATTTGTCTCAACTTTCTGGACTAGTTTACAGAGGAACTTGGGTACCAGATTAGCTTTTAGTACCGCCTACCATCCTCAAACAGATGGCTAGACAGAGAGAATGAATCAGATACTTGAGGATATGTTGAGGACTTGTTGCATGGATTACAAAATGTCCTGGCATGAGATGTTACCCTTGGTGGAGTTTGCTTATAATAATAGCTATCAGTCTACAATTAAGATGGCTCCTTATGAGGCCTTGTATGATAGACGTTGTAGATCTCCACTACATTGGGATGAGATATGTGAGAAAGATGAGTTGAATACAACTCTTGGGCCAGAACTAACTTAGAAAATGATACAAGATGTCAAGTTAATCAAAAATAGAATGAAACAAACCCAAGATAGGCAGAAAAGCTATGCAGACTTAAAGAGGAAAAATTTTGAATTCGAAGTGGGTGATAAAGTGTTTCTAAGAGTTGCCCCTACAAACGGGTGATGCATTTCGGTAGCAAGGGAAAGTTCGCACCGAGATACATTAGTCCCTTTGAAGTATTACAGCAAGTGGGAAAGGTAGCCTATAGGTTGGCTCTACCACCCAACATGGACAGAGTACACAATGTATTTCATGTCTCGATGCTTTGGAAATATGTAAGTGATCCCTCCCATATATTAAGTGTAAAAGATGTGGACTTAGAAGAAAACCTTGTGTATAAGGAGTGTCCAGTTCAGACATTGGACAGAAAGATTAAAGAGCTCTAAAACAAGAGTATCCCTTTAGTGAAAGTCCTCTAGAGAAATCATAAAGTTGAAAAAGCTACATGTGAGGTGGAGCAAGATATGTAGAACTGTTATCCGGAGTTGTTTGTTTGAATTTCGGGCACGAAATTCTTATAAGAGGGGGAGAATTGTAACGCCCACACGGAGGTACATAATTTAATTTATGCTCTTATACATTTAGTTGATTTTTGCTAAAGTTATTTTGAGAAAATGTGAAGAAAATACCTTAAACTTGCATTAAGGGTAAAATGGTCTTTTCACTCAAAATTAGTTGAAAAAGTGGGGAGTGAAAAGAGATAGATTTTCATGGAAAATGCAATAAAAATGAGGGCATTATGGTAATTGACTAAGGGACATAGATGGAATTTTAAAGAAAGTGCAAGGGCAAAATGGGAAACTACATATAATTTTATGTTATATCAAGGATTGAAGAGTGAAACCCTAGCCACTCTTCAACCCATTTTCACGCCACTTCTCTTCCAAATCCTCTCAATTTCTTCACTTCTTTTTCAAAAGAAATTCATAGATTTTGGGTATTTTTGAGTAGATTTTCAATCCCAAGCAACTTTAGGTAAGATCCTTGCATTAAGAAGTGATTTTCATTTTTAAAGTGTTGAATTTTGATGGTTTGCGCTCATAGGATTTAAGAAGAAAAGAGTTTGATCAAAGAAGATTCTAAAAGGGGTTAGATTGCTCATATCAAAGGTAAGTAAATCCCACACAAGTTATGATTTGAGAAATCAAGTGTGTAGAGATTTTACATACATGTATATGCTCATGATTTGAGAATTGTTGATGCAATTGATGAATTATTGATGAGTTTGTTGATTATTGATGAATAGAATTTAGCCATGAGAAGTGGTTTTGGTTGTATGATGAATAATTGAAGTTTGGTTGAAGTTTGAAAGAGTTGAGTAGAATTTTTGGGAGTGTATTGTTTTGGACAGGTTTAGTAATTGTTTAAGGGAGTTTTACTCCAAATATTGGTGGCTTGAGAAAAGAGATAGAATTGTAGTCATTAGAGTTTGATTATGCATGCAATAATATTGATGAAATGTCCAAGAGAAGTGTATTCATGAGTTTTATTCATTTATAAATTGATATGAGTTTATAGATGGTAGAAGAAACTTATTTTTATGCTACATGGCATCCTTGCATTTAAACATTTGCATTTAGAAAGAATATTTACAAGAAACCCTCTACATACATACATCTTCATAAGAGCATGTAAAAGCACTAAAATATGTTAAAAGAGAAAATAGAAAGAAATGAGAATATTAAGATATTCAAATCTAAAATTTTAGTTAAAGAAGTGTAAAAAGATAAAAAGAAGAGAAGGTTGTTGCGATGGGGAGCCCATGAGTGACAGAGTCTCACATGCACGCCGCCTTTAGTGAGCGGCTCAGAATTCAGAAAGAATAAGTGTACAGTCTGTTAGAAGTGTGTGTGGATAAGGACTTGACCCAGATTAGAGATTCACTTACACAACCAAGGCTCCAAATACATGCCTCAACTGAGTCCGATCGGCAGAAAAAGAAAGAAGAAAAGAAAGAATAGAGAGAAGAAAGAAAAGAAAGAATAGAAAGAAAGACTATGAAAGAAATAAAGAAATAAGAATAAGAAACAGAATAAGAAAAATATAAAAGAAAATGTAT
Organism: Pistacia vera; assembly: GCF_008641045.1. Taxonomy (NCBI): domain Eukaryota; kingdom Viridiplantae; phylum Streptophyta; class Magnoliopsida; order Sapindales; family Anacardiaceae; genus Pistacia; species Pistacia vera. The sequence continues at coordinate 383,130 of NW_022196042.1, forward strand.
AATCTATGCATTTGTGCATTTGCATCATGAATATGCATAATACCATGATTATCATGAGTAGTGAACAGTTAGAAAATTGAGAGAAAACAGTGAGCAAACAGAGAAAGGATAGAGAAAGAACAGAGAGAAGAACAAAGAAGAATAAGAATACTCAGGAAATAGTTGTAAGGAAAAGAAATTCAAGATTTAATCAACGGAGAGAGAAGGGTTCATAACGGGTTACTATTGAGCAATTAGTGCTCACTCCCGCTGTTTCAATGTTTTTGCAGTAATAGGTGAGTTGCGGTCACTCGGAATGTCACGGAAGGGATTGGGCTCACTTTCAAGTTGCTATTTTGAGTATATTTTGTAATATTTGTAATAAAGAAAAATTAATATGAGCTCATACTTTATCTCGTTTTATGCGTATTTCTTATGTATATTTTAATGAGTTTTACTGATTATTTTACAAAGTATACTAGTTAGAAGAAAGTATTACAAAATAGATTTGTGGGAAGATGGATTGAATCAATTTTTTTTTTTACCTTTAATTTTTTTAATTTTGGGACTTTTTGGGGACTGGTTGAAGTGGTAATTACTGATGTGATATATGAGACGATATCTGCCACATTAGCATCAAGTCAATTACTACTCATGGCGGGAATAATGGGCCGGTTAGGCGGGCTAACCTAACCCGGCCCGTAAAAAGAGGGCTCACGGGTTGAGCCCAACCCGCCAGCCACCCTCGGGCGGGCGGGTTACACAATGGTAACCCGGCGGCCCGCCGGGTTGCTAATTTGTCCTCTTTGCAAGAGGCCCGCAACCCGGCGGGTGCTGGCGGGTTGGCTGTGCCAAAGGCCAACCCGCGGGGTTGGCCCGAAAAAAAAAAATTGTAAATATTTTTTATTTTTTTCAATTACACTTTACCCTTGAAATCTAGGTTTTAGCGTTGGAGGGGTCTTTTTGTCATTTTCTTTCCCTATTTTTCTATAAATTGGACCTAAACTCTCTTTTTTTCTCACAACTCAAATTCTCTCATTTTCTCATATTCTCTATTCTAATCTCTATTCTCCAACTCTCAAGTTTCAATTATTCATTTATTCTCTTAATATTTTTGTATCAATTTGCTCTTATTTTAATTTATTAGGTTTTGCAATTTTCAATATATTTCCAATTTCCATATTCCAAATCTCTTTCTTTTATTTTTATTTCTTCTACATCATTTTTTTTTTAACTACAAGTCTACAATGGATAGATATTTTCTCTCCATAATTTCATGAGGAAGAAAACATTATCCTAGTCCTAATCCCGCTGATTTTACTATGAATGCAGGAGATTCAAATAGTCCGCGTCCCAATCCCAGTCTCAGAATCCGATACACCTCAAAATATGCCGTCAATTCCAACAGCGCCCGGGGTTCTAGAAGTCGTCCTGTAATCGTCGTCCTCGTAATCGTCGTCTCCGTCCAACTTATCTCAAGCTGAGGCGGGATCATCAACTGCCATCGAAAGCGAAAACAGACACACATCAGACGTTTGGGCGCATTTCGACAAGTTTTACGAGACAGAAAATGGCGTTACAGTCAAGAAAGCAAGATGCAAATATTGTGCAAATGTTATAAAGCTGATTCAGGTAATGGTACTAGTACTTTAAAAAGGCATGCTAATAAACATATTAATCAAAATGGAAATAGGAAAGCAATCAAACTCAAATAACTAATATGGGTACTACTTGGCGTTTTTAATTCTGATGATATATAGGGAACAGTGTTTATTATTGCTGCATCTGATAACCTTTAATATGGCAGAAGATAAATATTTGAAAGATTTGTTAAAATTCATTTTTTCCAGGATTTAAAAGTTATTCAAAACTGAACTAAATAATTTAATAAAATGTTTAAAAAAATGAAATTAGAATAAAAAATAAATTTCATACTTGTCTATTAGTGTGGCTTAACTGCGATATTTGGAGTGGTATAGCTAAACAAGATTATATTTGTGTGACTAGTCATTATTTTGATAATGATTTAAATTAAATAAATCTTTATTAGGAATTAGATTAGGATGTGGATTATAGTGGTTTAGAAATCTATAATAAAATATTGAAGTTTTAGAAGATTATGATATATTGATAAGTGATAGTTTAACTTTAGATAATACAAGTTCTAATAGTAAAGCTATAGAATTTTTTCAAAATATTATTTTTATATAATAATTTGAAGTTTTTTCACAACGTTGTGCATGTCATGTTATTAATTTAATTGTGAAAAGTGGTATGAAAACAATTAAAAAAAATATTGAGAATTAGGGAATCTTTAGCTTGGATTACTTAGTAGTAATAAAAGAAATGCTGAATTTCAAGAAGTTGTATAAAATCAAAATATGTCTCTAGAATTTTGCATAGATATGCTGTTAGATGGAATAGTACTTATTTAATGCTTGATTCATGTTTACCTTATGCAATATAATTAGTTATTTGTAGCAATAATAGAGGTCCTATCATTTGGTAGAAAATAATTGAAATAGCTAAAGTATTTCATTTTTCTCAAATGTTTTTACCAAGCCACTTTACAACTTTCTGTGGTGTATTACCTACTAGTCCATTGGTAATACATGCAATTATAAAAATTTCCGAGTTATTTACAAAAAAACAAAGATGATGAAATTTTACATGCACCAATAAAGGCAATGGAAAAATTTTTTTTGATATTGGAGACCCGTTCCTTTTCTTTATTGTTTAGGTGCTATATTTGATCCTAGAATTAAATTAGCACGTTTAGAAAATGGTCTTGACAATAAGTGAAAATTTACAAAACGAATATATCAATCAATAGGGAGGGTAAAAATATCTTTTCGAAGTATATTCCAATATGAAAACAGGTATGGGAACCCGCAGTCGCAAAGAGGCGAAATATCCAGAGAAGAGTGTAGCAGAAGAACAATGAAGACTTATTCTCTTGGAATGCACTGAATAGGCCGAAGAGGACCCGAGTCCGAAGCACACCTCCTCTTCAGACGCCCCACCACCCACAACAACAACAACTAATATGCTGTCCTCCATGGAGTCGCAGAGTAATGAACTTCAACAATATTTGGAACCCCCGAAATGTTTTCAACAGGTCACTTGATTCTTAGAGTATTGGAGCCAGAAAATGTATTTTTCCGTATTATCAAGACTTGCCTTGGAGTCGCTGTTCCTGGCTCAACCGTCTCATCCGAACAAACATTAGTGCAAGTGGAAGGATTTTAAATGAAAGGAGGACTAAACTTGCTCCAAAAATGAGTGAAGTCTCACATGTCTTCGAGATTGGGAACGATCGCGCCATCAAGACAATACGAGGTTATCGACAATGCTAGTGAATCATTTCAATTTTGTATATAGATGATACAGATGAGGGAGGTCCTAGTGAACCACCCCCAATTTAGTTGTTTTGTAAAATGTAATTTGTAAATTAATTATCAATTATTGCACTCTTTTTTTTACCAAGTTTTTCTCCCATTGGGTTTTTCTTGGTGAGGTTTTTAACGAGGCAATATTGTTGTAATTTCTTATTTTATTTTTTGATAAATGAATAAGTCTAATTTTTCTTATATTACAATTTTATTGTATTAAATTGAATTAATATTTGAAAGTTAACAAAAAAAAAAATTGAATTGAATTGAATTATTGATATTGAAAAGTTAACTAAAAACAATTATATTTATAATTATTTATTTAAAAAGATAAATTAAAAAAACAAAAACAAAAAAAAAAACACAAAAAAAAAAAAAAATCGGGCTAACCCGGCCCGGACCGTGCCTAACCCGGGGGTAGGGCTGGCGGGCCGGGCTGGGCAGCCACTTTCCCTTTGGCGGGCCTAACCGGCCCGCCTTTGTTGGCGGGCGGGTTGAGCCCAGCCCGCCAAAACATGTAACCCGCCGCGGGCCGGGTCGGGCTGGGCCGGGCGGATTACTTTTCCACCTTTAATATTAGTGTAAGAGAATAGTAAGGCTAGCAGTACTCTTTGTATATTGAATGGTTTATGCATGTTAGAATATATTTTTCAAATTAACAGCAACCACCAATAACATCTGGCTGTGTTTTATTAGGGTTTTCATTTCACTTGAAAAGGGTGTAAAAAAAAAAAAATGACAATTAGAAGCAAAACAAACACGATCTTTAAAGAAATGCTTCATCATCGACCATTATCCTCCTCCGTTTTCATATCACCGATCCGTTTCACTTTACCTGGCTTAGACCGTTTAAGTATCCAACGTTCAGTCAGCTTTGGCGGTGTTCGTTGCGCCGCCTCTGATTCTGGCTCCGACAAGAAGGTATCAGCTCGGCTGTCTCAAGTTCAGCAACTATTGCAAGAAGCCGAGGAGCGAGCCAGCTCTGCTGGCAATGACCCCATCCCTAAAATTACGCTAGGTACTTGAAATTTAATTATCATTTTCGTTTAAGAGAGACAAGTCATCATTAAACTTAACCCAATCAGCATTGCTTGCAGATCATGTGACTGTTAGCTTTGCTCGAAGTGGTGGGCCTGGAGGTCAAAATGTGAACAAAGGTATGCTGCTCTCTACTTCTATTTTGTGTTTTAATTTTTCACAAATTTGGTTTTCGCATCTCTTAATAGGTATGTGACTGTAATTGATTTTACAGTGAACACTAAGGTGGACATGCGTTTCAATGTTAAAAATGCGTACTGGCTGAGTGACAGGGTCAGACAGAGGATTATGCAAATGGTTTGTTTTTTTATCATTTCTTATTGTATGTTTGAAAGTCATTGTTGCATGAATATAAAAATTAATCAAGATAGGAATAGGGGATAAGAGTTCTATTATATTGGATTATAGGGTTCTGAGCTCTAGTTTCAGATCAGTCAGTTTTGTGAGATTTTTAACTTTAATATAATAGAGAAAAAAGAAAAAAAAAGGAAGCGAGAGTAGGGCCTTCTTTATATCACCTAGGATTTCTTGAGGCGATTCTGATTATTTTTAGAATCCAAAGATTCTATAATGACTAAAATTTAATATTTTTCTGTATGATGAAATTGTGAATGTTAAAAAAGTGCCAAAAGCTGAGAATAGATAGTTTTAGAATGCATAATTCCCAGTTCAGTGAATGGCTCTAAAACTGGTAAAAATAAATAGTTTCAAGATTAATGTCTAGTAAAATTATGGATTCTAGACATGGGAGGTATGGATTTTATCAGCTATGAACTGAATGACAGTATTTCCCCTTTCCTAGCCATAAATACAAGAGAGATTATAAATTATCAGAGAGATCTTAGGTGACTTTTCTGAAAATATGTGACTGTTGTGTTATTAAGTTAGCTTTCGTGCTCCTTTCAGTTGAAAATCATTTAATTGTTTTCAGTTAGATTATTGTAAATGTTCAGTATATTTTGATTGAATAAATTGTTTAGTCATCTTGTGATATCATGAATGGCACCCTCAAACTCCTGTGGCTTACATCAAGCAAACATTCTCACACCTCTTTGTAATTTGTCAAGAGGTGCAATAACCCCAAGAATAATCCTTGCTGTCTATGTGCATGTGTGAGTGAATGTGTAAATGTGTGTATGGGTGGGTGGGTGTCTACAAAATGGATGGCCTCATTTTGAATTTCATTTAACTCTTATGTTTGTGACTACTTTTCTAGAAATTGGTCATGGTAGCCATTTGCTTGTCTTTATTCAGGTTCTCAAATGGTTGTTTTGTATGTGAACAGGAGAAAAATCGAATAAACAAGGATGGTGAAATTGTAATTTCTTCAACAAAGACTAGAACACAGAAGTTAGCTTCTGTTCCTCTTCTTCTTTTTTCTGCTGTCCATTTTGCTTATATGTTGTGAAAGCAAATAGTTTGATTGTACCATTCTTCTTCAGGGGTAACGTTGAAGATGCCTTGGGGAAACTACAGGTACCTTAGTACTGTAGTTGCTTGTTGCATCACTTTGTTTCTGCAATGATAAGTCGCTGTCATATTTTTTCCATAAACTAAACTAGAGCTCTAAATATTATAAACTGCCCTTGATGATCTTATGCTGATGATTTAGACAAGATTTTATCTGCATGTTTGTCTGGTACATTAAAGAATTGACCATAATTGACATTCATTACATTAATCTTAAAGTAGATGTTTCACCACTGTGTGTGATGCTTTTAATTTTTTTTGTAACTGTGACCTTTTACCTCTTATGAATTCACTAAACAGGCAATCATTGATGCGGCCTCTTACGTCCCACCACCTCCTTCTGAAGAGCAGAAGAAGAAAATTGCTAAGTTGTAAGTGCTGAAACAACCTATGTTGTATAATATGATTTGAATTATTTTGATTCTATGCTGGTCTTCATTTGAATTATTTTGATTCTATGTAGTTTAGAGGTGAAATTTGAATTTTCTGTTTGCACTTCTACTGGCACTCTTAACAAAAGTAGCAAGTTAAACATAAACAGTTTCAAGTCTTTCGGTTTTTTTTTTTTTTTTTTCAATCAAATTATCACTTAAATGATATGATTATAACTATAATTACTACTATCAATCAAAGGACATATAAGCAAATTTCAAACATGGAAATTCTTTTTTAGATATCATCAATTATAAAACAAACTCCCTATATGCCTTCTTAAAACTATTGAGTATTTGGTGTAACTAAACTCTATAAAGTGTTAAGTAAATAAACCCTCCATTAGTGTTCTTGAATTTTGAAGGGCTATGTATTGACCTATTGTCTTTTATGTTTTAAAGGGCTGCAATCGGGGAGCAGAAACGCCTTAAAAGTAAAAAGACCCTTTCAGATAAGAAGGCATTTCGAAGAAGTCGGGACAGTTGGGACTGATTTTCTGTACATTAAGGTTTCAGTTTTTGAATTGTTATATTCGTAATGGCCATCCTTGCCCTACAATTCAGAGGGCCTCGGGAAATTATAGACTACTGGAGAGAAGTAGCAGTGCTTTTGGCCATGTTTCTTAGTCAAAATTATTAGATATCTTCTTGATGTAAAATTACAACATTATACTTTCATTAAGCATGCACTTGGTGAATGTATTGGGTTGGACCAATTTCTTGGGATTAGAGGTGGAAAAGCAGCCTACCAGGCTCGGCTCGGCTCGGCCCGACCCGACCCGACCCGACCTGCGGCGGGTTGCGTAGAGGACCGACCCGCCCGACAACATTGGTAGGCTAGGTTAGGCCCGCCAATGTTGGGGAATTGGCTGGCCCAACCCGGACCGCCAACCCTAACCCGTCAGGTTAGGCTACGGGTTGGGTCGGGTTAACCCTCTTTTTGATTTTTGATTTTTTTTTTTATTTTGTTTAAGTTTAAATGTTTAATTAACTTTTCAAATGAGTAATTAACAATTTATAAATGAATAAATATAATTGTTTTTAGTTAAGTGTTAACTTTTTTTCAAATATCAATAATTAAATTAAATTAATTTTTTTTTTGTTAACATTCCAAATATTAATTCAATTTTAATATATTAAAATTGTAATATAATAAAAATTAAATTTATTCATTTATTAAAAAATAAAATAAGAAATTACAATAATTATTGTCTCGTTGGAAATCTCACCAAGAAAAACCTAATGGGACAAAAACTTGATGAGGAAAAAAGAGTGCAATAATTGACAATTAATTTACAAGTTACAATTTACAAAACAACTAATTTTGGAGTTCACTAAGACCTCTCTCATCCGTATCATCTATATTACAAAATTGAAATGATTCTATTAAAGTATCGTCGACAACCTTGTATTGACCTTGATGGCGCGACCGTTCCTAATCTCGAAGACATGTGAGGATTTCAATCATTTTTGGTGAAAGTTTAGTCCTCCTTTCATTTAAAATTCTTCCACTTGCACTAAATGTTTGTTTAGATGAGACGGTTGAGACAGGAACAACGAAAACATCCAAGGCAAGTCTTGATAATACCGAAAAAATACATTTTCTGGCTCTCCAATAGTCTAAGAGATCAATGCTGGCTCTCTGTTGTGGATTTACTGATAACATTTCAGGGGTTACCAAATATTGTTGAAGCTCATTACTCTGCGACTGCACGGAAGACAGTACATTAGTTGTTGTTATAATCTCATATTCTCACACTCCAAGTTTCAATTATCATTTATTCTCTTAATATTTTGTTATCAATTGTTCTATTTTAATTTTTATTAGGTTTGCAATTTTCAATTCATATTTCCAATTTCCATATCCAAATCTCTTTCTTTAATTTTTATTTCTTCTACATCATTTTTTTTTTAACTAAGTCTACAATGGTGAAGATATTTCTCCCATCAATTTCAATGAGGAAGGAAAATTTATCCTAGTCATCCCGCTGATTTTACTATGAATGCAGGAGATTCAAATAGTCCCGCTGTCCCAATCCCAGTCTCAGAATCCGATACACCTCAAAATATGCCGCAATTCCAACAGCGCCCGGTGGTTCTAGAAGTCTCGAATCGTCGTCTCGTAATCGTCGTCTCGTAACTTATCTCAAGCTGAGGCGGGATCATCAACTGCCATCGAAACGAAACAGACAACATCAGACGTTTGGGCGCATTTCGACAAGTTTTACGAACAGAAAATGGCGTTCAAGTCAAGAAAGCAAGATGCAATATTGTGCAAATGTTATAAAGCTGATTCAGGTAATGGTACTAGTACTTTAAAAAGGCATGTAATAAACATATTAATCAACATGGAAATAGAGAAAGCAATCAAACTCAAATAACTAATATGGGTACTACTTGGCGTTATAATTCTGATGTATATAGGGAACAGTTAGCTTTATATATTGCTGCATCTGATCAACCTATTAATATGGCAGAAGATAAATATTTTGAAAGATTGTCAAAATTCATTTTTTCCAGGATTTAAAAGTTATTCTAAAAACTGCAACTAGAATAATTAATAAAATGTTTTAAAAAAATGAAATTAGAATTAAAAAATAAAATTCTACTTGTCATATTAGTGTGGCTTTAACGTGATATTTGGAGTGGTAGCTAAACAAGATTATATTTGGTGCTAGTCATTATTTTGATAATGAATTAAATTAAATAAATCTTATTAGGATTTAGATTAATGGATGTGGATTAGTGGTTTAGAATTATATATAAATTATTGAAGTTTAGAAGATTATGATATATTGATAAAGTGATAAGTTTAACTTTAGATAATACAAGTTCTAATAGTAAAGTATAGAATTTTTTCAAAATAATTATCTTTTAATATAATTTGAAGTTTTTTCACCAACGTTGTGCATGTCATGTTATTAATTTAATTGGAAAAGTGGTATGAAAACAATTAAAAAAAATATTGATAGAATTAGGGAATTTTTAGCTGGATTACTAGTAGTAATAAAAGAAATGCTGAATTTCAAGAAAGCTTGTATAAAATCAAATATGTCTCTAGAACTTTTGCATTAGATAGCCTGTTAGATGGAATAGTACTTATTAATGCTTTGATTATGTTTACCTTATGCAATATAATTAGTTATTTGTAGCAAATAATAGAGGTCTCATCATTGGTAGAAATTAATTGGAAGATAGCTAAAGTATTTCATTCTTTCTCAAATGTTTTACCAAGCCACTTTACAACTTTCTGTGTGTATTACCCTACTAGTCCATGGTAATACATCATATAAAAATTTCGAGTTATTTACAAAAAAACAAAGATGATGAAATTTTACATGCACCAATAAAGGCAATGGAAAAATTTTTTTTGAAATATTGGAGACCCGTTCCTTTTCTTTATGTTTTAGTGCTATATTTGATCCTAGAATTAAATTAGCAGTTAGAAAATGGTTTGACATTTAGTGAAAATTTAACACGATATATATCAATCAAATGGAGGGTTAAAATAGTCTTTCGAAGTATATTTCCAATATGAAAAAAGGTATGGGAACCGCGTCGCAAAGAGGCGAAATCTCAGAGAAGCTGCAGAAGAAACAAATGAAGACTTATCTCTTGGAATGCACTGAATAGGCGAAGAGGACCCGAGTCGAAGCCCGCCTCCTCTTCAGACGCACACACCACAACACAACAACAACTAATATGCTGTCCTCCATGGAGTCGCAGAGTAATGAAACTTCAACAATATTTGGCAACCCCCGAATGTTTTCAACAGGTCACTTGATCTCTTAGAGTATTGGAGAGCCAGAAAATGTATTTTTCGGTATTATCAAGATTGCCTTGGATGTTTTCGCTGTTCTGTCTCAACCGTCTCATCCGAACAAACATTTAGTGCAAGTGGAAGGATTTTAAATGAAAGGAGGACTAAAATTGCTCCAAAAATGATGAAGTCCTCACATGTCTTCGAGATTGGGAACGATCGCGCCATCAAGATCAATACGAGGTTATCGACAATGCTTAGTAGAATCATTTCAATTTTGTAATATAGATGATACAGATGAGGGAGGTCCTAGTGAACCACCCCCAATTTAGTTGTTTTGTAAAATGTAATTTGTAAATTAATTAGCAATTATTGCACTCTTTTTTTTACCAAGTTTTTCCCATTGGGTTTTTCTTGGTGAGGTTTTAACGAGGCAATAATTGTTGTAATTTCTTATTTTATTTTTTAAATGAATAAGTCTAATTTTTCTATATTACAATTATTGTATTAAATTGAATTAATATTTGAAATGTTAACAAAAAAAAAAATTGAATTGAATTGAATTATTGATATTTGAAAAGTTAACTAAAAACAATATATTTTAATTATTTTTTTAAAAAGAAAATTAAAAAAACAAAAACAAAAAAAAAAAAAACACAAAAAAAAAAAAAAAGGGCTAACCCGGCCCGGACCGTGCCTACACGGGGGCTAGGGCTGGCGGGCCGGGCTGGGCCAGCCACTTTCCCTTAATTGGCGGGCCTAACCCGGCCGCCTTTGTTGGCGGGGGGGTGAGCCCAGCCCGCCAAAACATGTAACCGCCGCGGGCGGGTCGGGCGGGCCGGGCGGATTACTTTTCCACCTTAATATTAGTGTAAGAGAATAGTAAGGCTAGCAGTACTCTTTTGTATATTAATGGAGCATGTAGTAAATTTTTAAATTAACAGCAACCACCAATAACATCTGGCTGTGTTTTATTAGGGTTTTCATTTCACTTGAAAAGGGTGTAAAAAAAAAAAAAATGACAATTAGAAGCAAAACAAACACGATCTTTAAAGAAATGCTTCATCATCGACCATTATCCTCCTCCGTTTTCATATCACCGATCCGTTTCACTTTACCTGGCTTAGACCGTTTAAGTATCCAGCGTTCAGTCAGTTTTGGCGGTGTTCGCTGCGCGCCTCTGATTCCGGCTCCGACAAGAAGGTATCAGCTCGGCTCTCTCAAGTTCAGCAACTATTGCAAGAAGCCGAGGAGCGAGCCAGCTCGCTGGCAATGACCCCATCCCTAAAATACGCTAGGTACTTGAAATTTAATTATCATTTTCGTTTAAGAGAGACAAGTCATCATTAAACTTAACCCAATCAGCATTGCTTGAGATCATGTGACTGTTAGCTTTGCTCGAAGTGGTGGGCCTGGAGGTCAAATGTGAACAAAGGTATGCTGCTCTACTTCTATTTTGTGTTTTAATTTTTCACAAATTTGGTTTTCGCATCTTTTATAGGGATGTGACTGTAATTGATTTTAAGACAAAGGTGGACATGCGTTTCAATGTTAAAAATGCGTACTGGTGGAGTGACAGGGTCAGAAAGAGGATTATGCAAATGGTTTGTTTTTTTATCATTTCTTATTGTATGTTTGAAAGTCATGTTGCATGAAAATAAAATTAATCAAGAGAGGAACAGGGGATAAGGCGTATTTATGGGATTATAGGGTTTTGAGCTCTAGCTCAGATCAGTCAGTTTTGTGAGATTTTTAACTTTAATATAATAGAGAAAAAAGAAAAAAAAGGAAGCGAGAGTAGGGCCTCTTTTATATCACCTAGGATTTCTTAAGGCTATTCTGATTATTTTTAGAATCCAAAGATTATAATGACTAAAATTAATATTTTTCTGTATGATGAAATTGTGAATGTTAAAAAAGTGCCAAAAGCTGAGAATAGATAGTTTTAGAATGCATAATTCCCAGTTCGTGATGGGTCTACAACTGGTAAAAATAAATAGTTTCAAGATTAATGTCTAGTAAAATTATGGATTAGACATGGGAGGTATGGTTTTATCAGCTATGAACTGAATGACAGTATTCCCCTTTTAGCCATAAATACAAGAGAGATTATAAATTATCAGAGAGATCTAGGTGACTTTTCTGAAAATATGTGACTGTTGTGTTATTAAGTTAGCTTTCGTGCTCCTTTCAGTTGAAAATCATTTAGTATTCAGTTAGATTATTGTAAATGTTAGTAATTTTGATTGAATAAATTGTTTAGTCATCTTGTGATATCATGAATGGCACCCTCAAACTTGTGGCTTACATCAAGGACAACATTCTCTCTTGTAATTTGTCAGAGGGGAATAACCCCAAGAATATCCTTGCTGCTATGTGCATGTGGTGAGTGAATGTGTAAATGTGTGTATGGGTGGGTGGTGTCTACAAAAATTGGTTGAAGTTTGAAAGAGTTGAGTAGAATTTTTGGGAGTGTATTGTTTTGGACAGGTTTAGTAATTGTTTAAGGGAGTTTTACTCCAAATATTGGTGGCTTGAGAAAGAGATAGAATTGTAGTCATTAGAGTTTGATTATGCATGCAATATATTTGATGAAATGTCCAAGAGAAGTGTATTCATGAGTTTTATTCATTTATAAATTGATATGAGTTTATAGATGGTAGAAAGAAACTTATTTTTATGCTACATGGCATCCTTGCATTTAAACATTTGCATTTAGAAAGAATTATTTACATGAAACCATCTACATACATACATCTTCATAAGAGCATGTAAAAGCACTAAAATATGTTAAAAGAGAAAATAGAAAGAAATGAGAATATTAAGATATTCAAATCTAAAATTTTAGTTAAAGAAGTGTAAAAAGATAAAAAGAAGAGAAGGTTGTTGCGATGGGGAGCCCATGAGTGACAGAGTCTCACATGCACGCCGCCTTTAGTGAGCGGCCTCAGAATTCAGAAAGAATAAGTGTACAGTCTGTTAGAAGTGTGTGTGGATAAGGACTGCACCCAGAATTAGAGAATTCACTTACACAACCAAGGCTCCAAATACATGCCTCAACTGAGTCCGATCGGCAAGAAAAGAAAGAAAGAAAAGAAAGAATAGAGAGAAAGAAAGAAAAGAAAGAATAGAAAGAAAGACTATGAAAGAAATAAAGAAATAAAGAATAAGAAACAGAATAAGAAAAATATAAAAGAAAATGTATAATCTATGCATTTGTGCATTTGCATCATGAATATGCATAATACCATGCTCATTATCATGAGTAGTGAACAGTTAGAAAATTGAGAGAAAAACAGTGAGCAAACAGAGAAAGGATAGAGAAAGAACAGAGAGAAGAACAAAGAAAGAATAAAGAATACTCAGGAAATGAGTTGTAAGGAAAGAAAATTCAAGATTTAATCAACGGAGAGAGAAGGGTAGCATAACGGGTTTACTTATTGAGCAATTAGTGCTCACTCCGCTGTTTTCAATGTTTTTGCAGATAATAGGTGAGTTGCGGTCACTCGGAATGTCACGGAAGGGATTGGGCTACACTTTCAAGTTGCTATTTTGAGTATATTTTGTAAATATTTGTATATAAAGAAAAATTAAATATGAGCTCATACTTTATTACTCGTTTATATGCGTATTTTCTTATGTATATTTTTAATGAGTTTTACTGATTATTTTACAAGAGTATACTAGTTAGAAAGAAAGTATTACAAAATAGATTTGTGGGAAAGATGGATTGAATCAATTTTTTTTTTTACCTTTAATTTTTTTAATTTTTGGGACTTTTTTGGGGACTGGTTGACGTGGTAATTTACTGATGTGATATATGAGACGATATCTGCCACATTAGCATCAAGTCAATTACTACTCATGGCTGGAAATAATGGGCCGGGTTAGGCGGGCTAACCCTAACCCGGCCCGTAAAAAAGAGGGCTCACCGGGTTGAGCCCAACCCGCCAGCAACCCTCGGGCGGGCCGGGTTACACAATGGTAACCCGGCGGCCCGCCGGGTTGCTAATTTGTCCTCTTTGCAAGAGGCCCGCAACCCGGCGGGTTGCTGGCGGGTTGGCTGTTGCCAACGGCCAACCCGCGGGGTTGGCCCGAAAAAAAAAAATTGTAAATATTTTTTATTTTTTTCAATTACACTTTTACCCTTGAAATCTAGCCGTTTTATAGCCGTTGGAGGGGTCTTTTTCGTCATTTTCTTTCCCTATTTTTTTCTATAAATTGGACCTAAACTCTCATATTTTTCTCACAACTCAAATTCTCTCATTTTCTCATATTCTCTATTCTAATCTCTATTTCTCAACTCTCAAAGTTTCAATTATTCATTTATTCTCTTAATATTTTTGTTATCAATTTGCTCTTATTTTAATTAAGGTTTTGCAATTTTCAATTCATATTTCCAATTTCCATATTCCAAATCTCTTTCTTTAATTTTATTTCTTTACATCATTTTTTTTCAACTACAAGTCTACAATGGATAGATATTTCTCTCCCATCAATTTCAATGAGGAAGAAAACTATATCCTAGTCTAATCCCGCTGATTTTACTATGAATGCAGGAGATTCAAATAGTCCCGCTGTCCCAATCCCAGTCTAGAATCCGATACACCTCAAAATATGCCGTCAATTCCAACAGCGCCCGGTGGTTCTAGAAGTCGTCCTCGTAATCGTCGTCCTGTAATCGTCGTCCTCGTCCAACTTCATCTCAAGCTGGGCGGGATCATCCAACTGCCATCGAAAGCGAAAACAGACACACATCAGACGTTTGGGCGCATTTCGACAAGGTTTTACGAGACAGAAAATGGCGTTCAAGTCAAGAAAGCAAGATGCAAATATTGTGCAAATGTTTATAAAGCTGATTCAGGTAATGGTACTAGTACTTTTTAAAAGGCATGCTAATAAACAATATTAATCAACATGGAAATAGAGAAAGCAATCAAACTCAAATAACTAATATGGTACTACTTGGCGTTATAATTCTGATGTATATAGGGAACAGTTAGCTTATTATTGCTGCATTGATAAACCTATTAATATGTGCAGAAGATAAATATTTGAAAGATTTGTTCAAAATTCATTTTTTCCAGGATTAAAAAGTTATTCTAAACTGCAACTAGAAATAATTTAATAAAATTGTTTTAAAAAAATGAAATTAGAATTAAAAAAATAAATTTTTACTGTCATTAGTGTGGCTTTAACTGCTGATATGGAGTGGTATAGCTAAACAAGATTATATTTGTGTGATAGTCATTATTTTGATAAGAATTTAAATTAAATAAATTTTATTAGGATTTAGATTAATGGATGTGGATTATGCTGGTTTAGAAATCTATAATAAAATTATTGAAGTTTTAGAAGATTATGATATTATTGATAAGTGATAAGTTTAACTTTAGATAATACAAGGTCTAATAGTAAAAGCTATAGAATTTTTTCAAAAATAATTATCTTTTATATAATAATTTGAAGTTTGTTCACCAACGTTGTGCATATGTTATAATTTAATTGTGAAAAGTGGTATTGAAAACAATTAAAAAAAATATTGATGAATTAGGGAATCTTAGTTGGATTACTAGTAGTAATAAAAGAAATGCTGGCTGAATTTCAAGAAGCTTGTATAAAATCAAATATGTCTCCTAGAACTTTGCATTAGATTGCCTGTTAGATGGATAATTACTATTTAATGCTTGATTCAGTTTACCTTATGCTAATAATTAGTATTTGTAGCAAATAATAGAGGTCCTCATCATTGGTAGAAAATAATTGGAAGATAGCTAAAGTATTTCATTCTTTCTCAAATGTTTTTACCAAGCCACTTTACAACTTTCTGGTGTGATTACCCTAGTCCATTGGTAATACATGCAATTATAAAAATTTCCGAGTATTTACAAAAAAACAAAGATGAGAAATTTACATGCACCAATAAAGGCAATGGAAAAAATTTTTTGAAATATTGGAGAACGTTCCTTTTCTTTATTGTTTAGGGCTATATTTGATCCTAGAATAAATTAGCACGTTTAGAAATGGTTTGACAATTTAAGTGAAAATTACAAAACGATAATATATCAATCAAATAGGAGGAGGTAAAAAATAGTCTTTTCGAAGTATTTCCAATATGAAAACAGGTATGGGAACCCGTCGCCACGTCGCGAAAGAGGGTGTGAGCGAAGAGAAGCAGAGAGAAGAAACAAATGAAGACTTATTCTCTTGGAATGCACTGAATAGGCCGAAGAGGACCCGAGTCCAAGCACAGCCTCCTCTTCAGACGCAACCACCACCAACAACCACACAACTAATTGCTGTCCTCCATGGAGTCGCAGAGTAATGAACTTCAACAATATTTGGCAACCCCCGAAATGTTTTCAACAGGTCACTTTGATCTCTTAGAGTATTGGAGAGCCAGAAAATGTATTTTTCCGGTATTATCAAGACTGCCTTGGATGTTTTCGCTGTTCCTGTCTCAACCGTCTCATTCCGAACAAACATTAGTGCAAGTGGAGGATTTTAATGAAAGGAGGACTAAACTTGCTGTCCAAAAATGAGGTGAAGTCTCACATGTCTTCGAGATTGGAACGATGCTGCCATCAAGATCAATACGAGGTTATCGACAATGCTTTAGTAGATCATTTCAATTTTGTAATATAGATGATACAGATGAGGGAGGTCCTAGTGAACCACCCCCAATTTAGTTGTTTTGTAAAATGTAATTTGTAAATTAATTATCAATTATTGCACTCTTTTTTCTTACCAAGTTTTCTCCCATTGGGTTTTTCTTGGTGAGGTTTTTAACGAGGCAATAATTGTGTAATTCTTATTTTATTTTTTTTGATAAATGAAAAGTCTAATTTTTCTATATTACAATTTATGTATTAAATTGAATTAATATTTGAAATGTTAACAAAAAAAAAAAAATGAATTGAATTGAATTATTGATATTTGAAAAGTTACTAAAAAACAATTATATTTAAATTATTTATTTAAAAAGATAAATAAAAAAACAAAAACAAAAAAAAAAAAAAAAACACAAAAAAAAAAAATCGGGCTAACCCGGCCCGGACCGTGCCTAACGCGGGTGGGTGGCGGGGGCCGGGCTGGGCCAGCCACTTTCCCTTAATTGCGGGCCTAACCCGGCCGCCTTGTTGGCGGGCGGGTTGAGCCAGCCCGCCAAAACATGTAACCGCCGCGGGCCGGGTCGGGCTGGGCCGGGCGGATTACTTTTTCACCTTATTATTAGAGTAGTAAGAGAAAGTAAGGCTAGCAGTAATCTTTTGTATATTTAATGGAGCATGTAGTATAATTTTCAAATTCAGCAACCACCAATAACATCGGCTGTGTTTTATTAGGGTTTTCATTTCACTTGAAAAGGGTGTAAAAAAAAAAAATGACAATTAAGCAAAACAAACACGATCTTTAAAGAAATGCTTCACATCGACCTATCCTCTCCGTTTTCATATCACACGATCCGTTTCACTTTACTGGCTTAGACGTTAAGTATCCAGCGTTCAGTAGTTTTGGCGGTTCGCTGCGCCGCTCTGATTCGGCTCGACAAGAAGGTCCAGAAGTACAGCTGGCTCTCTCAAGTTCAGCAACTATTGCAAGAAGCCGAGAGCGAGCCAGCTCTGTGGCAATGACCCCATCCTTAAATTACGCTAGGTACTTGAAAATTTAATTTATCATTTTCGTTTAGAGAGACAAGTCATCATAAACTTAACCAATCAGCATTGCTTGCAGATCTGTGATGTTAGCTTTGCTCGAAGTGGTGGGCCTGGAGGTCAAAAGTGAACAAAGGTATGCTGCCTCTACTTCTATTTTGTGTTTTAATTTTTCACAAATTTGGTTTTCGCATTTCTTAATAGGTATGTGACTGTAATTGATTTTACAGTGAACACTAAGGTGGACATGCGTTCAATGTAAAAATGCGTACTGCTGATTGACAGGGTCAGACAGAGGATATGCAAATGGTTTGTTTTTTATCATTTCTTATTGTATGTTTGAAAGTCATTGTTGCATGAAAATAAAATTAATCAAGAGAGGAACAGGGATAAGAGTTCTATTATATGGATTATAGGGTTCTGAGCTTCGCTTCAGTCAGTCAGTCAGTTTTGTGAGATTTTAACTTTAATATAATAGAGAAAAAGAAAAAAAAAGAAGCGAGAGTAGGGCCTCTTTATATCACCTAGGATTTCTTAAGGCTATTCTGATTATTTTTAGAATCCAAAGATTTATAATGACTAAAATTTAATATTTTTCTGTATGATGAAATTGTGAATGTTAAAAAGTGCCAAAACTGGAGAATAGATAGTTTTAGAATGCATAATTCCAGTTCAGTGAATGGGTCTACAAATGGTAAAATAAATAGTTTCAAGATAATGTCTAGTAAAATATGGATTCTAGACATGGGAGGTATGGATTTTATCAGCTATGAACTGAATGACAGTATTTCCCTTTCCTAGCCCTAAATACAAGAGAGATTATAAATTATCAGAGAGATCTTAGGTGACTTTTCTGAAAATATGTGACTGTTGTGTTATTAAGTTAGCTTTCGTGCTCCTTTCAGTTGAAAATCATTTAATTGTATTCAGTTAGATTATTGTAAATGTTCAGTAATTTTGATTGAATAAATTGTTTAGTCATCTTGTGATATCATGAATGGCACCCCAAACTCCTGTGGCTTACATCAAGCAAACATTCTCACACCTCTTGAATTGTCAAGAGGTGCAATAACCCCAAGAATAATCCTTGCTGTCTATGTGCATGTGTGAGTGAATGTGTAAATGTGTGTATGGGTGGGTGGTGTGTCTACAAATGGATGGCCTCATTTTGAATTTCATTTAACTCTTAGTTTGTGACTACTTTCTCGAAATTGGTCATGGTAGCCATTTGTGTCTTTATTCAGGTTCTCAAATGGTTGTTTTGTATGTAAACAGGAGAAAATCGATAAACAAGGATGGTGAAATTGTAATTTCAAAAAGACTAGAACACAGAAGTTAGTTCTGTTCCTTTCTTTCTTTTTCTGCTGTCCATTTTGCTTATATTGTATGTAAAGCAAATAGTTTGATTGTCCATTCTTCTTCAGGGGTAACGTTGAAGATGCCTTGGAGAAAACTACAGGTACCTTAGTACGTAGTTGCTTGTTGCTTCACTTTGTTTCAGCAATGATAAGTCGCTGTCATATTTTTTCCATAACTAAAATAGAGCTCTAAATATATAAACTGCCCTTGATGATCTTATGCTGATGATTTAGACAAGATTTTATCTGCATGTTTGTCTGGTACATTAAAGAATTGACCATAATGACATTCATTACATTAATCTAAAGTAGATGTACACCACTGTGGGATGCTTTTAATTTTTTTCGTAACTGTGACCTTTTACTCTTACGAATTCACTAAACAGGCAAACATTGATGCGGCCTCTTACGTCCCACCACCTCCTTCTGAAGAGCAGAAGAAGAAATTGCTAAGTTGTAAGTGCTGAAACAACCTATGTTGTATAATATAGATTGAATTATTTTGATTCTATGCTGGTCTTCATTTGAATTATTTTGATTCTATGTAGTTTAGAGGTGAAATTTGAATTTTCTGTGTTCACTTCTACTGGCAATCTCAACAAAAGTACCAGTTAAACATAAACAGTTTCAAGTCTTTCGGTTTTTTTTTTTTTTTTTTTTCAATCAAATATTCACTTAAATGATATGATTATACTATAATTACTCTATCAATCAAAGGACATATAAGCAAATTTAAAAAATGGAAATTCTTTTTTAGATATCATCAATATAAAACAAACTCCATATATGCCTTCTTAAAACTATTGAGTATTGGGGTGTAACTAAACTCTATAAAGTGTTAAGTAAATAAACCCTCCGTTAGTGTTCTTGAATTTTGAAGGCTAGGATTGACCAATTGTCTTATGTTTAAAGGGCTGCAATCGGGGAGCAGAAACGCCTTAAAGTAAAAAGACCCTTTCAGATAAAGAAGGCATTTCGAAGAAGTCGGGACAGTTGGGACTGATTTTCTGTACATTAAGGTTCAGTTTTGAATTGATATTCGTAATGGCCATCCTTGCCCTACAATTCAGAGGGGGCTCGGGAATTATAGACTACTGGAGAGAAGTAGCAGTGCTTTTGGCCATGTTTTAGTCAAATTATTAGATTCTCTTGATGTAAAATTACAACATTATACTTTCATTAAAGCATGCACTTGGTGAATGTATTGGTTGGACCAATTGGGATTAGAGGTGGAAAAGCAGCCTACCAGTCGGCTCGGCTCGCCCGACCCGACCCGACGACCTGCGGCGGGTTGCGTAGAGGACCGACCCGCCCGAAACATTGGTAGGCTAGGTTAGGCCCGCCAAGTTGGGGGGAATGGCTGGCCCAACCCGGACGCCAACCCTAACCGTCAGGTTAGGTAGGTCGGTTGGGTCGGGTTAACCTCTTTTTGATTTTTGATTTTTTTTTTTTATTTTGTTTAAGTAAATGTTTAATTAACTTTTCAAATGAGTAATTAACAATTTATAAAGAATAAATATAATTGTTTTTAGTTAAGTGTTAACTTTTTTTCAAATATCAATAATTAAATTAAATTAATTTTTTTTGTTAACATTCCAAATATTAATTCAATTTTAATATATTAAATTGTAATATAATAAAAATTAAATTTATTCATTTAAAAAAATAAATAAGAAATTACAATAATTTTGTCCGTTGGAAATCTCACCAAGAAAAACCTAATGGGACAAAAACTGATGAGGAAAAAAGAGTGCAATAATTGACAATTAATTTACAAGTTACAATTTACAAAACAACTAATTTTGGAGTTCACTAAGACTCTCTCATCCGTATCATCTTATTACAAAATTGAAATGATTCTATTAAAGTATCGTCGACAACCTTGTATTGACCTTGATGGCGCGACCGTTCCTAATCTCGAAGACATGTGAGGATTTCAATCATTTTTGGTGAAAGTTTAGTCCTCCTTTCATTTAAAATTCTTCACTTGCACTAAATGTTTGTTTAGATGAGAGGTTGAGACAGGAACAACGAAAACATCCAAGGCAAGTCTTGATAATACCGAAAAAATACATTTTCGGGTCTCCAATAGTCTAAGAGATCATGCTGGTCTCTGTTTGTGGATTTACTGATAACATTTCGGGGTTACCAAATATTGTTGAAGCTCATTACTCTGCGACTGCACGGAAGACAGTACATTAGTTGTGTTGTTGGTGGAGCTTCTAAAGAGGAGGTTGTGCTTCGGATTCGGGTCCTCTTCGGCCTATTCAGTGCACCCCAAGAGTAGAAGTCTTCATTTGTTTCTTCTGATGTAGCTTCCCTAGATGTTTCGCTCTTTGCGGGTTCCATACTGTTTTCATATTAGAAATATACTTCGAAAAGTCTTTTTACCTTCCATTTTGATGGATATACTTCGGTTTGAATTTCACATAAATTGTCAAAACCATTTTCTAAACCTGCTAATTTAATTCTAGGATCAAATATAGCACTTAAACAATAAAGAAAATGAATGGGTTCCCAATATTTTAAAAAAAAAATCCATTGCCTTTATTGGTACATTAAAATTAGATTGTCTTTGTTTTTTTATAAATAACTCGAAAATTTTTATAATTGTATGTATTATCAAGTACTAGCAGGATAATACACACCAGAAAGTTGTAAAGTGGATTGGTAAAAAAAATTTAAGAAAAGAATGAATACTTTAGCTATTTGCCAATCATTTTCTAGCAAATAATATTCTACCAAATAATGAGGACCTCTATTATTGTCATATGCTAAAAAATAATTATTTAGCATAAGGTAAACATGAATCACAATTAATAAGTACTATTTCATCTAACAGGCATGTCTAATGTAAAAGTTCTAAAGAGAATATTTGATTTTATACAAGCGTTTTGAAATTCAGCATTTCTTTTATTACTACTAGTAATCCAAGCTAAACAATCTCTAATTCTATTAATATTTCTTTTAATTGTTTATGCCACTTTCACAATTAAATTAATAACATGACATGCACAACGTTGGTGAAAAAACTTCAAATTGTTATATAAAGGATAATTATTTGAAAATAATCTATAGCTTTACTATTAGAACTTGCATTATCTAAAGTTAAACTTATCACTTACTAACAATATATAATCTTTTAAAACTTCAATAATTTTATTTAAATTTGTTCACCACTGTGATCAACATCCATTAATCTAAATCCTAATAAAGATTTATTTAATTTACATTTATTACAAAATAATGATTGGTCACACAATATAATCTTGTTTAGCTCTACCACTCCAAATATCGACAGTTAGAACCACAATAATATGACAAGTATGTATTTTATTTTTTAATTCTAATTTTATTTTCTAACAAATTTTATAAATCATTTAGTTGCAATTTTAGATAAGTTTTATCCTGAAAAGTGAATTTTGAACAAATCTTTCAAAATTTATCTTCAGCCATATTAATAGGTTGAAGTTGCAGCAATATATAAAGCTAATGGTCCCTATATACATTAGAATTATAACGCCAAATAGTACCCATATTAGTTATTTGAGTTTGATTGCTTTCTCTATTTCATGTTGATAAATGTTTATTAGCATGCTTTTTAAAGTACTAGTACACATTACTGAATCAACTTTATAAATATTTCCCAGTATTTGATCTCGCTTTCTTGACTTGAACACCATTTTCTGTCTCGTAAAACTTTTCGAAATGCGCCCAAACATCTGATATGTGTTGTTTCGGTTCGACGGCAGAGTTGATAATCCCGCCTCAGCTTGAGATGAAGTTGGACGAGCACGACGATTACGAGAACGACTTCTGAACTACCGAGAGTTGTTGAATCGGCGGCATATTTTGAGGTGTATCGGATTCTGAGAATGGGAAAGGGGACTATTTGAATCTCCTTTTGCATTTTGTTAGTAAATCAGCGAGATTAGGACTAGGATAGTAGTTTCCTCATATTGTAATTGAGGGGGAAAATATCTATCCATTGTGTTGAAAAAAAAAAAAAAATTGATGTAGAAGAAATAAAAATTAAAGAAAGAGAATTGGAATATGGAAATTGGAAATTGGAATTTGGAAAATTGGAAATATGAATTAAAAATTGTAAAAACTAATAAAAATTAAAATACGAGCAAATTGATAATAAAGAGATTAAGAGAATAAATGAATAATTGAGATATTAGAAATTAGAGAATATGAGAGAATGAGAGAATTTGAGTTGTGAGAAAAATGTAAGAGTTTAGGGCCAATTTATAGAAAAAAATGGGAAAGGAAAATGACGAAAAAGACCCCTCCAATGGCTATAAAACGGTTATATTTCAAGGGTAAATGGGTAATTTGAAAAAATAAATTAATTTTTTTATTTTTTTTCCGGCCAACCCACTGGGTTGGCGGTCTCTCTTAGAAGAGACAAAACAACAACCTATCGGGTCGGCGGGCTGCCATTTTGCAACCTGACCCGCTCGGGGGTTGCTGCCGGGTTCAACCCTCTTCATTGCAGGCCGGGTTAGGGTTGACCTACCTAACTCGGCCCACTTGTTCCACCTCTACTTGGGATTACATTGTATTATGGTTTGGATGATACAAATTGGACAAAATAATTAGATTCAAATTTCATAATTATAAAATAATTCATTTAAATAAATATGTGTGTGTGTGTGTATATATATTATAAACTGAGTAAAGAAAAAATTTCAGATTTGTAAGTTATTTCTTAACTTATGATTCTAGTGTGGTTACATTAGCTGTGATATGATCACTTTATTTTGATTCTTGCACAGTCATTTTTGTTTCATTTTCAATGTGACGACTCTTTGTCAAAGTGATCACTTCATTTTATCCTGTTTTCCATTATATCGTTTCAATTAATTATGTTTTCCATTATATCGTGTGGGCACTTCAGAATCTTAGTAGTCACGTAGATATTTTTGCATAACAGGTATTGCATTATGTTTTTAATTAAACTAATTTTATTCTCTTTTGAGATATTATTTGTGGTCTATGTACACATATCATTACATAAAATAGTATGTTGGAAAAGTTGTTTTTCCAAGTCATTGTGTCTAGAATCTTTTCCAATTTGCTTTATACCCGCTTTATTGTCCCCCACCTTTTTGTGCATGAATTCTATATATTCATCCTTTTCATTCGTCTCTCTTAAGGAAGCCTGGATATGTCTTTGAAATTCTCTGAATATTTTGTTGAGGTTCCTTTGTTCAAGACTAGGTTTCCCTTATGCTTAGGTAGGCTAAAAATATCTTGATCCTTCTTATTTGTTGAAGATTGTTTTGGAATGTGGTTACATTGTTGTTGCTTGGAGGAGTTCAAGTTGTTAAAGGCAGAGTTGATCTTTGGTGTTAAATCTTGATAGGAGCTCAAGGGTGACCAGGTTGTCTTGTTGAGCAAAGCTTGCTATGGTGGTTTGATGTTCAATCAAAGATGAGAAGATTGAAGTGTTGACCAAAGTAGGGAGTGTTTTGCAACTTGTGCTTATATTTTACTTTGTATTTGAACACATAAGTTTTACATAATGGACTGCTTCTTTCTAGACTTGGTCCCATGGATGTAGGCAAAATGTTGAACCGTGTAAAAATGAGTTGTGTTCTTTATTTGCTTTCATGGATGATTTACATATGTTGAGCAACTCATTACGCACAAAAATGACAAGAAGCAAACCCATTCAGCTTAAGTTTTAAGAACTTGGTGATATTTGAAACTTTCATTTGGTAATCAGAGCATGTTCTGAAGGGTTATTTCAGTTGATCCTTGCTTCTTGATTGTGTTTAAATCGTATTTTTGTATTTGTTTTCTTCTTGGTATTTTTCATGTTTTTTAGCAGATCTGTTCGCTACAGATCTTGTGAACACCCTAGTTTTGTGTCGCCAAATCTGTGTTGAGAATTTTGACTGTGACCACCTCTATGTGTGTGTCGTGACCTTTGTCTTGCGTGCTTGTGTGTGACCACCTTCATCAAGGCTTCTAAATCAATTCCAAAAGCTGTTGTTGCCCCTTGTGATCAGACCTTAAAGGTTAGAAGATTCACTCTAATCTGTCATTTTTGTCAAAAGAAAGGCCACATCAGACCAAATTGCTTTAAACTTATTTCATACTTAAAAAGATGCATTGGAACCATGATTTTCACCAGAATAATTTTTTCAAAAGCAGAAAAGTGCAAAGACCCAAGCTAAGTGCAAACTGTCTGTTGCCCATACATCATTGCTTGCTTTTCAAAATTACCAATGGTATTTTGACAGTGGCTGTTCGAGACACATGACAGGTAAAAAATCTTTATTGACTAATCTTGAACTTGTGGAAGTTGGCCATGTGACCTATGGTCAAGGAAAAAGAGGTAAGATTCTTGGAAAATGTTCTATTATCATTCCTAGCTTCTCAATACTAGATAATGTGTTTTATGTTGAAGGACTTAAAGCAAATCTTATTAGCATTAGTCAAATTTGTGACAAGGGTTGTATTGTGCAATTCTCAAAGAATATGTGTCAAGTCTTGAATGGTGATGGTTCTTCCTTACTTGTGGGAAAGAGATCAAATGATAATTGTTATTTGTTGTCTAATAACGTTTCTTGTTTGAGCTCTAAAACAGATTGCGTGGATCTATGTAATAGATACAAAGTTTAATCCTTTGCAAGTGCACGAGTAAGGGTCAATCCCACAAAGACTGGAAGTGCTCTCGTGATCCTAGAAACTATGCCTTATGAAAACAAGAAGAATTGAAATAGAGAAAACACATAAACAGAAATCTAACTATCTACAAAGAATCCTAGGGCTCTAACTCCATCATAATTATCAGGCTACGTGTTCATCATCAAACTATCATTCTCCCCCCTCCATTCTAGGGTTCGTACATCATCGGATTCAACCTAGTACTTTCACCATCTAAACTAGCTAATGACGTATAGCCTAGTCTAAATAACGAAGGAACCAATTCGCATTGACATAAATCATCAATTCACAGAGCTAATCAAGATAGGCATGATGTCTCTCGTTTCTAAGGCATTGTCGGGGCCATTCGGAATAACCTAGTGTTTCCATCAACTAAACTAGCTAGTGGTGTATAGCATAGTCTAATCGCAAAAACCCATTAAGCACAAGACGATCATGGAAACAAAATTCAATCTATACCCGAGCAGGGATACAAATTAGTCATTCTACACACAATCTTGTCTCATACAATCAATTAACTAACATCAAGGTTGATCAAGCCCTAATATCAACTAAAGATCGAATTAAACACAATGAATGAATCTAGAACATAATAGAATGGATCAAACAAACAGAATATCAATAAAACACAAGCTTTCAATTAGATTACATCAAATCCCTAGAAAAAAACTATAACATAAAGGAAAAGAAATGAATACAGCTGGAACCATAATCGTGAAGAACAAAGGAATAGGAGAGGAAGAGAACCTCCTCTCCTCTTCAAGCTCTACTTTTCCAAGAAGCCGCAAATGTAGTTCAATCCCTAATGTATAGTCTCTCCAAATGTTCATATATCAAAAAACGAAATATATTGCCCTTTATATAGTTTTTACAATGAGTGGCAATTTAGTAAATACTGGTAACTTAAATTAGGGTTGGAAATGCACTATTTTTACATTCCGAGCGACTTGTGTCGCAACTTAGTTGAATTGCACCTCAACATGCTTCCAGGCGATTTCTTCTTCAACAAAACCCTTTACACGCTGCGGCACATTTGAATTGCACTAGGGCGCCATTTGGATTTTGCCGACGTTGTGCTGTAGCGCCGGATTTCTTCGCTAGGGCGCAATTTGGATTACACCGTTTTCTCACCGCGGCTCAGGAAATCGTGCTATAGTGCGAAGTCGGAATTTCACTTTTTTTCTATTCACCTTGATTTATTCACACTCGAATGAGTCTAGGATGTCTGAATACCAACACAAGCACGAATAATCCATTCTTTGGCACTTGAATACCTTAAAACACAAGTAATACCTGTGATTCCGGAAGATAACGAAACATGCAAGAAATCACATCATAAATCATGCATTAAACCTTAAATTCCTTACAGTTTCATCCCCAAATCACTAAATAAATCTGCATTTCCAACCCTCAACACTATGGCACAAGAAACTTGGACATATGAACTTCAAAGATCTTGTGAAACTTTCTAAGAAGGATGCTATTAAAGGTTTGCCCAAGCTTGAGTTTCCCAAAGGTAAAGTGTGTGGTTCATGCCAACAAGGTAAGCAAACCAAAAGCTCTCATAAACCTCTATTTCGATTGACTACCTCTAGTGTTTTAGAACTGCTCCATATGGATCTAATGTGTCTTATGCAAACTAAAAGTTTATGTGGGAAGAGATATGTTTATGTTTGTGTTGATAACTTTTCTAGATTTTCATGGGTTGATTTTCTAAGAGAAAAGTATGATGCATTTGAAGTTTTTCAATGTCTTTCAAAAGGTTGCAGGTGGAACAAAATTGTCGTGAAAAGAAAGTGGTGAGAATAAGAACTGATCATGGGAGGGAGTTCGAGAATTCTGATTTTTCTAACTTTTGTGAAATGTAGGGCATTTGGCATGAGTTTTCTACCCCAAAGACGCCTCAACAGAATGGTGTAGTAGAGAGAAGAATAGAGTTCTTCAAGAGATGACAAGAGTTACGTTGAATGCAAAGAAATTGCCTACAAGACTATAGGCTGAGGCAACAAACATTGCATGCCACATTTCCAACAAAGTTTTCTTAAGGAAAGGTACATCTCAAACTCCATATGAGTTATGGAAAGATAAAAAGCCGAATATTTTTTATTCCATGTCTTTGGTTGCAAGTGTTATGTCTTCAATGATAGAGATCATTTAGGGAAATTTGATGCTAAGAGTGATGAAGGCGTGTTCCTCAGGAATTAATCAAATAGTAGGGCATACAGAATTTTTAACATGAGAACAGAACGTATCATTGAATCTTTTAATGTGGTTTTCTCTAATTCAGAAGATTACTCACAGTTCTCACAAGAAGATGAAATTGATGATATGATTGCTCCTACTAATGGACCATAGGTCAAGATGATGTGCCCACCATGACTCCTTCTAGAACTCAATCCCAAGCTGAGGTGACCACACCAACACCTAATATGAGCACCACCACTACTCAACAGGGACCAGTCTCCCAATGAAAAGGACTTGACTTGGTTGTTGATTTGTTAGACGAATTTACTTAGAGAAAGACTACCAAAACCAAAGAACCTCCCTTTTGGATCAAGAAAGCTCATCCACCATCCTCTGTGATTGGAAATCTTGAAGAGGTAATGGTTACAAGAAGAAAACAGGTTTAATGAAATTAATCATTTATGCTATGTTTCTCTTATAGAACCGAAGAATGCAAAACAAGCTTTGGAGTATGATTGTTGGATTGCTTTTATGCATAAGGAGCTTGAACAATTCGAGAGAAATGATGTGTGGAGCTTTGTTCCTCAGCCTGAAGGAATAAGTGTCATAGGAACCAAGTGGATCTTCAAGAACAAGTCTGACGAATTTGGAAACATTGTCAGAAACAAGGCCATACTTGTCGCTCAAGGATACACACAAGTAGAAGGGATTGATTTTGATGAGTGTTAGAGTAGGTACCCTAGAGCCAATCCATTATTGTAATATTAACTCTTTGTAATAACGTTTATAATCAATAAAAGGCTTTTTATAGATCATGCAATTCATATTTATTGTATGTCGTGATGTATATCCTTAGAATGGTAGAATCGTGACAAGGGTATCAAGTGTTTCAAATCTCGATAGTGAGGACATTATGATCACATATGATGGCCATTCTGAAAATTTCTGTAGTCCTAGTATTATTCTAAATAAGGACTGACACACATACAAAGTTTAATCATTCGCAAGCGCACGAGTCACAATCGCAACATAGTGCACGAGTAACGGTCGAGCCCACAGAGACTAGAAATGCTCTTGAGATCCTAATAACTATGCCTTGATGAGCATAACAAGAATGAAATAAAGAAAACATATAAACGACATTAAAGTAAATCTAAATCTAACTATCTACCAAGAATCCTAGGGCTCTAACTCCATTATAATTATCAGGCTACGTGTTCACATCAAACTATCATTCTCCCCACTCCATTCTAGGGTTCGTACATCATTGGGTTTAACCTAGTACTTTCATTATCTAAACGTATAACCTAGTCTAAATAATGAAAGAACCAATACGCATAGACACGAATCATCCATTCATAGAGCTAATCAAGATAGATATGACGTCTCTCGTTTCTAAGGCATTGCTGGGGCCATTCGTAATAACCTAGTGTTTCCATCAACTAAACTAGCTAGTGGCATATAACCTAGTCTAACCACGAAAACCCATTAAGCGCAAGATGATCTTAAAGACAAAAACCAGTCTATACTCGAGCATGGCTACAAATCAGTCATTCCACACACAATCCTGTCTCATACAATCAATTAACTAACATCAAGGTTGATCAGACCCTAATATCAACTAAAGATTGAATTAAACGCAATGAATGAATCTAGAACATAATAGAATGAATCAAACTATTAGTAAATCGATGAATAGAAGTAGCGGAAAAAAAAAATTTTTTGCCCATCGATTACTTTGATTTCGCCAAGACCAGGGTCTTATATATATATATATATATATATTACATGCTTAAATTGAAACAATAAAGATCCATTCAAGGATCAAAGATCTTACACATATTTGGAGGCTCCTTCAAGTGTCTCTGAATTTTCTTTGCTACTGATTCAACATAGAACCACACGAATGATGATCCACATGAAGACAATCTGAAGAACCAACCCTTGTTTTGTTAGAACAATAGGATGGCTTCAAGAATCAAGTTGAATAAAAGAAATAGAATTCTTTGATTCACACCAAGGGGGAACGTGAGAGTGTGAGAGTAAAAAGGGTGGCTGAATTTCTATTGAAATTGAATGAATATTTTAACCTCAAGTTGCATTTATATCGTGCAAGAGTTAAAACCCTATTCTTATTAGGAATAGACATGGGCTCTAACCCTAATCCACCCTTGTAACCAAACACCCTTTAATTGGTATTTTAAATTTTAATTACTTATTATTATAATTAAAATCAATATATATATTAACATTTAATTAATAATAATAATTCATTTAAATATATGCATACATATATTTATATATAATCTCACTAATTTAATTTTAATATTAAATTAAATACAGGCAACAACCTCAACAAATTTTATTGCACTGTGAGATTACCAAAATACTCTTTCGTCCTACAAGACGAAAATACCCCTTGGACAAATTGATTCTTAAATTATCTTCTAAGTGTGTGACCGTAGGCTCCTCATCATATCAGCAGTGAGTAGTATCGCGATTAACACCAATTAATCGTCCCATTACACGTAGACAAAGATTGGCCCTTAGCAAGGCATCATGACTACCTGATAGATTTGGATTCAGCGAAATAGCTACCTATCAACGATATAGTTACCGTGCAATCAAATCCTTTCATCATCTGTTACCTCATCGAGACTGAGGTACATAAATAATGTCAACCGTAGTTACTCTCGATGTGTTTGTATTCAGTTACTAGACCAATGACTGGAATAATAAATTGGATTGAGCAACAACTCAATCCCACTGTGGCCACAACTTTAGTGTCATTGCTAGACACTAAATTGCGCCATGAGATAACTTCTCCCATACCCAGAGTGATGAATCCTTTGTCAATCCACAATAGTCTGGATACACTCCTCGATGCAACCAATCACCACTGTATTGCTAGCTCTAAATATAACTACATTAGGCTAGTGTCAAACTACACCAATCGGTGCACAAGGTGCTCCGGTGATCTCAATTCTAAGAATCACATGCACCACCATTCGTTAGAGGATTTATTCCATAGACACTGAGGTTACCAACTGTATGGAATCCTCTGGTGGGTCAGAGTGAACTTGCCTACAACAAGCACCCATGTGTTGCACCAAGTTGCTGGCAAACAACCTTGACAAGTGAGATCAGTCACTGCCTTTCGACAGGGTCATTCAACACTATGATAGCCTTACCGTATTATCTGTGTCCTTGGTCAGAATAATACTAGGGCTACGAACATTTTAAAATGGCTACTATATGTGATCATAGGGTTCTCACTATCAAGATTTGAAACACTTGATACCCTCGTCATGGTTCTACCATCCTATGGACATATATCAATACATATCAATATGATTTACACAATATAGAATGAAATGTCTTTTAATGATTAACGAACATAATTACAAAGAGTCAAATCTACAATATTTGATTGACTCTAGGGCACCTACTTTAACACAAATAAATAGAATAACAATAAAACACAAGTCTTCAATTAGATTACATCAAATCCCTAGAAAACAAACTACAAGATAAAGAAAAAGAAACAACAACACTTAGAACCATAATCTGAAGAACAAAGGAGGTCCTCCTCTCCTCTCTAAACTCCTCCTTTCCAAGAGCCCCAAATGTATTCCAAACCCCAACATGTATATATAAAACCTAAAACTTGCCAAAAAAGGACTAAAGCTACCTTTATATAGTTTTTAGACAAAATAGCAAACTTGTAAATACTAGTCGCCGAAATTAGGGTTGGAAATGCGACATTTTACATTCTACGCGATTTGTGCCGTGTCGCGGTTTAATTGCACCACGACATGTTTCTAGGCAATTTCTTCTCCAGTAAAAACCATATCCCGTCGCGGCGCAGTTTAATTGCACTGCGGCACCACACAGATTTCACCAATTTGTGCTACGGCGACGTCAATCTTCATTGCGGTACAACTTATGTTGCACCGATTTGTGCCATGACACAAGAAATAGTGTTGCGACACAATTTGCAATTTACCCTTTTCTTCATGCCTTAATTTATCCGCATTCGAATAGGTCCAAGATATCCGAACACCAATACAAGCACGAATAATCCATCTTTTTGCAGCTAAACGCCTGAAAATACACACAACACCCGTGATTTTGAAAGATAACAAAACAAGTAAGAAATCACATCATAAATCATGCATTAAACCTTAAATTCCTTACAGTTTCACCCCCAAATCACTAAATAAATATGTATTTCCAACACTCATCACAACCCCCAACTAGCTTATTGCTAGTCCCTAGCAATGAAAGCGATATAAAAAATAAAATCTAACATAACTAAACTATGCTAAACCACTTCCATAGGTTATCACGATTGCATTTAGTGTATGCAATAAACCTTTAAACCCCTAGGTCCCCCTAGTTGATGAGTTATAGTCTCGTGAGGGTTTTTAACGATGTTACCCATAAGCATCCTACAAGTCCTAACACACATATGTACAAAATAAAAAATTCATGGATTAAGCAATAAGTGTGTCTCATACAAAGCATAAATATATAGCAAAAAGAATAAGCAATGATTACCCCCCATCTAGGAACACCCTAAACATCAATCTCATCTTCATTCTCAATTCTCAACCACATAGTCTTACCACAAACCGTCAATCCTAGCCCTAGAGATGGTTTCATATGCAATTTCCAAAGAGAAAAAAAAAAAAAAATTTGATCCCATAAATATGAAAACTTTGAAAACACAACTCCATAGGCCTACTTTTTTCAGATCACTCTCCACTAATATAGAACAAACGCATAACTTTATATCATTAGAATTTCATTAAGCTTATATCATTAGGCCAAGGTATTGGGTTATGAAAGAACGGAAGGGATCCAAGCAATTAAGAGGAATAATCTTACAATTCAAAGAACACAATCACTCAAAACAACTTACTCTCTTAAACCCAGAACCCCTTATTATTTATTTATTTTTTTACAAATGTTGCTTCACTCTTGCCAACCACAATTGAATATGTACCTTTGTAATACTTCCTTATTATTCCTTTTTTTCTTCCCTTTTTGTCTTTTCTTCTTCTTTTTTTTATTATTTTTATATTTTTAGTAATTTTTTTTTTTAAAATATAACTTAGGAAGCAATGATATCACCAAATTTCCCCCTTTTCCCACACAACAACCCCCAACTAGTTCTTTCGCACATATTCACAAAATTTTATAACAAAGCTCAAAACCTCACACATTTTACTTTCATCAATTCAGATTAAATCCTCTTAAAAGAATGTTGTTGGGAGAGTAAGTTATTGGTTAACTCACATTAGTGTATGGTTACCCATTTTAAGTGTAGCAGAAATAATACCAAGTTGATTAAACAAGTCAAGTCAAAACGAATCACAAATAATAACAAGCGGTAAATGTAAAGCACACCAACATATACATGGTTCGGCTAAATCCACTTTAGCCTACATCCATGCAACCTCGTCTAGATCGAAGCAATCCACTAGGTTAAAAACACATTACAAGATAATGTTTGTTGGAAGTCACAGAAACTCTAGACAGATAATGACCAAATTATTTGGGGGATTTGCTATATATTTTGTATTATTAGGAGATTATTGTCTTTCCTTAAAAATCAGGTTGTAGTTATCTTATTGTACAGCTGTAGGTTTTCTATAGTTAGTTTTTTTCCTTTTTTTTTTTTTTTCCTCTCTAATGTAAAACTCTATAAAAAGAGTCTTGTATATTTTTCAAAATTAATGAAGAATTAAAACCTAAAAAACTCTTCTTTACGAGTTTCATATGGTAGCAAAGCTAGGTTTTTTTGGTTGGTAATATTCATCTTCCTATAACCCTTGAATTTTTTGTTTTCTCCTCTTTGTTACCAACTTCACCCAAATTTTTAGCATCATGTCTGATGTATCACCTAAATTCTCTCATATTGACCCAACTTTGGGCATCAAGTCTGATGTGTCACCCAAATCCTCTCATGCTGTTGCCACAAAAACTACTTCACCTAAAATACCCCATTCTGAATCTCATTCTATCCAAATTACTACCATTCGTCTGAAAGAAGGAAATTTTCTATGGTGGTGTCAATCTATTAGGTTATATATTCAAGGGAGAGGCAAGATTGGTTACCTAACTAGTGAAACTAAGGCTCTTGAAAAAACAGACCTAGCATATGTAACATGGGATGCTGAGAACTCAATGATCATGGCATGACTAGTGAATACTATTGAAGAGAAGATTAGTTCTAACTATATGTGCTATCCTACTGCCAAGGAACTTTGGGATAATATTTGTCAGATGTACTCTGACCTTGGTAATCAATCCCCAATCTACGAGTTGCAGTTAAAACTTAGTGATATTCGTCAAGGAGATAACAGTGTCACTAAATACTTCAATATTCTTAGAGGATTATGGTAGGACATTGATCTATTCAATGACTATGAATGGCACAATAATGATGATTGCAATCACTACAAAAAGATGGTTGAGAGTACAAGAATTTTCAACTTCTTGGCTAGCCTTAATGAAGAGTTTGATGAAGTTAGGGGTCATATCATTGGAAGGCAACCTCTTCCCTCAATCAGCGAGGTTTTTTTCTAAAGTTAGGCGTGAAGAAAGTCGTCAAAGTGTGATGCTGGGCAAAAAGGGACTAGTGGTCCCATTGAGAACTCGACCTTAGCCAATGCAGCTGTTGCAAATCAATCCTATTATAACCAGTGAAGGAATGATGACAAACCCTGAGTATGGTGTGATTATTGTAATAAGCCACGCCATACTTGTGAAACCTGCTGGAAACTTCATGGGAAACCTACTGAGAGGAAACCTACTTATTGGAAAAAAATCTGCCACAGCCAATGTTTCTGAGCAAAGCACAGGTGGATCAACTTCTTCAGCTACTAAACTCCAATCCGCAATCTGGTAATCCTATAGGTTCTCTTGCCCAATCAAGTAGAATTTCTAGTGCCCATTCTATGTTTTTTCCTTCTGCACCATGGATTATTGATTCTGCTGCCTCTAATCACATGACTAGTGTCTCTAATCTGTTTAAATCATATTTCCCGTGTCCTGGTAATAAAAAATTCAGAATTACATATGACAACCTCTCTCCCATTGCAGGAAAAAGGTTCCATTAAAATATCTAAGAAAATTGAATTGAAATATGTTCTCCATGTCCCTAAACTCACTTGTAATTTGTTGTCTGTAAGCAAACTATCACGAGATTCTAATTGTTGTGTTGTCTTTTTTGACTCCTACTGTGAATTTCAGGACTAGAACTCGGGGATGGTGATTGGCAGTGCTGGGATGTTGGATGTTCTCTACTATTTTGATGACAACTTTCTCAACAATAAACAAGCTCAGGGTTTAAGTGGTAGTATTAGTTCAATCCCTACGCGTGATCAAATAATGTTCTAGCATCTTAGGTTAAGGCACCCTAGTTTTTCATATTTAAAACATTTGTTTCCTAGTTTGTTTAAAGGTTTGGATTATACCTCCTTTACTTGTGAAACTTGTCATTTATCAAAAAGTCATCAAATTTCGTATGCATTAAAACCTTATTGTGCATCAAAACTATTTTACTTAATTCATAGTGATGTTTGGGGTTCCTCAAAAATTACTATTTTATTTGGAAAAAAATGGTTTGTGACTTTTATCGATGATCATACAAGACATTGTTGGGTTTATTTAATGAGTGCTAAATCTAAAGTTGGACAACTATTTAAAGAATTTTATCACATGGTTGAAAATCAATTTCAAACACAAATTAGCATATTTAGAAGTGATAATGGTACAGAATATTTCAATGAATATTTAAGTGGTTTTTTGAAAGAAAAAGGCATTCAACATCAGTCTACTTGTAGGCATACTCCTCAACAAAATGGCATTGCAGAACGTAAAAATCATCACTTACTTGAAGTTGGCAGGGCTTTACTATTTTCTATGCATGTTCCAAAATATTTATGGGGTGATCTATTTTAACTACTTGCTACCTCATTAATAAAATGCCTACATGTGTTTTAAATTATGTGACACCTTTACAGTGTCTCAAATTTTTTTTTTCCCAATACTCGGTTAACTTCAGATTTGCCCCTTAAGATATTTGGCTACACTGTCTTTGTCCATATACCAAGCCATCTTCGATCTAAACTTGATCCTAAAGCTGAAAAATGTGTGTTTCTAGGATATGCTCCAAACAAAAAAGGGTACAAATATTTTAATCCCGAAACAAAAAAAAAAAAAAAATTCCATATTAGTATGGATGCCTCTTTTCTAGAAACTACTCCTTTTTTTGTTTTTTTTTTTTTTTTTTTTTGACTAAATCTCTCTTTAGGGGGAGAATGGTACTGAAGATCTTTTGTGGCAAACTTTACCCATAATTAGTATAGAAAGTGAACCAAAACCTACACCTATAACCAATGTTGAAATAGAACATGAAATAGGAGTTTTAAATAGTGAAAGAGAAGAGAATCTTAATCTACCATTGCCAGACATCAGTATACCACAAACAGGGGGAGAAATACTATAGGATAATCCCTCGCCTTGTGAGCTTCATGTTTATACTAGATCAAAATTTCATCCTAATAGGGGGAATCATCCTAACAACCTTCAGTAGGGCCAACCATCATCTCCAAACTCTCAAGGTCTAGGTACTCTCTCAATTATTCCTACTTTTGTACCTCTGTCAGATCTTGATGTTCCTATAGCAATTAGAAAAGGTGTACGAACATGCACTAAACATCCCATTGCCAAGTATCTATCTTACCATAAACTCTCACAAAATCATAAGGCATTTACTTCTAATATTTCTCACCTATTTGTTCCAAGAGATATCTAGGAAGCCCTAGACCACCTATATTGGAAGTTAGCAGTTCTAGAAGAGATGGAGGCTCTTCAAAAAAAATGGTATTTGGGAAATTATTGATTTACCTAGAAAAAGAAATTGTGGGTTGTAAATGGGTGTTTACAGTTAAAAGCAAAACAGATGGTAGTGTAGAAAGATACAAAGCACGACTAGTAGCCAAGGGATTCACACAGACTTTTGGAATTGACTACGAAGAAACATTTGCACCAGTAGCCAAAATTAACCCAATCCGTACCTTACTTGCTCTTGTGGTACATTCTAATTGGCCTTTACACCAGTTAGATGTGAAGAATGCCTTCTTAAATGGAGATTTGGAAGAGGAGGTATTTATGAAGTTACCACCCGGATTTGAAGGTAAACTAGAAAGTGAGAAGGTATGTAGATTGAAGAAATCTTTGTACGGTCTTAAACAATCCCCTAGAACTTGGTTTGAGCGATATGAGAAAGCTGTAAAAGGTTAGGGTTACTATCAAAGCCAAGCTGATCACACTTTTTTTTTTAAACACTCAAGTGATGGGAAAATTGCGATTTCAATTGTTTATGTAGATGACATAATATTAAAGGATGACTATGCTGAACTTGAAAGATTAAAGATGGTTCTTGCACATGAATTTGAGATTTAAGACTTGGGTATACTAAAGTACTTCCTTGGTATGGAATTCGCTAGGTCTAAGGGAGGGATATTTATTTCTCAATGGATATATATGCTTGATTTCCTACGGGAAACAGGTTTGCTAGGGTGTAAAGCGGCTAAGACACCCATAGAATCCAACTTAAAAATTCATCCTGCCAAGCCTGAATAAATAATCGACAAAGAAAAGTTTTAACAGCTAGTTGGCAGACTGGTTTACCTTTCTCACACTCATCCTAATATAGCCTTTGTAGTCAACATGGTAAGTCAGTTTATGCACGCACCTGGAAAGGAACACTTTGATGTTGTTTATAGAATATTAAGATACTTAAAAGGAACTCCAGGAAAATGACTTCTATTTAAAAATCATGGGAATCTTCAAGTTGAAGCTTACACAGATGCAGATTGGGTTAGGAGTAAAATAGATAGAAGATCAACTTCTAGGTATTGCACCTTTGTTGGAGGTAATTTGGTTACTTGGTGGAGTAAGAAGCAGAATGTAGTGGCTAGAAGTAGTGCAGAGGTAGAGTTTATAGTAGTTGCTCATGGGATTTGTGAAGTTTTGTGGGTAAAAAAACTATTGGAAGAACTAAAGGCTACCAACCCGCTGATTATGAAAGTTTACTGTGACAATAAAACTACCATTACTATTGCTTATAATCCAGTACTCCATGATAGAACCAAACATGTTGAAATTAACAAACACTTCATTAAGGAAAAATTAGATAATGGTCTGGTGTGTATGCCTTACATTCCTACCATCGATCAGGTTGCTGACATACTTACTAAGGGATTACCAAAGCAACAATTCGCAAGGTTGATTGGCAAGCTGGCTATGGAAGATATTTTCAAACCAGCTTGAGGGGGAGTGTTGGAAATCACAGAAAATCTAGATAAATAATGACCAGGTTATTTGTGGGATTTGCTATATATTTTGTATTGTTAGAAGATTATTGTCTTTCCTTAAAAATCAGGTTGTAGTTATCTTATTGTACAGCTATAGGTTTTGTATAGTTAGTTTTTTTCTTTTTTATTTTTTCTCTAATGTAAATCTCTATAAAAAGAGTCTTGTATCTTTTTTAAAATTAATGAAGAATTAAAACCTAAAAAACTTTTCTTTACAAGTTTCATAATGTTCAAAGTTGATCTAAGATATAGCAAAAAGAACTCTCTGTTCAATTTTACACTTAGCACCACACTCTAAATCCTTAACGTGTAGCAACTCATTGGACCTTCTTCATGCCGGGAACACACCGAGAATAGCTTGTGAACCACCCAGATTCAAGCACTCACTCCACGCACCAGCATTAGCAAAGGAACCACGTTCCAAGAGCCATCAAGTCAATGAATGATATGGTGAGGTTCTGGCACATAATGGAAATGAACCTATGAACCTTAAGAGAAAGAATACTCTAAGAAATTTCAAAGTACAATAAAATAAAAGATCAAAAGGTTGGATTCAAAGATGCAAGATGAGATGATATATAGTGTAGGGTTTCTTGCTCAACACATATATGCCACGTCAGCCAACAAGGGGATGACCCATGTTTGTCCAAATAAGGAAAGTATTCCTTCTTTTGGTTTGGACCACAAAAAAAAATTTGGAAAAGAAACTTTATAACCTAGGACCACTTAAGGATACTATGAAACATGTAAAAGGCCCTAAAAAGTAAGAGACAAAGATAAACAATATTTTTTCACTTTATTAGACATGCAACTCGTGTTGGGTTGCAAATATCTGCAGTGGGAGTGTAAGCACAAACTGTTGTGCACACACACTTGAAACAAACCAAGCCAAGACACAAGTCTGGCAACCAGTTTGCACGCAAAACTGATGTGCACACACGACAAAGAAAACAAGCCAAATCATAAGATTGGCAACTAGTGTGCACACATAACTGTTGTGCATGTAACAACTACTGTAAACTAGTATAATGCATGCATAATAACAATAGAAAGTTGGGCCCAAAAACTTTCTTTTCATTATAAGTCATATGTCTTTTATACACAAGAATATTGTTTACAAAACATCATTTTAAAAGACGAAACAGGGGAAACAGTGTAGCTATTGCTCTTCGCTTGCCGACGCCCCTTCGACTGCATCATCACCTAGATCCTGCATCCACAAAGGAAAAATAACGGGGTGAGCACAAAATAATGCTCAGTAAGTAAAACCCTCTATCTGTCTATCCCCGTATGTATTACTCTTAATTCTTTCCTCACACTTTCTGTTGTTTCCTACTAAACGTCATGGCCTCATCTTACCGGAGGTACGGCCGGATGGCGTTCACACAGCACCATCTCACTCTTCATGACTATCGGGTGGAATTCACACAGCACCAACCCGTTCTTAGTGACTACCGAGTGGGGATCACGAAGCACCTACCCGGTTTTCGTAACTATCGGGTGGAGACCACATAGCACCTACCCGTTCCTCATGACTTTCGGGTAACGATCACCAAGCATTAACCCGTTCCTAATCACTGTCGGGTGATGATCACAAAGCATCAACCCATTTCTAATAAATATCGGGTGATGATCACAAAGCATCAACCCCTTTTCTAATAACTAACCGGGTGATGGTCACAAAGCATCCACCCGTTTCTAATACCTATCGGGTGATGATCACAAAGCATCAACCCATTTCTAATGGCTATTCGGGTGGTGATCACAAAGCATCAACCCGATTCTCATAACTGTCGGGTGATGATCACAAAGCATCAACCCATTTCTAATACTCTTCTCATTCACTCTACTCTAGCACTTCTCATTCTCTCTACCCTTAGAGTAGTTGCATCCACAAAGTTCTCTACTCATAGAGCAAGTGCATACACAAAGTTTCCTACTCTTTCTTAGGTCACTTCTCAATGCACAATTAATGCCTATGGATGGTTCATCTCCACTAATGCACTTATGAAATACCAACATGCAATGTTGCAAGAATTAAGGTTCACTACTCATACTCAAACCTCTATTAGGCATTTCATCAAACAACTCAAGTGCATCATAAAACTCTACTATAACAATAATTCTAAATCTTTCTCTAACCATCCAAAATGGGGAGAAACCCCCTCACATAGCCACAAAACCTGCCAAAGCAAGACACTTCCAAAAGGGTTCCACAATACCCCTTCAATTCCATCTCAAACTACATTTCCAACCCACAACTCATTTCTTATATTTGAAAGGTATAAACAATCACAAAGCACTAGAAATCTCTATTTAAGCCTCAATAATATGGCATATATCATGTATATCATATACATACATCATTGCTATCAAAACCCTAATCAAGAAAATTCTTAAATCTCAACTTGGGTTGGGATTTACTTACCTTGTTATGGAGAGACTTCACTAACTCTTCCTTTCACTTGGTTTACTTGACTTTTTCTCTACTCTTAAACAAAAGAACAAAAACCCTCAATATTCAATATATACTAAAACTCACAAAGCTTCACAACCAAAGTAAGAATCCTTACCTTAGGAAGCCTTAGGTTGTTTTTCTAGCCCAAATCACTCCAAAAGCCCTTTGAAACTCCTTGATCAAAAGAAAGAGAAGTTGAGAGGAAGCAAGAGAGGAGAGTTGCGTTAGAGAAGAAGAATGAAGGGTTTGCTAAGTCTTAATTCCTTTTAATGAAATTTATACACAAGCATTCCCATTTTGCCCTTACTCTTCTTTGCGAATTCTATCTATATCATTTGATTCATTGCAAACACACCCCCATATCAACATATTCTCCATGAAAAATCCTTACATTTTGCTCCCCATTTTTCCTGCTAATTAGGGGTAGAATGGTCAAATTGCCCTTAGGGAAGAAAATATCAAAAAACTTAACAAACATTTTGGTCGGCCTGTCGCCGCGGCGAAACTGTCCAGAGAGTTTCCCGTGGTTTCAACACCTCTTCGCCACGGCGAAGTTTGGCACACTCAACTTCTTCTATTTTCAACAAATTTCAGGGCAAGCATTCAACACAACACTCAATCAAACAATAATACCAGGAAACCAACTCAAATAAGAGTAAAAGAAGAAACAACAACTACGTACCTCAAGTGGGGCGTTACAGTGCACACACAACTCATAAGTTCGACAAATATGAATATTCTACATTCTCCCCCTTTGTCAAACTTATGAACAAAGAACATTACTAAAGAGATCAAGTGCAAACCTATTTCAATGAACCAATCAAACTTGCAAATTTGCAAGAAACAAACATACAAACAAAAAGAACCAAAAGCAACACAAGTATGAACACAAGATTAGCCAATAAAATATCAAGATAAGAT
This sequence comes from Pistacia vera, assembly GCF_008641045.1. Lineage (NCBI taxonomy): Eukaryota > Viridiplantae > Streptophyta > Magnoliopsida > Sapindales > Anacardiaceae > Pistacia > Pistacia vera. Next base: position 424,845 of record NW_022196042.1, read on the forward strand.
AACTAAAAAGTTCTGCAAAAACATAACAAAAACAGCAAAAAAATAAATAACTCCCCCATGGAGAGATAACAACAAAACAGTTCACAGTTTAGCAATAATGAAAAAAAAAAACAAAAAAAAAATTAAAATATTCACTCCCCCATAATGCTTACTCCCCCTCTTTGTTCATAAGTCTTGAAGACTTTCGAGAGGGTACCGATGTGCGGTGAGCTTTCCTCTTGACCCATTCTTCAGAGGAGCAATGATGGTGACATGAGAGTCCTCCACTTGAACATTTGGAACAGCAGCAGAGGAGATGTCAATAGATTCATGAAAGGATTCATCTTGGACTGGAGGGGTTTTCTCTTTGACAGGAGAAAAAGGGACATCTCCAGTGTGCACATGGGAAGCTTCATGTTCTTTAGAGTGTTGTGCCTTGTCTTGAGCAACTGCATCTTCAGGTTTGTCCTCTTCTTCATGAGCAGCTTTTTCTTCTTGAATGACAGTTAATAGGATCTTCAACAGACATGATAGGAGTAGGAGGAACAGTAGGGGCAATAGGAACAACAAGAGCAGCAAGAGGAACCTCATTTTGATCAGTAATAGGTTCAATCTGGGTAGAGGAAGTAGGATTCTTCTTCTTTTGCTTTCTTCATTTTAGACTCCATTTTGTTCATTCAAGCACTGAAAGAAAGATGAATTTTCATCACATATTGGAGAACATTCTCCATGGAAGTCTCCAAGTCCTACATAGCAACAAAAAGCTTGGACTGCCAAGTGTTATTCATAGAGTGTTGACCCAAGGAGGTAGAAGGAATGTTCCTTGATGGTTGTCGAAAAGACTTCTTGATGACAATCTTTATCTTCAACAAGGGTTCTACTTCATAAAATTTTGGTTTGTAGGTGGAGATGATATTGTAAATTAGGGAAGGAAAGGTAAAATTTGGAGAGCATGAGTGGATTGTGCAATCACCCTAACATTTGTGAAAATCAATGTGGCTAAGTTGATTTTCTTCCATTGTGCAATCCCATATAAAAGTTGAGCTCTTTATGGTCTAATAGTGGAATTATGCATTGAGGGAGACTAGTTTGTTAATGAAATCTTAAACAACAACCGGTAAAAGGGTGTGAGTGTACTAGGCCGATAGCAATTGAACCACCAGTTATAACCTTAGCAATTTTGTCTAATTCCAAACTAGTCAAATCAAAATTCTTCTTAATCTTTTTTAGACCTAGAACATCCCTAACAACATTTTCATTGAAAAGAAACCAACGACCTTTAACGTAAACTCTATCATTATGCACATTAAAGTCTGGTTTAGCATTATCAAGGCCAAAATTGGCATAAAATTCTTGAACAAGAGTTTGAATGGGTACAATCAGACCAGAGACAATATTAAGCCATTTTCTTCTCTTCATCGTGGCATGAAACTCATCAAAACCATCTAACCTAACATTTGCCTTGCTCACAATTGTCTTTTTGACAATGTGGCTCTTAAATCTAACCTCAGTAGTAGGCAAAAGAAAAGGAGAGATTTTACCAGTTGGAGTCTCTTCCATGATTGCCTTCCCTTCCTTCTTCGCCATCTCTACTGGAGTCAGAGGCTTTGATGGAGCAGTTTTCGCAAGAGCAACCTTGCGAGATTTGAGAGTGGCAACTGGAGTGTTGTTTGAGGCATTGTTGGATGTCGAAGGGGATTTTTCTGGTGACTTTTCAGGTGAGGCAAGGGCAGAATTCTCCGATGAGCACATAGAGTCTTGGTGATCACTAGAAATAGGGAGGAGACAGGTGAGGATGAACAGCTAGTTTCTTCCTCACATGACTCCTTTGGAGTGGCAGAATCAGACTCCGGTGGGGTTTGTTCTTTCGTTGGCTTTTTCTTATGGCAGCTGGATTTCTTCAGGTATTGAAAACCCTTTTTGAGTGGTTCCTCCATGGCCTTCCTTTTTGGGTTTTCAATTGCTTTTTTTCTTGAATCCATGTGAGAAAACAAAAAAAATCAGAGAAAGATTTGAGAAAAAATCGTGAAGAATAGAGAAAACAAGCAGCGTAATAGGGTTTAGAAACTGAAGACTGACGTGAAAAATATTAGGGCAAGAATTTATGGCAGGTGGTGATTTTGAAGCCCTAAAGAGAGTTATACCAAAAATAGAACTCTATCCTAAGTGAGTGTACATAGGCAATCGTGTGAGCACACAACATCCCAAAAGAACATTAGAAATTTTCAAAAAACTATACTTTATTGAACAATTTTAAAAGCAAAATAATAATAATAATAATAATAATAATAATAATAATAATAATAATAATAAAATAATAAAATAAAATGATGAAATGTTTCACGTGAATTTTTTAAGGTCAAGACAGTCAATCTGTGCAAAACATCCTAATATATCAATTTTTCAATCTTAAAAGGCACAATAACTCATAGCAAGTTGTCAACATAATGCGATCAAAACAACACTTCCTTAACCACACACAAGAGAGATAAAGTAACAAGAGCTTGTCTAAGTGTGTGGTAGTGTCCTCAAGGGGGGTTAAATGATACATTGGTCAAATAATTTTTGCAAGAGAAACTCCCCCTTCCCTTATGCGCTACAAATTTTTTTTTTTGATTAATTTCTTTTCACACTGAACAAGAGGCAATTAACTCTCAAAAACATAACCAAAATGTAGCTTTCACACTTGCAAGAAGATAATCCTCTTAATGGTAGATTTTCCAAGATATAGGGGTCTCGAAAAATCATAAAATTACTCAAAATAACTTTCACACTTCAAGCAAGGTAGCTCTTTCATAATGGTGACAAGAATGGACAAATAACTCATGATGAGATAAGGTCATGTTATAGAGAGAGTCTCAGTGGACACAACATACTAGAGTTAGCACACATATAAGAGAAAACAAGTGACAATTAGAGTGCTAGCACATATCAAAGACCTTGACAAACAAAAATAAAAGTAGCATGTTCATGCTTTAGTCATCAATAGAAATGAAAAAACTACTCAAGTTGAAGCAGTCTAATGGACTTCCTTAAGAAAACAAAATATCAAAGTCAAGTGTTTTTGTAAATAAATCAGCCAATTGGGATTTTGTGTTCACATGAGCAAGTGCAATGAAGTTCTCCTCAACTAACTCTCTAAGGAAATGATGTCTTATGTCAATGTGCTTAGTCCTAGAATGTTGGACTGGATTCTTAGAGATGTTAATGACACTCGTGTTATCACAAAAAATAGTCACACAATCTTGATTAACACCATAACCATTCAACATTTGCTTTAACCGTAAAATTTGAGTGCAACAACTCTCTACAACAATGTACTTAGCCTCGGCAGTGGATAAGGAGATTGCATTTTGCTTCTTGCTATACCAAATGACAAGATTGTTTCCAAGGTAGAAACATCCACCTGAAGTACTCTTTCGATTATCCAAACTTCCTGCCCAATCCGCATCATTGTGTTTAACCAAACGATTGTTAGAATCAAATGAGTATCAAAGACCAAAATCACACGTACTTGAAACATATGTCATGATTATTTTCACTGCATTCAAATGCAACTCAGAAGGGTTAGATTGAAATCTAGCTCAAACACCAACTCTAAAACAAATATCAAGTCGGCTTGCAGTCAAGTAAAGAAGACTTCCTATCATGCTTTGGTATATCTTATTCTAAACTTTTTTACCATGTTCATCTTTGGACAGTTTAAGGGTAGCCCTCATAGGGGTTCTAGCATGCTTTGCATTCTCTAGACAAAATCTTTTCAACATGTTTCTAGCATACTTTGATTGGGAAACAAACATGCCATTATCCATTTGTTTAATTTGAAGTCTAAGAAACATTTTCAACTCCCCAACCACACTCATCTCAAACTCATTTTTTATCAAACTAATGAATTCAAGTGCATGTGAATGAGATGTAGAACCAAACACAATATCATCAACATAAATCTGTGCACACAAGATTTCATTGTTAGCATGCTTGATAAAGAGGGTTTTGTTGGCATTACCTCGTTCATAGTTATGCTCAAGAAGGAAAGTTGTCAACCTTTCATACCAGGCTTGTGGGGCTTGTTTCTACACATAAAGTGCTTTCTTCAATCTAAACACATGACTATGTTTGTGGGGGTCTTGAAAACCAATCGATTGTTTAATATACACTTCAGTGAGCATTCCATTCACAAAGACACTTTTCACACCATTTGGAACAATTTTATCTTGAGGCAACAGACAACAACAAGCAATAAGCGGATTGACTCAAGTCGAGCAACAGAAGCAAAGGTTTCATCAAAGTCGATTCCCTCAACTTGAGTATATCCATTTGGTACACATCATTCCTTTCAAATTGTTCTAATTCTTCTTGCATGGCCTCAATCCAATTTTCATCTTTTAAACCTTGCTTGGCATTCTTCGGTTCTGCAAGAGACACATAACAAAGATGGTTAATTTCATTTTGTCTTCTTCTTCTTGTAACCATTATCTCATTTGGATCTCTAATCATGGTCGAAGATGGATGAGCATTTTGAACCCACGTTGGTGGATCTTTTCTTCTTTGGTTTCTTCTTTGAATACTCTTATCATAAAGATCAACAACCAGCTCAATCCCTTCATTTTGCAATGATGAATCTGAGGATGAATCTTTGCATGGAGTAGATTTAGATGTTGTAGCACCAGAAGTGGGTGACAACACATTTAAAGAAGGCCTAGGTTCAAGTGATTCGAAAGTGTTCACACCATCTTGTGTGGACACACGAGGAGCAAATATGTCATGAATTTCACATTCTTATGAATATTCTAAAAAAATCTTCTGTATCACTAAACATAACATTAATGGATTCTAAGCCGTGTTGATAGCTTCGGCCCAAAGTCTTGTAGGAAGCTTATTGGCATTAAGCATCGCCCTAGCCATCTCTTGAAGTACTCCGTTTTTCCTTTCCACAACACCATTTTGCTGTAGTGTTTTTGGTGCTAAGAATTCATGGAATATGCCTTGCAAATCACAAAAATTAGCAAAATCAGCATTCTCAAATTGTTTACCATGGTCACTCCTAATTCTCACAATCTTTGTAGCCTTGGAACTCTTCTCAACAAGCAACCTTTTAGCTAACTTTTGAAATGCATTGAAAGAATCAGATTTCTCATGCAAGAAGTCAACCCGAACATATATTGAAAAATCATCAACACAAACAAATACATAGCTCTTACCTCCTAAACTCTCGATTTGCATAGGATCCATTAGATCCATATGAAGTAATTCCAAAACACATGAGGAATTGAGATTAGATAAAGTTTTGTGAGATATTCTGGTTTGCTTACCTTGTTGACATGGACCACACATATTACCTTTTGGAGGTTCAAGTTTTGGTAGTCCTTTAACCACTTCATTTTTTGAAAGTCTTACCAAGTCCTTGAAGTTAATGTGACTAAGTTTCTCATGCCACAAGTTTGTGGAATCTATTTTTGAGCTAAAACATGACACACGGTTAGAAAGCAAGTAAAAATTGTCATTTAACCTTTTTCCCTCAAGTAAAGAAACACCTTTACCGTTTAAAATTTGACACTTGTCCTTTGAGAATTGAACCACAAATTTTTTGTCACAAATTTTATTAATACTGATCAGATTAGCTTTCAAACCATCAACAAGTAAGACATCTTTCAAAATAGGAAAATGAGGAAGCACAATTGACCATTTGCCAAGAATTTTACCTTTCTTTCCATCCCCATAAGTGACATGCCCACTATCAACCGATTCAAGTTCAGTCAAGAGGGATTTATTACCTGTCATATGCCTTGAACAACCATTATATAGATACCAGAGATCATTTTGAAATGTAAGCAAAGAGGTATGAGACACAAAACAGTTCACATTAGCCTTAGGTTTCCAAATTCTTTTGGAAGAAAAACCATTGTTAGCATTATGATTTACATTAGCAATAAAACTATGGTATTTAAGAACTTTCTTCAAGTAAGCAATAAACTTGAAGCATTTGGGTCTGATGTGACCTTTCCTTTTACAAAAATGGCAGATAGGAATGAATTTTGATACCTTTATAGCTTGTCTCACAGCAGTACCTTTAGCAAGAGTTTCGGTGGCCTTCATAAACGTGCTTGCACCAGCTTTCGATATGCAAGCACCGGGACTGAAGTCCAAACCATACCAATCTTTGAATGATTTTCCTTGACCAAGGACTTCATCAAGCTTAAGAGAACCTACATTCAACTTATTAATGATGGCCTTAGCCTTAGTTAGTTTAGCAATAAGAACAATAATCTTTTCAGACAAGACTTTCTTTTACTTCAACAAAGTAGCATTCTCAATATCAAGAGATTGCAACTTTTTCACAGCCTTTAGCCATTAGTCATACATTTTATCATATGTCTCTTGTTGCTTAACATAAATATCAACAGCGTCATCTGAAACCTCATTCTTACCATCTTCTTGGTTCATGGTGAAGGCAAGAACATTTTCATCATCATCTGAATCATCATCATCACTCTTATCATGCTCACTCTCACTCAAAGTGGCAACCATGGTCTTACCTTTCTTCTTTTTCAGTGTGTTAACACACTTAGATTGTATATGCCCAAAGCCCTTACATTCAAAATAGTTGATACCTTTATTTTTCATTTCTTTATCTTTTGAAAATCTTTTTTATAAAGGTACCAGGGGTTTGATGATCATAAGTATTTTTCACAAAAGCTTTTCAACATAGCTACTATCATGAGGCTTTTGCATGTTTTTCTTAAGAAACTTAGCAAAATTCTTTGTAAGTAAAGCACAATTTTCATCATCCAATGAACTAAAATCACAATCATCAAAAGGATCAGAATCAACCTCATGTTTGAGAGCCAAACCTTTGCTCAGTTTTTGTTTATCCCAACGTTTCAGATTCAATTCATACGTTTGGAGAGAGCCAATGAGTTCATCAATGTCCATGGCATCCACATCTCAGCATTCTTCAATGGTGGTCACTTTTGACATAAACCTTTGAGGTAAAGAGCAAAACACTTTCCTAACAAGTTCAACATTAGTCTATGTTCTTCCCAAAGCAAAACATTCATTAGAAAAATCACAAACTCTACCATAAAAATCAGTTATAGTCTCATCATCATCCATGTTCAGATTTTCAAAATCAGTGACAAGTCTTCTAAGCTATTTCTTTTAACGGCACTAGTTCCCCTCATTCTTGACTTGAAGTCTATTCCAAGTATCTTTAGCAAGCTCACAATTAGCTATGACTTTCATTTGGTTCACATTAACAACATTAAAAAGAGTATGAATGGCTTTAGAGTTACAGTTTGTAAGTGTTAACTCATCAACGGTCCAGGCAGCAATCGGTTTAGGTCTAGACACTTCATTTTCAACAACAACTAGGGTTGTCCAACCATTCACAACTGTGGACTAGACTCTTTCATCTATAGACTTAAAAAAAGCATGCATTCTAGGTCTCCATGTATAATAGTTAGGTTCTTCTAACAGAGGTGGCCTATGAGTAGATCTTCTTTTAGTAAAGAAACTCATGATGAAAAACAATCAGACAGATGCTAACACAGCAAATGGCAGTGCACACACAGACACGTAGCAGATCTAAAATAAAATGCAACACATAACATATTTTGTCCAAACACAAGACCACTCAGATGCACACAGAATCAACCAAAATGGGTAAGGATCAACTGAAGCAACTTATTAGGACACGCTCTAATACCACTTGTTGGGAGAGTAACTTGTTGGTTAACTTACTTTAGTGTATGGTTACCCATTTTAAATGCAACGAAAATATTACTAAGTTGATTAAGCAAGTCAAGTTAGAACGAATCACAAATAATAACAAGCTGTAAATGTAATGCACACCAGCATATACATGGTTCAACTAAATCCACTTTTAACCTACATCCATGGGACCTCGCCCAAATCAAAGCAATCCATTAAGTAAAAAACACATTACAAAATAATGTTCAAAGTTGATCTAAGATACAATAAAAGAACCCCTTGTTCAGCTTTACACTTAGCACCACACTCTAAATCCTTAACGTGTAGCAACTCCTTGGACCTTCTTCACGCTGGGAACACACATGAGAACAGCTTGTGAACTACCAAGCTTCAAGCACTAACACCATGCACCAGCATCAGCATCAGCATCAACATCAGCATCAGCAAAGGAACCACGTTCCAAGAGCCATCAAGTTAATGAATGATATGGTGAGGTTTTGGCACACAATAGAAATGAACCTATGAACCTTATGAGAAAGAATACTCTAAGAAATTTCAGAGCACAATAAAATAAAAGATCAAAAGGTTGGATTCAAAGACACAAGATGAGATGATATATAGTGTAAGGTTTCTTGCTCAACATATATGTGCCTCATCAACGAACAAGGGGCTGACCCATGTTTGTCTAAATAAGGAAAGTATTCCTTCTTTTGGTTTGGACCATAAAACAAATCGAGAAACGAAACTTTATTCCCTAGGACCACTTAAGGATACTATGACACATGTAAAAGGTCCTAAAAAGTAAGAGACAAAGATAAACAATATTTTTTTTACTTTATTAGACAAGCAACTCGTGTTGGGTTGCAAATATCTGCAGCGAGAGTGTAAGCACAAACTTTTATGCACACACACTTGAAACGAACCAAGCCAAGACAAAAGTCTGGCAACCAGTGTGCACACAAAACTGATGTTCGCACACACAACAAAGAAAACAAGCCAAATCATAAGATTGGCAACTAGTGTGCACACATAACTGTTGTGCACACACAACTCATAAGTTTGACAAATATGAATATTCCACAAATGTCATAGGTAGGAAATGTGTATAAGAGTTATATGGGACAAGTTATAGCAGGTAAAAAGAAAGAAAAATCAAGGGTAGATATATACAATAAGGCTCAACGGGGTGACTAAGGATAATTACATATAAGGTTGGCTTGAAAGGCTCAAAATGTCCAAAGATGGCCTAAATCATTTCTTAAATCATGCATTGTCTAGAATTTCGCCTCAAGTGATCATCAAATAGCTTCTAGAGTTTTTAAGGATCTCATAAAAATCATAGGAAGATTACACACAAAACATCCCTAAATGCTAGAATCAACCAACCAAACATACCACGTACTTGAGAGTTTCAAACTAGAACAAAACCAACATCTGGAATAGTTCTTCGACTAGGGTAAAAATTGACCTCTCCTATTCACTACATGTCATTGCAATCATGTTATCTCATAGATATTTGACATAATATAGGAAACACAAAGATTCCACAAACTCACAAATAATTTACAGGCATGCATAAACATGAAATCATAAACATAAATTTCATACTTTCCCACCCCCAACCAAATTCCTACATTGTCTCCAATATAGCCATCAACACATATTAGAGGTGAAAAGGGAAAGAAATGAGTTACCCCCCTTGATTAACAGATCGTAAAGCACCGGAAGTAACTCCATTGAATGCGCATCCCTAGTCAACATGAAATCTACCTACACAAAAGAAAGAACACAGAGTCTTGGAATAGAATATATGTTGTCAATTAGTCATCAAAAAGTTTACAGAAATTAAAACAAACACACTAATAAGAAAAAATGAAATCAACATAAAAGCAAATAAAGTTTAAACTGAAAACAAAATAAAAGTAAATAAACAAAGATAAGAAACAAAACAGTAAATGGAAACAAAAGAAAATAAAACAACAAATCCAAAAGTGTGTCGTGGCTTGAATTTCTGCGTTGCCTCGTGACATGGTTTTTCTGGGAGAGGACATGAATATCGCTGAAATGTGCCATGGCATGGATCCTTGTGTCATGGCGTGATGTGGTTTTCTCGCGAACAAAAGTGTCGAAGTGCACCTCGGCGTGGTGCAATCATGCCACAGTGCCACAGCGACTGCATTGTGTGTCAAATGCCAAAATTTGTCGCATCGCAGGGAACGTGTGTCGTCACGTGACAATGAAACAGTTACACTGATAATGCCAAAATGTGCCGCAACACAAACATATTGCGCCATGCATGAATTGACTTTCCTGTAAAAAAAAAAAAAAAAAAAAAACAAAAGTCAATTCCCTATGAAAATGCAACAACATAAACAAAATAAAATAATGGAAATGAAATAAAATGTACTGAAAAGAAGTAAAACATCAACATGCATAAAACAAAAATTAAACAAACAAAAACAGCAAAAATTAGACACACAAAAGCAACATAAATCAAGTCAACATCACTGGAAATCATAGAGAAACTTAACAGTCCTCGGCAACAGTGCCAACAACTTGACAGACATACAAAGTTTAATCCTTCGTAAGTGCACGAGTCACAATCGTAACATAGTGCACAAGTCAGGGTTGATCCCATAGAGACTGGAGATGCTCTTGCGATCCTAGTAACCATGCCTTGATGAGCATAACAACAATGAAATAAAGAAAACATATAAACGACATTAAAATAAATCTAAATCTAACTATCCGCAAAGAATCCTAGGGCTCTAACTCCATCATAATTATTAGGCTACATGTTCATCATCAAACTATCGTTCTCCTCACTCCATTCTAGGGTTCGTATATCATTGGGTTCAACCTAGTATTTTCATCATCTAAACTAGCTAGTGGTGTATAGCCTAGTCTAATCACGAGACAAAAAACAATCAATACCCAGGCAAGGCTACAAATAAGTCATTCCACACACAATCTTGTTTCATACAATCAATTAACTAACATCAAGGTTGATCAAGCCCTAATATCAACTAAAGATTGAATTAAACGCAATGAATGAATCTAGAGTATAATAGAATGGATCAAACAAACATAATAACAATAAAATACAAGCCTTCAATTAGATCACATCAAATCCCTAGAAAACAAACTACAACATAAAGGAAAATAAACAACAACACCTGGAACCGTAATCTAAAGAACAAAGAATGAGGAGAGGAAGAGAACCTCCTCTCCTCTCCTCTCCAAGGTCCTCCTTTCGAGGAGCCCTAAATGTATTCCAATCCCTAAAATGTGTATATAAAACCTAAAACTTGTTAAAAATGGACTGAAGCTACCTTTATATAATTTTTAGACAAAATGGCAAACTTGTAAGAACTAGTCGCCAAAATTAGGGTTGGAAATGTGACATTTTTACATTCTACGCGATTTGCATCACGACACGTTTCCAGGCGATTTCTTCTTTGACAAAAAACATGTCACGCCATGATACAGTTTAATTGTGTTGCAACACCACACAGATTTTGCTGATTTGTGCTGCAGCATTGTCAATCTTCACTACAGCGCAACTTAGGTTGTGCCGATATGTGTTGTAACGCAAGAAACAGTGATGCAATGCAATTTACAATTTACTCTTTTTCTTCATGCCTTAATTTATTAGCACCCGAATGGGTCCAGGATGTCTGAACACCACCACAAGCACGAATAATCCATCTTTTTTGTACTTGAACACCTGAAAACACGCACAACACTCGTGATTCCAAAAGATAACAAAACATACAAGGAATCTCATTATAAATCGTGCATTAAACCTTAAATTCCTTACAGTTTCACCCCCAAATCACTAAATAAATATGCATTCCAACACTCATCAAGGACACAAATAATATGATAAGGTTATCATAATTTTGAACAATGCTGTCGAAAAGCAGTGATTGATCTCACTTGTCAAGGTTGTTTACCGACAACCTAATGCAACACCTAATTTTACCTCACTAAATTCTAATGCAAAGTCGTGTAGTAACAAATGGCAAGTAAGGGTCTTTCCCACAGAGGATTTGCGAACTCAATTAATTATCTACTTCAAACAGGGTTTGTCACGAATTATAAAAACTCAACAAAAACTATCAAACTAAAATCAAACAAAATAAAACAAGGAAACAATCACAAAAGAGATAAATAAGAGAAACTAGATTGAAGGTTTATTCGCCACCACTAGACATGAATTACATATAATAAAAGCACTCTTTAATTTCAATTAATAAATAATAAATATAGTATGGTAAATTGATGAACATAACATATTGTATAATCAAGTGATGTATAGCATAACAAATTTAATAATATAATAGCTTAGTTAAATATACTATGGTAAATTGATGAACATAACATATTGTATAATTAAGTGAAATATAGTATGACAAATTTAATAATATAATAGCTTAATTAAATATAATGTGGCAAATTTATGAGCATAACATATTGTATAATCAAGTGATATATAACATGACAAATTTAATAACATAATAGCTTAATTTAATAACAAAATCTAATCTACTGAGTCTTTATTGATTTATTTAAAATATAAATAAAGATAGAGAGTTGGTTATTTTCAAATGCTGAATTAAATGGGTATGAATTATAAATTGTTGTTTATTTGTTTTTTAGAGCATGAATTGGAAAGTTGGTGTATATTTTTTATTCGAACGACTTAGTCGAATAGTTATTTACGAGTTAGTCAAACAATCATGAACTGATCGTTTTGTTAATCGAATGAACTCGAACAGTCATCCTATGTTCATTCGAGGTCGATCACGACTTCGAACTCTTTCATGCTTATCGAACGAGTTTCGAACAGGGGTGTTCATTCATGTTCGGTTCGATTGTAGGCCTAGTCTTGGCAAGACGTTTCTCCTTGCGTGTTCAAGGATCGTGCACATCAATACACTCACCAGTCCCCTTTCACTGGACTCCTTCCAAATAAGGTTTCACATGGTGCCCATTGACTTTGAATGTCTCATGAGTCCTTGGATTTAACAATTCAACCACTCCATGGGGAAACACTTGAACCATTGGAAACGATCCACTCCATTTTGACTTCAACTTTCTTGGAAAAAAAGTTAAAATGAGAGTTAAACAAAAGAACTTTCATTCCCCAATAAAGAGACTTATGAAGTAGGCCTTTGTCATGTTAACGTTTAGTTCGTTCTTTATAGATCTTGGCATTCTCATAGGCTTCATCCCGAATCTCTTCTAACTCATTCAGTTGAAGCAAACGCTTCTTGCCCACCTTTTCCAAATCCATGTTTGGCTCTTTGATTGGCCAATAGGCCCTATGCTCAAGTTCAATGGGCAAATGTCATGCCTTACCAAAAACAAATCGATAGGGACTCATTTCAATAGGTGTTTTGTACGTTGTGTGATATGCCCATAATGCATCATTTAGCTTTATTGCACAATCCTTTCGTGAAGGTGACATACCTTTTCTAAAATTCCCTTGAGTTGCATGTTGCTCACCTCCACTTGGCCTAAGGTTTGAGGATGATAGGGAGTTGCTACTTTGTGGGTGACATTGTATTTCTTCAACAACCCATCAAAGAGTTTATTGTAAAAATGACTTCCTCCATCACTAATGATTGCCCTTGGCATCCCAAACCTAATGAGTATCACATCTTTCAAGAATTTTACAACACATGTAGCATCATTAGTTCAGGTATAGCCTCAACCCATTTGAACACATAATCAACAACAACTAATACATATTCAAAACCATGTGAAGATGGAAAAGGACCCATAAAATCAATTCCCCATATATCAAATAGCTCATCCAAAAGATTATTGGTTAAAGGCATCTCGTTCCTTTTGCTAATGCTACCACTCCTTTGACACTTATCACAATGCAAGCAAAAATTATAAGCATCTTTAAAGAGAGTATGTTAGTGAACGACCCAGTTACGCAGCGGAAAACAAAAACATAAACTACATGGATCTTTCCTTAGAACCAAGATCTGGGTACAAAAATCACAGTTTATACAATATATATATTAAATCTGTAGAAAAATCTTTTCAAGGTTTAAGGAATCATACACATGTTTGGAGGCTCCTCCAACTTTGTCTCTGAATGTATTTGCTACTGACCCAAGTGTAGGATCGAACCGATGTAGTCCACACGAAGATAATCGCAATGAACTAAAGAGGGATTTGCTAGATCCTCTTTAGCATTAAGAACAAAGAAGAAATAAGAGTATTTGATTTTTAGCTAAACCAAAAATCTGGCATGAGAGTGAGAGAGAGGGGCTGTTGTGTTTTTCTCTTTTCCAATGAAAAGAATGAAATTAAAAATCTCTACACTTTTACAATTAAACTTTTTCTTTTATAGTAAAGTTTAATTGCCCTATTCCCATATGGAATAGGCTTGGGCTCCAACCCAAACACTCCTTGTTTCCAAACACTCCCAATTAGATATTTATTTTAATTTCATAATTATCTCAATTAAAATCAATTAATATATATATTAACATTTAACAATAATGATAATTTATTTAAATATATGCGAACACATATTTAAACGTAATTTCACTCATTTAATTTTTCTAACAAATTAAATAAAGGCTACGACCTCAGCAAAGTTAATTGCACTGTGAAATTAACAAAATACCTTTTTGCCCAAAAAGAGAAAAACGCCCTTCTTTCTTCCTGGCTCTTAAATTATCTTCTATGTATGTAACCCATAGGCTCCTCATCATACTGGTAGTGTGTAGTATCACGATTAACACCAATTAATCGCCTCACTACACACAGACCAAGATTGGCCCCTAGTAAGGCATCATGGCCACCCGATAGATTCGGATTCAGCAAAGTAGCTACCTGTCAACGATATGGTTACCGTACAATTCGATCCTTTCATCATACGTTATCTCGACGAGACGAAGACATAGAAATAGTGTCAACCTTCGGTTACTCTTGAAATTATGTATTCAGTTCTAGACCAATGACCTGTATTATAATATGGATGGGGCAACAACTCAATCCCAATGTGGCCACAATTTTAGTGTCTGCCATATACTTAATTACATCGTGAGAAAACTTCTCCCGTAACCAGGAGTGATGAATCCCCTGTTTATCCACCATAGTCTTGATACACTCCTCGATGTAGCCAATCACCACCGTATTGATAGCTCTAAATAGAACTGCGTTAGGCTAGTGTCAAACTACACCAATCAGTGCACAAGGCGCTCCAGTGATCTCAAGTCTAAGGATCACATTCACCACCATTCATTAGAGGATTCGTTCCATAGACACTGGGGTTACTATCCATATGGAATCCTCTAGTGGGTCAGTCCAATGAACTTGCGGCAGTGTATTCACCTGTAACAAGCACCCATGTGTTGCACCAGGTTGTCACCAAACAACCTTGACAAGGAGTCAATAATTGATTGGCTCTAGGGCATCTACTCTAACAAAGTAGGCAAAAAAAAAAAAAAAAAAAAAAAGCTTGATTGCAATACCTTAAGGGTTGTTTTCTTACACCAAAATGGAAAAAGGATAAAATGCTCTTATGCTCATCCTCAGGCACACATCTTTGGATGTTTTGATCTTGACAAAGCTTAAACAAATAAGGATTATCCCAAAAATATTGCTTGCAAGTGGATATAAATCTCTTCATTTCCTGAAAAGTAAGGTTAGACCGCAATACACCACAAGCTAAATAATTAACAATATTGGCATACCTGGCTCACGACTTGCAACAAAAAATAGTTCCTCAGGAAAAGTTTCAGCAATGTCTTTTTCTTTATGTTCATGTGTGTTGAAGTGAGAAATTAACTAAGAAATGTGATCCGCAACAAATTTTCACTACCCTTCTTATCCCTTATCTCTAGGTCAAATTCTTGCAAAAGCAAAACCCAACTAATTAATCCTGGCTTATCATTCGGTTTAGTAAATAAATATCTCAATGTTGCATGATCAGAATGCACAATGACTTTAGACCCTACTAAATAAGACCTAAATTTGCATAATGTAAACACGACAACCAAAATTTTTTTTTTTTGGTGGTGGAATAATTTAATTAGGCATCATTGTGTGTTCTACTAGCACAATAAATAACATGTAAACACTTCTCCACTCTCTACCCCAAGACAACCCTCATAATTTCAAAGGGCAATGACCAATTAGGAGCCATGATAATAGGTGTTGACATTAATTTCTCTTTCAAGGTATTAAAAGCAATCAAGCAATCATCATCAAACAAGAAAGGAACATACTTTAGATAACAAGTTACATAATGGGTGACTTATTTTAGAAAAATCTTTAATGAATCGCTTATAAAAAACTGCATGTCCTAAGAAACTCCTAATACCCTTTATTGAAGTTGGGGGTGGCAAGTTAGCAATCAACTCAATTTTTGCTTTATCTACTTCAATACCCTTGCTTGAAATCACATGTCCTAATACATTGCCATACTGAACCATAAAATGACTCTTTTCCCAACTAAGTGTTAAATTACATTCAATGCATCTTTCAAGTACAAGAGTCAATTTATGCTAGCAATCAACAAATGAGGTTCCAAAGACTAAAAAATCATCCATAAATACCTCGATGAATTTTTCCACCATATCTAAAAATACTAACAGCATGCATCTTTGGAATGTGGCGAGGGCATTGCATAGGCCGAATGGCATCCTTCTAAAGGCAGGCGTCCCAAATGGGCAAGTGAATGTTGTCTTCCCTTCATCTTCCAGTGCAATAGGAACTTGGTAATAACCTGAAAAGCCATCAAGAAAACAGTAAAATTTATGCCCTACTAATCTTTCTAGCATCTGATCAATGAAATGAAGTGAAAAATGGTCCTTTTGGGTGGCAATGTTTAGTTTCCTATAGTCAATGCACATTCTCCACCTAATTTTCATCCTAGTAGGCACTAACTCGTTATTCTCATTTTTTGGATACTACATGAACGAGACTAAGCCACTTACTATCAGAGATAGGATAAATTACTCCTATGTCTAAGAGTTTTAAAATTTCCTTTTTCACTACCTCTTGCATGTTAGGGTTTAGTCTCCTTTGGGCCTCTCTAATAGGTTTGGCATCGTCCTCTAAAATTATCTTATGCATACACATTGTAGGACTAATACCCTTAGTGTCACTTGTGCCCAAAATATAGCTTTCCTAAGTCTACTAAGCTCCCTTACTAGTCGCTCTTCTTGGGTTTGGGTCAAGTTTGCTGAAATTATGATAGGATATGTATCTCCCTCTCCCAAAAATACATATTTAAGGTGTTTAGGTAACTCTTTAAGCTCTAGCTTAGGTAAATTTGGCTCGTCCCTATGTGGGGATGTTGGTAACTCTAAGGGTTTACTAGACTTTTCTTGTGGTAAAACAGGAATTACTCTATCTATTATCTCGTGGAATCCCTTAGTTTCCTAATCAAGTGCTTCCTCTACCTTATCAAGTGTTAGCACAACTTCAAGCTTATCTTCTATGTTCTCATGCAAATAAGTAAGTGAGTCCACACAATCAATAAAAGAACACTCATCATATGTAGAAGTAGAAGGAATAGGTAGAGAACCAAACACTTTAAATTTAATGGCCTCTCCCAAGACTGTCATGGATAACTTCCCTTTATGGAAATCTATAATTGTCTTAGTTGTAAACATGAATGGTCTACGCAAAATTGTATGCCCTTTGTCCCTTGAAGGTACTTCTTTCGTCTCCAAGACCACAAAGTCAACGAGAACAATCAGCTTGTCTACTTGCTCCAACAAATCCTCAACTATCTCTTTTGGGTATTTGATTGATCTACCTGCAAGTTAAAGGGTCATAGTTGTTGGCTTAAGCTACCCTAAACCTAGTTGCATGTATATTGAGTAAGGCATGAGATTGATACTTGCTCCCAGGTTTAGCATAGCTTTCATGACTTTCTTGTTTCCCATGGTAATTTTATGTTGAAACTTCCAGGATCTTTCAATTTAGGAGGCAAGTTTTGTTGGAGCATTGCACTAGCAACTTCCGAAACCATGACTTTCTCGTTCTTCTTATATCTCCTCTTTTTGGTGTTGAGTTCCTTTAAAAACTTTGCGTAGGAAGGCATATTCCTAATAACATCCAAAAGAGGCAAGTTAATGTTAATTTTAGAAAGCATATAAAAAAATTTAGAAAATTGCTTATCCTGTTTATTGTCCTTTAGTCAATTTGGATAAGGAATCAGAGGTCTATAAGGCTCCGTCGCCTTATGGAGTGTTGGTGAGGAGAAATCCTTTCTTCCTTCATCCTTATTGATCGGCTTGAACGATTGGACATCCTTTTCTCGCACTTCCTTGGGATTTTCTTGTCTATCACGCTCCTCATCCTAATTTTCTGCATCATATGGTAAGTCATTAGAATTTTTATAATCAAAATAAAATCTTACCACTTCAAAGGACTATGATAGCCTTCACTTGCTCGGGTTGACTCGGTAACTTCCCTTGTTGATGTCCTTGTAGTTGACTCACAATTTACCCAACTTGCACTTCTACCCTCTTCATAGATGCTCCTAAAGAATCTAGCCTTTGATGATTTCTCTCTTGGATTTCTCTACTAACTTGAATAAAGGCATTTAAGCTTTCTTCCAAGGTTTGATTTCTAGGTTGGTTAGGTGGTATGGCTTGGTTTGGAATTTGACTAGGTGTTGGGTTTTGGGTACAGGTGGGATTATTATTAGTCTTCCAGTAGAAATTAAAATGATTTCTCCACCCAAGATTATAAGTGTTTGATAAAGATCATTCCTAGGCTTAGGTTGGTAAGATTCCATCTAATTGGCTTTTTCTTGTTCATTCCCTACATAAGAGTCATAAAACAAAGAACGAGTGTTAGCACCATGCCCTAAAACACCATAAACTCCACATACCTCATTATTTGTTGTATTTTTGGTAGTTAGAAGTTTGACTTGCTTAGTCAATTTAGAAAGTTGCATAGCCATCTCATTGTTGGAGCTTAATTCATGTACTCAAACTCTTCTTCCTCTCACAATCTTTTGTTGCAAATTAGCACCCAACATCTCGCATAGCTCAAATGTTTCAACAAAAAGATTCTCGCCTATTGCTCCACCAGCGGTGTTGTCCACCATATATTGACGTTGTTGTGTCAATCCATCATAGAAAAACCGATTTTGTAATTGAAGCAGGTAATAATGGTGAGGAAATCTGTCCCATGCCTCATGAAATGGCTCTTCTTCCATTTGAGAAAACGTCGTAATCTTGGTCCTCAAGTCAGCGGTCTTTTGATGATAGTAAAATTTTCCCATGAATTTATTGTAAACCACCTCCCATGTAGTCAATGAACTAGGTTGAAAAGTCATAAACCAAGCTTTACCTCTATCCTTCAAGGTGTAGGGAAAACATCTCATCCTCAATTGATCCTCATTGAGTCCTTGCAATAAAAAAGTTTGCAAGTTAGCATAAAAATCTTTTATGAATGTCAAAGGATCCTCATTAGGAACTCTATAGAAGGAAGGAAACATACTATAATGGATATTTTTCAGCTCATAATTCCTAGCTACTTCTCCCAATTGTATGCAAGATGTGGCAGTCCCAATGATTGGCCTTGCATATTCCTTCATCATCCTTTGGTTCCTTGCTGGCTCCATACTTTCCATTTCTTCAAAGCTTTCCTTTTCGTCCTTGGAATGTAATGCCTCTTCTTCAAAGATGTCCTCGGGATGTAGTTGATGTTGTTCAACTAACTTCTGCAAATTCTCCCTTATCCTATGAATATTATCAATTGGTGCTACGAGGTTTTCTCCTAAGGATCTTTGACCTTGCATATACTTGAAACAAAAACTGAGAAAAATTCAAATAAAGCAAAACAAAGAACAAAGAACAAAATTCAAACAAAACTAAGAAAACAAATATAGAATTTAAACACCAATTCCCTGGAAATGACGCTAAAAACTTCTTGTGTAAATTTAATATTTTCAAGTGCACGAATCATTAATAGCTAACGATAAGTATACTCCCAAGGTCAATCTCCCACGGAATTGTAGTGGTCTATATTCTTCATTTATTTTCTTTAACAACTAAACTAAACAATTAATTAAATCCTAAACGCTCTAACAAAAAGATTGATGAAATTAATCTAAAATAAAAATGTAAATTAATTAAAATTAACTAATGCAATCTTATGAATGTGAATTAAATCAATGAGAGTGATAATGAGGATTTAGCTAACTTCTCAACCATGTATTGGAATATTTGGCAAATAAAACAATTAAATCCTAAGTTCAAATTGTTGATATTTCCACTAAGCCATAAAGAATTCCAATGATCATGTTTATTCTCCGTTTATAATTAACTAACTAACTTCTATGATCAAGTTGTTAACTAATTCATCGTAATCTGCACAAGGAAATCACACAACCATCCAAATCAAAACAATGATCATGTATTCAATTTGAACTCTTGTTTAATAGAGCTTAGTTAAGGCAAGATGATCACTAGAATCCTAATTCTCAATTTTAATTATAAAAAGTAGTTGGTCAATCAACAAATTATAATTAAGATCATGATGAACAATTAAACAAGAAACAATCTAAAACTTTCATAAAACAAATCACCAAATATCCAATACAATCATGATAATGAAACTAAACTCCCACAATATATTTAGTTGCTTATAATCAAACTCAAACTAATATACTCAATGAATGAAAAACTAATTGTATTGCAAAATAAGATGTAATTGAAAAGAAATCCTCTATGAATTGAAGTAGATTGATCCTCTTCCTTCTCTCCCTTATTGAAAACTCACAATTTTCTCACACTAAAGCAACAATCTCAAAAACATAAAACTCTCAATTTAGGTCAAAAAGAATAATCCCTAAAATAAATTACAATGTCCTATTTATATTTTTTCTTTGCAAGCAGTGTTTTTGGGAAAGTACAAGCTCAAGTCGGAGTTGGAAAAGGTGGGAGTTTTCTTTTCTTCGCAATCCACGTCGTGGTGTGATTTTATGGCACCGCGGCGCCAAATCTTCCCACAAACCTTAAACTCTTTCACCCCACAATGCTAAATTCTTCACGTTGCAGCATAAACTTTCTGCCTATATCACTCTTGTGCGCTGCAACATACAAAAACTCTACTACAGGGCCATCTAGTTGTTTCACATTTTTCTTCCTCTTTTCAACTCCAATTCTCAACCCCTTTTGCACGATTTCTTCCAAATGCATCCCAAAAGCTCATGTACTTTCAAAATGGTAAAAACCACCTCAAAGTAACATATTCTTAAGATAAAACACACAAATAATAGCCAAAAACATAGCAAAATACTAGGGCAAATATTGGTTTATCATTCATTAATTTTGGTGAACCGAAATTCCGCCTTCTTTGATTCTTGAAGCCATTGAGTTGTTCTAGCAAATCGACCCTTGGTTCTTCGGATTGTCTTCATGTGGATCAATGTTTGTGTGATTCCATTCTTGAATCGATAGTGAAATCAAAGATTTGAAGGAGTCTCCAAACGTAGGTATTATGCTCTAAATCCTTGTATGGATTTATTATTGTATTGATTTTGATTATAAGCATGTAAATGATATAATCTATACCCGGATCTTAGTGAAAAGGTAATTGATTTACCGATTTTATTTTTGTTTTCCACTATGTTTGGTAGATCAATTACTTACAAAGATGAGGCTTGTGTAAACAAGAAATTCAGTGGGAGTGTAGAAGCATTCTTAGTATTATATGTCGATGACATATTTATCATTGGGAATGACATGTCAAACTTGCAAATGGGAAAGACTTGGTTATCCAAGTGTTTCTCCATGAAGGACTTAGGAGAAGCATCTTACATCCTCGATATAAAGATCTATCATGATAGACTCGTAAGTTACTTGGCATAAGTCAGAGTACATATATAGGCAAAGTACTGAAAACATTCAGTATGGAAGAATCCAAGAAAGAATTTCTTCTGATGTCACATGGCATATATCTCTCAAAGAATATGTAAACCCATGCGTCAGCGTTCCGATGCTATAAGGTATGTAATTCTACCCTTAAAAGGATTTTTATCAATAAAAGGTTAAAATGGTCATTTTGCATGCGTTATGAGACTTGAATGTTGTAAAGTGTTAGGAATTGATGATCCTAATAAGAAATATGGTTAAAGGGTCATGAAGGAGGTTAGTAGGGTTAAACGGCACAAACGGTTCCCAAGGGGTATAATGGTCTTTTCATAATAATTTATAGGAATCAAGTATCCATAAAAGTGTATTATGGGTAAATTAGTTTATTATCTTATGGAATTACTTGGTCACCAAGTAGAAAAGAGAAGTCAAATGGCATTAAAGGAAAGTGATAATTATGTTGTAGTAGAAATGACCAAAATTCCCTTATATGCAAATTTATACCAAATGACCCATATATCTAACTTTTGATGGCCAATCCCATTTGGGAATTAAAAAAATGAAATGTTTATAAGATCTTTTCTTGGTTAAGTCGGCAAACACTCTTAGAACACCAAACTCTCTTCTTCAAGTCTTATTTTCCTCCATTAAAGGCTTTAATTCAAGCTCTCTCTCAAAATTTTCATAGGATTTCAAGTTGAATTTCGAAGGAGATCACCCTCCACACTTAAAGAACTTCAATTTCAGGGTTTAAGGTGAGTTTCAAAACCCCAATTTGATGTGATTTTTAGTTAAAAGAGAAATTCATAAGTGGTTATGTGTGTAAGGCAGAAAAGGGTGAACCTTTGGAGCTGAGGAAGAGTGCCTTTGTGCTTTGAATATTAAGGTAGGGAAAAAAAATCTCCCTTATGACTACAATTGATAACACCTAGGGTTGATGAAATCTATATATGTAATTTGAGTGTGATCCTATGTTTTGGTTATGGATTGTTTAAACAGGTGTGTTGATTGGTGTATATGTGCATATGGAGGATGATTATGCTAATTAAGAAATTTGTAGTTGGACGATGTTTTGACACTTTTTGGTATTGTAAAAAGGGAGGGTTTTTATGGCTTTTTATACTTAGAATGATATGGAAGATACTATGAATGTGCAAATGAATGTGACATGGTTAAAAAAGAAAAGAATCTGGATTTGGCTTTTTAAGACTTATATTGTACATGCTTTGCTGAATCAGTCATAACTGAAGTTATAAAAGTCTGATTGATCTGATTTTTTAAGTATTCAAAATTGAGAAATAAAGCTAAAACTTTTATGTTTTAGCCAAAAATCAATTCGAATTGGCAGATGATGAAAACATTGCTTGAAAAAGTGACGAACAGTATGGCATCCACCTCCTTAATAAAAATTCCCATCTTTTTTATAATTTCTAATAAACCATTGAATAATCTTACTGTTGAAATTCCTTATGTTGTATGAGAAATCGAATGAATTAAGTTAATGAATTTAATAGGAAAATATTCATGTCATGGAGTTTTGCTAAATTGATTGATTAATTGTGCAATTGGCCAAGGGCACATGTTAAATGAATGAATAGTATGATTGAGCATGGGAGATGTTATCCCATATGTTTTCATTCATAATGGTAATGCTTATAGCTTATTTAGTTGACTTATGTAAAAATTTATGAAATGTTAAAGAATGAATTACATGAGTCTCTTGAGGTATAAACCAAGATCGGAGGAATGGAATCTCTGTGGAAACCATGAGTCTTTTGAGGTGACGACCACGAACAAGGTAATGGTTCAAATGAATCCGATCGGATAATTAAGACCAATGAAAACATCAAGTACAAAGACAAAAGAAATAGGCATGCCATGTTTATGAATATTGCATAAGTCATATATGTTTTATGTTATATTATGTATGGTTATGTTATGACTTGTGTTTATGCGGAAAGTCCAAAGTGTATGACATGTTTTATGAACTTGATAATGTCAATGAATGAAGGTCATGTCTTGTAGGTAGGTAAGGTCCTGAGTAATGTGCTTGTATAATGAACCTTAATAGTTTATAAATGGTCATATTCCCTTACTGAGCCATTAGCGCTCACCCCACAAAATTTTTTAAAATGTTTTGCAGGTAAGGATTGAAGCTTGAAGCTGGGAGAGGCTATTGGGGAATGACATGCGCATGAAGGAATGTTTTTGCTATGTTTTGAATTTTTGTTGTAAAATAACATCAAATGGTTTTTGGTTTATGGATGTTGAAGTAAATATGTTTTAATAAACCTAGCATGACCATTTCCTTGTCAAATGAATGAAAAATGTTAAATGATATTTTATACTTATGATATTAACTCCGTAGGAAGCTAAATTTCTTGAATCCTTTTATGGATATGGGATGTTTAGTATCATGCTTTAAAAAAAAAAAAAAAAATGCAGAGACAAAACAGACAAAAGTATAGGTTTTGAAACAAACTCATTTCCTAAGCATGTCTTTTCTAGGTTCTCAATGGCTAAGGGATACTTAGGAAATACCCGGCTAGGGAAGGGTTTTACAGTTGGTATCAGAGCACAATTTTGGGTGCTCTAAATGATGTTTTGATTGAATTGTTATAGTTATTTTATATTTAATTGATGTTGGAAATGGTGTTTGTAAGTAATGGAAGTATCATTCCTCATGCATCCCCAAGATACTCTCTCCAGCCGATTGCTGTAAGTGTTTTCTTTACTTGCTTAGTGAATAGAATTAGCTAACGTTGATTGAAATTTGTGTGAGTAAAGGGTATGGCTATGAGTCGTTCACGAAAGGTTAATAGGAGGGGCGAGGAGAATGTCAATGAAGCGAGCACTAGTGAGCCGGTAGCACCGACTACCAATGCGCCCCCTAATAGTGGACCAACTATTTCTACCCAAAATGCTTATGTTTTGGATGAGGCTGCAATCAACAGGATAATTCAGGCAGCCATTAGTGAGGCCTTTAGGAGGGTTACCCCGGAAAGTATAAGTAACCAAGTGAACACAAATCCCTCAGTTCCAGTAGTCTAGCCTCAACTCCAAATACCAGTTCCACCTCCAGTAACCAAACTAGTTATGCCGATGGGTGCTACACCTTCTAGTCAAGTGGAACCAATCTATAATCTTTCTCAAAAGCACCAACCTCAAAAGTTTAGTGGTTCAAACGATCCGGCAGTGACAGAGGAGTGGTTAGAGACTGTCAAACGAGCAATGGCCTTGTTTCCCATGAGTGACTAGGAAAAAGTCT
Organism: Pistacia vera; assembly: GCF_008641045.1. Lineage (NCBI taxonomy): Eukaryota > Viridiplantae > Streptophyta > Magnoliopsida > Sapindales > Anacardiaceae > Pistacia > Pistacia vera. The sequence goes on from NW_022196042.1 coordinate 449,673, forward strand.
GTTATGCTTCCTATTTGTTGAGAAGAGATGCCCGGGTATGGTGGAAGCTAATAGAGAATACCTATGTGACGAGTGCCCTTTCTTAGAATGAATTCAAAAGGCTATTTGAAGTAGAATACCAGTCGGCGGACATTTATCTGTGAAGACTCAAGAGTTCATGAAATTGAAGCAGGGTAATATGACTGTTAGAGAGTATACTATAATGTTCAACTCCCTAGCCTGTTTTGCTCCTACTATGGTGAGTACTCAACAATGCCGATTAGAGAGATTTGTTAATGGATTGCACCCAAAAGTTGCCCAGATTGCTATAGCGGGTGGTCAGCCTCCCCAGACTTATAGTGAGGCCTTGGAACGGGCATTGAGAGCAGATATTTATGTGAATAAGGAGAGGCAGATGGAGAACCCCATGTTGGTGATTGGTAGTTCTAGTTCAGGCCAGACAGCAGTTCAAAAAGTTAAAGTGGGGAATTCCACTTAGGCCCCGGAGGACAAAGGTAAAAGAAAGTTTCAGCAAAGATTTCAAAAGAAAGGCGGCAAGAATAAGAGTACTCCATAGCAACAACAGAGAAAGAACAATCTTCCCTATTGTCAAAAATGTGGGAGGCAACATAAGGGGGATTGTCTATTAAGGACCAATGTGTGTTTCAAATGTAAACAACCGAGACATATGGAAAATGACTGTAAAGTTACCTAGCTACTTCCCTTTAGACTATTGGAGGTTCGACTGCTAGAGTTTACTCAGTGGCTTAGAAAGAAGCCGAAGCCAGTCCATCTGTAGTTACTGGTTAGTTACAGTTCCACTCTACTTCTTTATATGTACTGATTGATTCTGGGGCTACCTATTCTTTTATCTCATATGGTATTATAAAAAAAATAGGTTTAAAGCCTAGTAAAGTGGAACATGTTGTTAAAATTGAGATGCCTAATGGGGAGAATTATGTTACTGATAAGTTGTTAATGGGGGAAAGTATAGTGATTGATAGGCATTAGTTGAATGTTGATTTGATTGTTTTTTATATGCCTGATTTTGATATGATTTTGGGAATGGACTTCCTGAGCAAATATGGTGTATTGATACACTGTTGGAAGAAGAAGACCAGGTTTAATTTAGATGTTGGAGACAAATTCACCTTTGGGGAAGGTCATCTACACAGAATGATGATAAGCGCAATGAAGGCATGAAGATTGTAAGGAAGGGTTGTACAGGGTACATAGCTAATGTGGTGAATAAAGAAAAGTTTCCAGACTTTGGTGTTCGGCATGTACCCATAGTACGAGAATTCAAAGATGTATTTCCAGAAGATTTGCTAGGACTTCCTCCAGAAAGAGAAGTGGAGTTTTGTATAGAGTTATCTCTTGGTACGACACCAATATCTAAAGCGTCATATAGAATGGCTCCAGCAGAGTTACAAGAGTTAAAGAAGCAACTTCAGGAGTTGTTGGATAAAGGTTTCATTCTACCCAGTCATTCTCCAGGGGGAGCTCCTATTTTATTTATCAAGAAAAAAGATGGTTTGATGAGCATGTGTATCGATTACAAGGAGCTAAATAAGATGACGGTGAAAAACAAGTATCCATTGCCAAGAATTGATGACTTGTTTGATCAGTTAAAGAGAGCTTTGGTGTTTTCCAAGATTGATCTTCGGTCAGGCTACCATCAAGTGAGGGTTGCTGACAAGTATATTCCTAAGACTGCATTCTGAACCAGGTACAAGCATTATGAATTTATAGTGATGCCATTTGGATTGACTAATGCACCAACGGTGTTCATGGATTTGATGAATAGGATTTTCCATAATTGTTTGGATAAATTTCTGGTAATTTTTATAGATGATATCTTGGTCTATTCCAAAACAAAGGAAGATCATGAAGAGCATTTGAGATTTGTGTTACAAAGACTAAGGGAGAAAAATTTATATGCTAAGTTCTCCAAATGTGAGTTTTGGTTAGATCATGTTAGTAAACTGATTAATGAAGTTGTTAAAGCTGTTAATCAGTTGTTAAAGCTGTTAATCAGTTTAAGAAGTTTGTTAAAAAGTTGTTAAGTCAGTTTTATCGTTGTAACAGCTTTGTAGTCTGTTTTACATCTCTGTAATAGTTTTGTATTCTGTTTTTGTTTTACGTCTTTTGCTCTGTTTTTACTATAAATATCATGTTACTGTACTTCTCTTTCAAGAGTTAAAAATACAGAAGAATTTCATATCTCTTTTTCATTGTTCTTCCCTGTTTTCTTCGTACCTCTCACATGGTATCAGAGCTATAGACAAACGTCATAAATGGTTGATCTCTCTCAATCAAAATACCTCAACTCACAAGTTGACTTCTGAAATTGAAAGTTCTTCAGTATCTCCAGCCATGGCGTCTTCATCCCTACCTGTTATCTCTCCCAAACTTACCAGAGATAATTATAGATTCTGGAAATCACAGATTCTATTTGCAGCAGGTTCTCATGATCTGGAGGAACATCTCACCGGTTTGATTTCGTGTCCAGTCCCCTTTATCAAGATCCAAAGTGAAAGTTCTAATGGAGTTACAGAAAAGAAACCTAATCCAGCTTATGTTTAGTGGAAAAAGACAGATAAATCACTAGTAAGTTGGCTTCTTGGATCCATATCTGAATCAATGTTTTCTGTTGTGTCAAAGTGTCAATTTTCTGTCGAAATGTGGATTGTTTTAGAAAAAGAGTTTCTTACTGAATCTAGATCTAAAACCTTACATATCAAGAACTTACTACAAAATACAAGGAAAGATAATCTAAGTATTCATGATTACTTCATGAGAATGAAAGGATTTGCTGAAGTTTTATCTTCTAGTGGTATAATAGTCTCTGATGAAGAATTTTTAAACTACATTCTTGATGGCCTAACTTTTGAATATGATGCTGCAGTAGTAAATATCACCACTAGACTTGAGTCTAGACTTGATCCACTTTCTGTCTAGGAAGCACAGATAATTCTACAAAGTATGAGTTGAGATTAGAAAAAGCTAATCTAGTGATGAACTCAACGGTTAACACTGAATTCCAAGGTGGGTCTGTTAATCTTGCCAATCTTACAACTGGTGAGAATCACAAAAAATATCATAGTGAAAATCACGCCTTCAATGGTCAACAGTCTCGGTTTACACCTATGCCACCTCTTGGCTTTGCATCCCACAATTCAAGTACTCCTCAAGTTGCTCATTGATCTAGTCACTTTGTTCCTGGATCTAACCATCTTGTTAACTCAGTTCCACAGCACCAGCTTTACTCACCACAGTTTGGTGGCAGAGGGAGAGGGCGTGGATCTGGTAGAGGCAGATTTATATGCCAAGTATGTGGAAAAAATGGACACTTGGCTCTTAATTGTTATCATTGGTTTGACACAAGTTATACAGGAGATATCAATCCACTGATCAGACAGAATTTTGTTTTTCAATGGAAAAATCCAAGTGAATCGGCTATAGTCATCTAGGAATTGAATGTAATAACAAAAACCTTCAGGTGAGGGAATGGGAGAAGGTCCCCAAAGGTCTGAATGAATCAGTTCTAGGGGTTGAGAGGCTCTTGAATTGGTTCTAGGAAAAACTTATTGGTGAAGTTTACCAAATTGACATGCAGTGCAGAAATCAAAGGTGTGTGAAACAATATTGTTTAGTTTTAAAATATGCAGAATTTTGGAAAGAACATTTGCATTGGGGTGACCTAAACGTTTGTGCCACAACATTCCATTGGTTTTGACAGTAGCAAGTGATTGAAATGTGTGTGTATTATTATCACTAGTAGCATTTACACAAGAGGATACATTTGCAAGAGACTCTAAAGACTCATTATTAGAACTTAAAGTTGGTTCACAAAAATCTAAAATTACATAAGAAGAAGTTGGGTTTGGACAGATGATCTTGGTGCAGTGTTCTGGTTGAGGAGTTGAAGACTGTGGCTGTAGGTTTTGCGAGACACTCGGCAAAGGGAATTTTGGAGTGGCTGCAGTTTGAAGTTGGTAAAGGCCATCCTTAAGTCTTCCTTGAAGAAGAACTACCTTGGATTGTTTGTCCTTAACAACACAATGGTCAGCAAAGAATTCAACTATAACACCATTATCTTTAGTAAATCTAGATATACTTAACAGATTTTTGGTGATGCTAAGGACACACAAGACATGCTTAAGATAAAGAGACTGGATTGACATGGTAAATAAGTGAAACCAGTATGAGTATAGGTAGAAGCTCACCATTTCCAACCTAGATCGCTCATTTCCAGTGTAATTAGAATTAACAATGAGCTGAAGAGATCAGCTGTTACATGATCTGTAGCTCCTAAGTCCATGTATCAGGAACATCTTGGATAGTGGATGGTGCAGCACATAATTGGCAATAGAGTTGGTATAGTTTGGTGACTGTGTTTGAGTTAAAATGCTTGATTGGGAGAGGTATGTGGTATAGTTGTGGAGGATTCATCATTTGTTTGAATCTGCCTAATGATCCTACGGGAAAGTGAGCTGATGTTGCATTATGAGCTATAAATTAGTGTAGAATGGTGGACACCAGCTGATATGTTTGGATTATAGGTAGGCTGAGATATGCTCTGAGGGGAGTATGGTAACCTTGATAAACACAGGTGGTCTGGAGTAATTAGGAACAAAATTCTGTCTGATCAGTGGATTGATATCTCCTGATAACTTGTGTCAAACCAATGATAACATTGAGAGCCAAGTGTCCATTTCTTCCACATACTTGGCATATAAATCTGCCTCTACCAATCCACGCCCTCTCCCTCTGCCACCAAACTGTGGTGAGTAAAGCTGGTGCTGTGGAACTGAGTTAACAAGATGGTTAGATCTGGAACAAAGTGACTAGATCCATGAGCAACTTGAGATGACTTGATTGTGGGATGCAAAGCCAAGAGGCGGCATAGGTGTAAACCGAACTGTTCACCATTGAAGGCGTGATTTTCACTATGATATTTTTGTGATTCTCACCAGTTGTAAGATTGGCAAGATTACAAGACCCACCTTGGAATTCAGTGTTACCATTGAGTTCATCACTATTTAGCTTTTCCTAGAACCATTCAAGAGCCTCTCACCCCTAGAACTGATTCATTCAACTTTGGGGACCTTCTCCCTTCCTCACCTGAAGGTTTTCGTTATTACATTTAATTCCTAGATGACTATAACCGATTCACTTGGATTTTTCCACTGAAAAAAAAATCAGAAACTCAACATATCTTCAAACAGTTTTCATATTCTAGCAGAAAAACATTTTAACTTCACCATAAATGTGTTCAAACAGATTGGGGAGGGGAATATAGGAGTTTAGTTCCATATTTTCTTGATCATGGGATTGTTTTTAGGCATCCATGTCCTTATACCCACCAACAAAATGGAAGGGTTGAAAGAAAACATAGACAATTAGTAGAACAAGGTTTAACTCTTCTTGCTCAAGCTAACATGCCTTTAAAATTTTGGTGGCTTTCTTTCCAAACCGCTGCTTACCTTACAAATAGGCTGCCCACGTCTATACTATCTGGTTTGTCTCCATTTCAGATTTTGTTTAAACATATTCCAGATTATAAGTGTATTAAAGTCTTTGGTTGTGCAGTCTATCCTTACCTTAGACCTTATAACTCACACAAGTTTGATTTTCACACCACCACATGCACTTTTGTAGGATATAGCATGCATCACAAAGGATACAAATGCATGGATTCTAAAGGTAAGATTTATATATGTCAAAGTGCTAAATTTGATGAAAACCATTTCCCTTTTGCAACTACCAAAACTGTTGCATTCTGTCCTAAAACAAATCAATCTCTACAGTTTCTCTCTTGTGATAAAAGCTCATTTAGAGTCATGCCTTCCTTGACCACTGCACCCGTGTCTTCTTTTTCTTCACCACCTTTTCCTACAATTGGTCAGCAAAGGTCATCTATAGCTCCACTATCAAAGTCCAGTTCACTTTCCAAATCTGTTAATACTTCAGCTCCACCGTCTTTCTTAGTACAATCTTCCTCACATAAAACACTAACTGCTGATCCTTTAGAAGAATCTTCCTCACATTCACCTAGTACATTACCAAATTCACCATTTATAGAGTCTTCTCTACAATCTGTACGTACGTTAGTTCTTGAACCTACTGAACACTTTGTCTAGCCTCTTACAAACTCTCCCACTACATTACTAGACAACTCTACTAGTTCTCCTGAATCCATTCATCTTGTTGTAGATCTTCCCTTTCTTAAACACCAGTCCACTCATGCCACCATTGATACCACAGTCCATAATTCCTATTCATTAAATACTCACCCCATGGTTACTCGGTCTAAAGCTAAAATTCCTATATCCATATTAGTTTCTTCTAGTTCGCACCTAGATACAAGTGAACCAAAAAGTGTAGCTGAAGCTCTATCTCATCCATCCTGGAAAGTTGCCATGGAAAGTGAGTTCAAAGCCTTAATATCCAACCATACTTGGGAACTTGTTCCAGCTGAATCAGACATGAACATAGTTGGATGTAAATGGGTTTTTAGAGTAAAACAAAATTCTGATGGGTCTATTCAAAGGTTCAAAGCTAGACTTGTTGCAAAAGGTTTTCAACAAAACCCCGGGATTGATTATCTTGAAACCTTCAGCCCCTTTATTAATTCTTCTACCATTCGAGTTGTTCTAAGTTTGGCTATCACATATGGCTTGGATATTCAGCAAGTTGATGTAAATAATGTTTTCCTCAATGGAGAGCTTAGTGAGACAGTTTTTATGACTTAGCCACAAGGTTTCATTGATGATAAAAAGCCTCTTCATTTGTGTAAATTGGTAAAGGCACTCTATGGACTTAAGCAGGCCCCTCGGGCATGGTTTGAGAAGCTCAAAAATGCCTTCTTGCAGTGGGGTTTTCTCTGTTCAGTTGCTGATCCTAGTCTGTTTATTTACAGACACAACAATCAGGTTATATATGTTGTTGTATATGTTGATGATATATTAATGACAGGAAGTGATGATAAGTTAGTTCAAGATATTGTGTGCAAACTGAATCTTGAGTTTGCCTTAAAAACCTTGGGCTCTCTTAAGTATTTTTTGGGATTTAAAGTTCAAAGAACAGATTCAGCAATACATATGAGTCAAGATAAATATGCACGGGACTTACTGCTTAAAACTGGAATGTCAGACTCCAAACCGTGCTCCACTCCAATGGCATTAGGAAACAAATTAACATTTGAGGATAATGAGCCATTTGACAACCCATCTCTCTACTGGAGTACCATTGGTGCACTATAATATCTCACACTATCCCGGCCTAAGATTGCATTTTCTGTCAACAAATTAAGTCAATTTCTAAAAGCTCCCACTCAACTTCATTGGCAAGCTTGCAAAAGACTTCTTCGATATATTAAAGGCACTTCAAATTTTGGTGTCAAGTTCACCAAAATACAAAGATTTCATCTTGAATGTTTACTGACGCTAACTGGGCAGGAAGTATTCAGGACAGACGTTCAACTAGCGGTTGTTGCCTATTCCTTAGATCTAACTTGCTGCAATGGAGCTCCAGGAAACAAAAAGTAGTGGCACTATCTTCTACTGAAGCTGAGTATAGAGCTCTTGCTGAAGGTGCAACAGAAATAGCCTGGTTTAATAGTTTATTCACTGAAATGGGTCTGCATCTTCCTGAAGTTCCTGTTATATGGTGTGATAATCAGAGTGCTAACTCACTTGCATCTAATCCAGTTTTCCATGCTCGAACCAAGCATATTGAGTTAGATATGCACTACATCAGAGAACAAATTGCAGCCAAAAAGCTAAAAGTCTGCTCCCTACAGAGCACCAAACCGCAGACATTTTTACCAAATCCTTGTCCACTACAAGATTTGAAGCTCTCAGATATAAACTTACGGTTGTTTCCTCTCTTCCACAAGAAACCTCAGATTCTAAAGTCATCTCTCCTGACCAAGAAATCTGAGTTATTAACTCTCTCTGTTTCAGAATTGACTCTGTTAACTCTGTAAGATAATACTGTTTTTTTTTAGGAACTTCATCAGCTTACTAAAAGAGCTGCTAGATTAGTTTAATGAGAGTGCTATTGCTAATCAAGTTAGTATGGTAAATCTGTAAGATAATACTGGTGCTGCATCAGCCTAGTTTAATTCTAAAGCTTCATCAGATCAGTTTACTAAAAGAACTGCTGCATCAGGTTAATGAGAGTGTTGCTGCTAACATGGTTCAGAATTAGACGTTAGTATGCATGACAAAAAGGATGGCTTGGTTTACGGAAGGATGTCAGTAAAACACTGAATGGTAGTTAAGATAGTTTAGTTTAAGGGAGGATGTTAGTAAACTGATTAATGAAGTTGTTAAAGCTGTTAATCAGTTGTTAAAGCTGTTAATTCAGTTTAAGAAGTTTGTTAAAATGTTGTTAAGTCAGTTTTACCACTGTAATAGTTTTGTAGTCTGTTTACGTTCTGTTTTACGTCTCTGTAACAGTTTTGTTTTTTGTTTCTGTTTTTATGTCTTTTGCTCTGTTTTTACTATAAATATCATGTTACTATACTTCTCTTTCAATGAGTTAAAAATACAGAAGAATTTCAGACCTCTTTTTCTTTGTTCTTCCCTGTTTTCTTCGTACCTCTCACAGGTAGCAATGAAGAGCTGAATGGCCAGGTTTCCCACACACTTGACACATTAATCTTGGCTTACTATAGCCTCTTCCTCTTCCTCGGCCTCTAGGAAAAGGCATAAAACCTCCAGAGAAACCTTGAGGTGCACTGTTATAAACCATACGATCATACTCTATTCTGTAGTGACCCAGTTGATTTAGTCTTGGAATTGCATTGTAGTGTTAAGAATATCTTGGTCCAAAATTAACACTCTAAAGAAGCTGTGATTGTTGAACTGTCATACCACCTTGAGGATAGGCATTCACTACTGAAGTTATCATACCAGGAGACTGATTTACCACATTTCCTGAACTATTATGAGCACTAGAAGCAGGTCCTTCAACTATATTACTTTTAGAGGTCATTAACGCTAATGACATTTGTTCATGAAAATGCAGCAATGCACTGGTCTGTTTCTCCAAACACATTTCATGCTTATGGAGCAGAAATTGTGCTTCTTGAAAACTTGTATGACTGACATTAGATACAAGATTAGCTACTATTGCATCATACTCTGAGCCTAACCCATCCAATATGTACAACAACAGTTCTTCATCACTAATGTGAACTCCACTATCATTCAATTCATCACCTAACTCCTTCATTGTTAAAATATAGTCATTCATGCTTTGTGACTCTTTCTTATTAACTTGTAATAAGTTCCTAAGATGAAGAATTCTAGCCTTTAAGACTGACTGAAAATGTAATTCAAGTGTGTGCCAAATTTCATACGCACTATTACATTTTGATACATGTCTAAACATAGATTTTGAAATTGACGAGAGCAACCAACTTACTAAGAACTGATCAGTTTTCTTCCAATTAAAGTACTTAGGGTTTGGTTGTTTAATAGAGTGTTCAGTACCTTCAACTTTTTCCATTACAAACAGAGTAGGGCAAGGATTAGTACCTAAGATGTAGCTATGTAGCTCGTGTGAGGCTAGAGCTAGTAAAATTTGAGAACGCCAGTAGTTGTAGTTCTTCTCTACCAGCTTTACAGACAAATTTGGAAGTGATGAGTGACCTGTGAATTGCTGAGATCCGCCATTACTGAGCTGCTCTGCTTCAATTTTGGACAAATTAGTAACGGATTCGGAGTTCATGTTTGCCATCGACATTAGTCTTTGGCTCTGATACCATGAAAGATCTTATAGAAAACTAATGAAACTGAATGAAGGAAAGAAGAAAAAATCGCGTAAAAAAACTGTACTGTGCGTTTAGCTATGATACCAACTATTAAACAGTTGGTCGTATTCTTCACTTCAATACAGAAAAATCAGAAAACAATTTACAGTACGATTTTTTCTTCTTTCCTTCGTTCAGTTTCATTAGTTTTCTACAAGATCTTTCATTGGACAATCTATATATCTATATAGATTTTAATTGAAATAAAGGTGTCTCTTGACTAGGATCTGACAGTGAAAGTACGGTTACCCGAATTTTCTTTGTCCGATCGCGGCAAAACGCTGCTTTTATTGCCAAAACAAATTGTAGGAATGGATAAGGTATTAAAAGGTGGTCATTTTGATATCAACATCGTTCAAATATATTGTTGAAAAATCTATTTATCTCAAATACAAATACAATACAAGTTTGGTTTTCCGACTTTAGTAACCAACAAATAGAACCTATTAATTTTCACTTCCTAAATCTCCATTTTATTACAAATAATTAAACGTTATAAATCAGAAGTTCCTCGATTTTACTTAATTCTCATAGAGTTTTTGTTGAATGTTTAACATTATGAAGTAACCCTACTCTCCATGGGCTTGAAAAGAGTTTTGAAAAGGAAATGTTCTCTGAAGTAGATAATAGAGGATGGGTAATGTTATGATAGACCCAGGAATTTTTATTTTTATTTTTTTTGTAATGAAAACTTAAAAAAAACCACCAAACCTTAGCAAAGGAAAAGAAAGAATAGTATTTGTGAAGTTGAGTTATATGCACTTTTAAAATAATGTTTTATATGATTAAGTTCTTTAAAAAATTAAATCATAAACAATTATGCTTGCTCTTAATACTAAGTTTTCATGACAAAAGTTTAATAAATGATTCAAATTGAGTTATGATCTAATTATTATTTTTAATTATGTCATGTCATTGTCATTAAGTAGATGATAGATTTTTGAAAATAGTATAATATAATTATTCGAAATTTATTAAAATATAATGATAATTATTAAGTACATTATTAATTTATAGTTATATAAATTATTAATTTTTATTTCTATTGAAAAGGGGTGTAAGTTACTGCATAGAATATTTTATTAGCAAAGGAAATTGGTGTCTATTAAATAATTAATTAGGTAGAGGGATGAAAGACAGAAAGGTAAGTACAGGTAAAATGATAGTAAAGATTATTTATCTTATTCATCACTTATAATTAAAATTATTTATCTTAAATATGTATAATTTAATTTTCTTCATCATAATTTATGTAATTTATCTTTTAAATGTGAATAATTTAATAAATAATTTATATACATCACTAATTATAAGATTAATTAAAAAAATAATTTGTTTAACCTATGTTATAGTAGACGTTATTATTGTTTAATTAGCTTAAGCCCATGGACCTTATTATTATTATTTAACTAGGTCAAGTCCATTGTTGGCGGGTGACCATGAAAATAGGGTAGAATCTTAATCAGCAGATACATGGGGAATTGGTTTCGATTCCGGTTTCTACCCGGAACCGACCTGCATAGGGTAGGTTCTGATTCCCATTTTGTAGAATCAGTTGGTTCCAGTTCTAGTTCTAATTCTAGTTCCGGTTTATGCAATGTAGGAACCAAGAACTGGAATTGGAACCTGGGTATGGGTACGTAGCTAGGAATCGGGGTAAAAAAAAGTATTCTTAAAATATGGTGGGTTTTCTGTAATTTTTATTTTTACAAATCAAAAGTCAAAATACATAAAACAAAAAATCTGAATCTGAATCTGGGGTTTGTAGTTTCACGAATTGGGGAAGAAGGGAAAACAAAAGTGAAGGTCGCCGCTCATGAAATCAAATCTCTGGTGCCAATCTCTGAGTCTCCCAGACGCCAAAGGTCACCGATTCACTTCCTACATATCAGCCTTCAACTTTGTACACCCGTTGTTTCTCATTCGAGTGGTTAGACTTCTGGTTTTGGGTTCAACTACTTCTTTGATAGTAGGTGAGACTTCTGAAAGCTACTTCTCTCTACATTTTTATTATCACTAGCCGTAAAAGATTAATGGCTTAATATGAACTATAAAGTGTTATCTATTAGCTTTTCTAAAATACGAATTTTTTTTATGGTATTTGTCTTCTCTAGTCATGACACTTGCTTCTTCAAAATGCAATTTTTAAACAAGACGTCGTTCCAAGCAAATCACACGGTTTTGGTTAATTAAATAAGTGAAATTAAGTTTTTCTTGCTTCCCTTCTTATCACAAAACTTTATCTCTAATTCCTTGAACCCTAACATAACAATACTCCCAATTGTTTGTTTTTTGAGTCTTACTTCTAATTTTTTTTTTTGTTCCTTTGTTTTTGTTGCAGTTAGGAGTGGGTTTAAGAATATCATAACGTACTCTCAATTGTTTTAAGAAGACCCAGTGTTGCTAACTTCCTTGGGTCTCCTTAAAGTACTACTAAGTTTAATTTGATTTGTTTTAGTTTATTTATATTATTTAGTTATTTTCTTTGTTATCAATTTGGTTTGGTTTTAAACATTTAAATATTGATAGCAAATATGTTTATTAGTTTGCTGCTGGTTTTATCACTTTCATGTGGGTTCTTTGCAACTTTAATTAAAACTTTAAGACATTCATAACCAAATATAGCCAATTCATGCTGTAATTGTATTTGTTATTTGGCCAACATGAAGATTATAATATTCAACCACTTTATTTTATGTTCTTATTCTAAGTTAATGGTGATATTAAATAATGAATTGGTTTTATATCAATATCATATTATTATATTAAGCCACTGCCAACAGTTCCTCCTTTTTTGTTTTTGGCTGTTAGTGTTAGTGTTAAAATGGAGTTATCTGTGATGGCACGCACTCACAAAACAGCTCTTAAGCTCTTTACTTAAAAGTAAGAAGTTTATATCTTGATTATGTGGTTAATAATTTTCAAGAAAGTTATAATGTTAAGTAGATCTCTTTGAGATTAGGATTCTCTTTGAAGGTTCTTTGCTATTTCTGTTGCTTTGCCTGATGATATAATAATGGGCTCTAAGTGCACATCCTTTTTCCAGGAAGTGTGTTCAGCATTGTAAATTAGTTGCATTTATTGAAATTAGACCTCATCATAGACTACACAGATGGATAATTTACACAGATTGATGATTTACTTTACATGAATGTGCACAATTTTGTGATGCAATCAAAACTGAGATAGAAAACCATCGTTTTTATTGACAAGTAATACAAAATCATCACAGGTTTTTGTTCGGAAAACACCATTGTTTTAGCAGAAGGCGAGATGCTCACAAAGGAAATTTTTCAGGTTAGGAAAGTATTTCCTTTAAGAGCTGCTATGCAGGCATTTGACTTACATCAGAAACATATTTCTTAAAATTTGTAATTGCTTTTAGTTTTTTCGTAGTGGATTTCCTCCGTTGGAGGATAGAGATAAGTCAAATGCAGTAGACATTCTAATGTGATTTTGTGATAAAGGTAATTACATGTGGATTTCCTCCGTTGGACAGAGATAAGTCACTCAAGCTACTTGTAGGGAATGACTTCTTTGGTGGTGGTACACTAACTAAAGATGGGAATAGATGATTGGAAGAGAGGTTCATGATGATGCTTACAACTCTAGGTCAACAATCTTGAACAAATAACCAAATCCTTTTGGATGAAATTGTAAGTTATTTTGAAAACTGCATATATACTATGAAAACCATATTTCTTTTACATTAATCATAAAGTGATATGCAATAATCACATTACTCTATATGATTAATTTTTTTTTTTCAAATTTGATATTACAGGTTGATGGAAATCCTAGTTAGTAAATACGGGTATGGCAAAAAAAGGGTATGGAAATTTTACGGGTATAATACGGCAAACAATGAAAAATATGTTTATAAAAATTCGGTCATAAAATTCGGATATGGAAAAAATACAGTACGGGTATATACGGGTTTAATACGGTACATTGTCAATAATATGTTTTGAAAAATACGGCAATATCAATCTTAGTTTTGACACTTTTATGGACTAATTATTAATGTATCTTTGCATTGATTTCAATTAAATCTTTTGCTTTTGCTTTTGCCTATGGTAACGTTAATCTTTTCTTTGCCTTAACAAATTCCCAGGCCCATGTCTTGTTCTAACCCACCAGTAGAAAAGATATTTATTTATTTTTTTGTTTGTACAATAGAATTACAGAAACGTAATCTACAGTGTTGAGTGTTGAAATCCACCACAAACACAAAACACCCGTGACCCATCTTAAAAACCCCCCTTCCTCTCTCTTCTTCAATCAAATCATCTCTCAGTGTCTCACTCACAAGGCCAACTGCTTCTTTCAGAGTTCCAACAATGACATCTGCTTTACAGGCTATTTTTTCTGCCAATACTTTCCCTTCTTCAAACTTATTCTTCTCCCCAAAACACAAACACAAACCCGTTAAAAATCTCAACCAATTCGCCTTCCACAAACTTATTCTTCTCCCGAAACACAAACACAAACCCGTTAAAAATCTCAACAGTTCACCGTCTGAGCTGAGGAAGGGGAAGTATTGGCAGAAAAACTGAAAACGTCGAAGAACTGAGGAAGGAGAAGAACTGAAGAAGAGAAGAGATACTGCATAATTTTGAATTAAACCCACCAAAACGACGTCATTTTGGGGTGAGCAATGGGTTTTTTTTTTTTTTGTTTTGCAATAATATGCGAATAATTCGTGAATTATACGGGTATTCATATTATGTGCGTATAATTCGGAGTTTTTATAACATACGTTAAAACGCGTTTTATACGCCAATTATACGGCTGAGCGTATAATTCGCGTATAAAACACGTATTTACTAACTAGGGTGGAAATTCTTAAATGATCAGGAAATGTTAGTATGACATTGAAGCATTCATATTTTATAAAAAATTCAGTTGATAACATTTTAATTACTAGGATGAAGGATTTTATGAGTAGACAATTATTTGGTTGAGAATGACTTTATTAATGTTTTATTTTTTATATTAGAATTTTTCTTATGACCTCATATTATCTATTTAATATAAAAATATTACTATAAATTTATAATTATTATTAAATTTGTTAATTATAGCAATATTTTTTACAATTAATTTTGATCAAAACAATAAATTATAAATTCTTGATATTGTTCCATTGCAAATAATTATAATATTTACCTACAAATTAAAAGTACTCATAGCAAGTAATTTCAATATTGAACTATTAACACACTATATCTATAGCAATATCTTTTCATATATAGATATGATATCTATATGTTCGTAATAAATAATTTAATATTTAGCTACAAATCTATTATATATGTCGCAAATAATCTTTTTATTTAGTTACGAATTTAGTGGTCACGTAGCTAAAGTGTTAATATATTTGCCATGGATATTATTTTTGTAACAAAAATTTTCAAGTTTTAGTTATAAATTTATATTTGTGCAGTTAAAATGCAAACATAGCTAAACAGACTATTCTCCATGGCTATAAAGGCAAAGCTTTTGCTACAAACTTATTATTGTTATGGAAAAAACATTTAAGTTTTTAATTATATATTAATCTCTCCATAGTAAAAAATATAAATTGTTAGCTATGTAAGCAAAAAGTTATATGGCTAGCTTTTAGCTATGCCACTTCTAGCTATGATAAGCTACAAAACATTGCATTTGTAGCTAAACCATTTAGCTATGCAAATTCATACTTTTGGCTACAATGAACGTCATGACTAGAAATGCATAATGTTGAAGAGACTTGAGATTATCCAAAGAAATCTGTTAATGATCCAAAATTAGTTGGCAATGCAGATGTTGGGTACCTTTCTGATCCCTACAAAGCCCACTAGCAAACGAGATATGTTTTTACTTATAATGACTATAAGTTTTTTGTCAACTTATGATTCTAGTGTAGTGACACTAGTCATGGTATGACCACTTCACTTTGAATATGGCACAAGTTTAAATTTCCAATGTGACGACTTTGCGTCAAAGTGACCACTTTCAATTTAGTCTGTTTTCCGTTATATCGTGTGGGCACCTCAAAGTCTGAGTGGTCACACGCATTTGATATATATTTTACATAACAAATATTGCATTTCAATATTCTATTGAACTGTTTTTTAATTCTCTTTTGAGATATTGTTTGTCATCCATGACACTGTCATTTATTTATGAAATTTGTAGAAAAGTTTGTTTACAATTGTCGGTGGTCCCAAGAGAATTGGAATAAACTTTTTCATAAAGGTAAAACCATTAAGCGTCTTGTTGGCCACCCGTCCCCTTGCATTGGCTAGATATTTTTCTATCTAATCTCTTCTCTAATGCAATTTCATTTTAAGCCTAATAATTTTTTTGAAAGTATTCTTCATATTCTAGAAGGTTTCTTTTGTTTTACATCAGGTTTCATATGCTTAGGTAGGTTTACAAATACCTTCATCAAATACTTTGTTTTTATCCTTGCTTCTATGTTGGTTACATAGCTACTGCTTGAAGCATTTTTGAGCTGATTCAACTGGAGTGCTCCTTCAGTGATTGATCCTTGAAAGGAGCTCAAGGCTAACTAGATGGTCTCATGAACGTGGAGCTTGCTGGGGTAGTCCGTAGTTCGACCAAAGGGTGGAGTTGAAGCATTGCAAAATAAGGAGTGTTCTTGCAATTGAGGCTTAATTTTGACTTTTTAATTGAATTGTAAATGTTTATCATAATGGATTGGCTTCATCTAGACTTGGTCCCATGGATATAGGCATTTTGCTGAACCATGTAAAATCCCCTGGTGTGCTTTATTTCATTTCATGAATGACCTATTTGTAAGGGTGATGAATAGACACTAAAATCAACTTAGCAACCCATTCCACTTAGATTTAATCAACTTGGTAACTGATTAAAACTTTCAATGAACTACAATATCATGGCACTCTATAAAACAAACATTGGTTGCTACTTCTTCGAATCATTCCGAGATTCTTGCGCTTCATAAAACTACCAGAGAATGTATATGGTTAAGGTTTGTCATCCATCATATCAACAATACATGCAAGTTACAATGTACGTTAGATACTCTTACAATTATAAATGAAGACAATGCAACATGTATTGCTCAAGTCAGAGGAGGATGTATCAAAGGATACAAAACTAAGCATATTTTATTGAAGTTTTTTAATACTCACGAACTCCAACAGAGTTGAGAGATTGATGTTAAACAAATACACTCCAGTGATAATTTTGCAAATTTATTCACTAAGACCATTGTATTGAATTATCAATTAAGAAGGATTGAATATTATTTGAAAAATCAATAAAGGAGGATTGATTAATAATCATTGTTGAACAAATTTCAAAAGATTGTAACCACAAAAAGAGACATAAACAATGCTTATTAAACAATCCTTCTTTATTCAAATATTTTCAACAATGATTATTAATCAATCCTCCTATATTGAATTCAATAAAGAAGGATTTATTAACATGCATTGTTTCTGACTCTTTTTGTGGCTACAATCTTTTATTGAAATATGTTTAGCAATGATTATTACGCAATGGAAACGCAAGATAAACAATTCGACAATAACCATATTATAAGGCATAAAATTTGGGATAGCTATCATTATTCTTATTATATATATAACCATCAATCCAATAAAAGATTTAAATTGTATGCTTTCAATTGTATAAGGCAATATATTTGACAATAAGGCAACATATTATAAGGCATAAAATAGTATGCTTTCAACTGTTTGGGAGTTTGACGATTAATCCTCTCCATTGAGGGCCTTCTAATCATTGACCTTACCCTACCCACCACCACCACCATCATCATCGTCTCTCCCTTGTGCACATTCTAATAATTGACTATCAATTTTTCATCACCTTCTTTGTGGACATTTTTGTTATGCCTGGAAAATACAGGGTTGAGGTAGGGAGTCACGTGAAGGAAAGGGAAGCCTGCTCCTGTCAGAACGGTAGGCGCGCGCCAGACCAGCCAGAAGCTGTGACGATCCCACGTGTCAATTCCCTGCTCTAAATCGCGTAAATCACTCTAGAAGGTGGGCAATCTGACATAAAGAAGGATTTGCCTTGACACTCCCACCAACTCACAGATTTAATGATCATTACTTCAATCCATCCCACTATAAATTGGAGACAACTCTCTCATTTGGGGGATTCGCCCAATTTACACTTGATTAGCTATTCTCTCTCTTGTACTTTCACTCATTTCATCTTTTGTAAATCATTTGTAAGTCAGTCCGCTATTGCGACTTGACCCCTAACATTAATACAAATATCAGTGGACGTAGGATTTGCTACCTTAGCATCTGAACCACTTTAAAAAGCTCTCCCTACTGCATTTACTACGGCTCTTACGTATATCCACGTGTGTCTCTTGGGCCAACTCAACGTTTCACGCGTGCTTTTTGGTTGGTGTCGAAATCACGCATCAACAATTTTAATCACTGAAGTTACCCTATCCGCCATCATCATTGTGGTGGTACTGGTCTTCTTAGTGAGTGTTCTAATCACCGCCATAAAAACTCAAACAAACAATTATTATTTTTCAATAAAATGATTATCTTTTACATTGGAATTCTTTGTTATAGTTGAAAGATTCAGCATGCATGAAGAGTGGTGGAGATGGAGAATGAAAGCATGAAAGCATGGATTAAAAAAAAACGGTTTACATGCAAAGCTTGGATATGAGAACGGTTTACATGCAAAGCTTGGATATGAGATTATACCTACTCCTTTGCTTTGGATTGATGAAGATTAGCTTCAAAAGGATGAAACCTCCACACTTTAACACCACCTTGAGAGGATTAGAGAGTGGCCTTGGCTAGGGAGAGAGAGCTTTTAGTTTGTGTTTGAGTGAACAAGTGAATAATGAACAAAAATGCAACCTTTTGCACTTATATATACTTGGGCTATTTTGCAATTATTTATTTTTCACTTCCAAGCCCAATAAAATCTTATTTTATAAAGGGACCCCACGAATTTAATATGCTACCCTTTGAATAATCAATATTATTCAAGGGCCCATGTAAACTAAACTAGTTTACATTAACAACCCATAAATTTACCCTTTTTACCCTTTAACTATTAAAAGGTTATTTTTGTTCATCTCATTAATCTTAACACTTTAAGATATAATAATTAAATATAATTAATTATTGCTTGACCATTTTAACCCTTAAAATGTCACAAATTGTTTTCTATGTAACTATTACTATAGAAATCCCGTTATTACCCTCGGAAGGTGCTAGCCCTCTTCGGATAATCATTTCTCTCTCTCATCCTTCTCTAACTTCTCAAGGCTATTGGTGTGACCATGTAGGTCCACCGTGGATTAGCCGTGAGCCGGTTCTGGATGAATCCGGAAACCTGTCCGGAGGCCCAACGACTATGGTAAACATCTAGCAATGTGCCATAGTCCCTAAACCACGATGAAGAAATACTTCATCGAACCCATTTCAGATCATACGTACCATGCAGGTAAAGTCCCTCCATTGAGATATCCTAATCGAGTATGGATTCATGGAACGTCAAAATCCTAAACTCGATCTTCTACCGAATTGTCGATCAATATGTCCGGAACTTGTCATCACAAACTTACTTTTGTATGACTAATAATAGACTCTGGCCAGAGATTCAGTTTTCTGACATTTATCGATGTTCGTCTAGGAACTCGAATCCGGATGGAGTCAGCGGTACTCCCGATCCTATATTTCCGAGTCAATGGATCCCCTCTTGACCATCGTTCGTTTCCGCATATGAACAACGCATGACCAAATAGGCTTTATTGTACGAAACATGATTAGTCTCGTACTTATACACCGTATGAACCATACGCATCCATATCGGATCCGACTACAATGTCTCAGGTCAAAGGACTACATCGTGCACTGATATAACCAAACGATAAATCATTGACTACATGCTTTTCCAAGTGATTTGTCGTTATTCGGTCACGTTCGAAAAACAGTTCACCAACCGTTAATCCATACCAATGCCCTAGTGACATGACTATCATCGTCATCCGTACTTATATCAACTCATGATATCTTTCGGAAGCATCCGGTATGCCTACTGTACAATATAGTTGCCCAAATTTATATTGCTTCCGTAGGGAACCCTTTTCGATAATTCATTTACCTATTAAATGAATCATCTGGACAATTCATATACATACTTTATTTTAAATGCATGACTGAATAAAGGAAGCAATTTACATATATGAATTGAAGAACTCTTTCTTCTATTATTTATGATATATATAGATACAAGACAAAATGCTCTGAAACCGACAACACGAATGGTTTCTAGGGCATACACTAATATACACTAACAATAGTGAGAAGTATAGAGTAGTAAGAAAATGAAAGAAAATGGAAGAAAATAAGAGATAAAATTTCTTAAAAGATGTGTAGTATTTTTCTTATTAAACAAAGTAGTTACAAAGTCCTTTATATACAAAATAGACTATGGTCAACAAGTCTACAAGTCAACACAATTCAATCAATAAGTTGCCTACTACACAATGTGTAATCTTCACATATCCTAACATCCTCCCATAAACTAAACCTCTATAGAACTAAACAAACTACAGCTCTGACTAACATTCCCTCTGATCAGTTGCAAAGTGTCAGGTAGCATATATCAATTCGACATTACTCAATTCTAGAAGTAGCAACCATCCAGCTTACATAGTATAGTGCATAACTGCATTACTGCACATCTGTATTACTCAAATTCTACATTACTTAAATTCAACTGCATTACTCAAACCCTGAAAATTGGTATCTTCTATTGGATTAGTGAAAAATAATCACACAAGATCACTAATACAACACAAATAAACTCCAAAACTTTTTTGAAAAATGTAGCTCACTATTGCAACACAAATAAACTCCAAAACTTTTTTAAAAACACCTTCAGTCTGTGTAGATGAACAAGAAATGTAGCGTTGGCAATCATGACAATGATCTAAATCACTAGAGCTAGCCCCAATACAGATAGTAGAGAATTCAATTCAATAATACCAAATAAAATGAAATGCAACTGTAACAACTTATTTTTCGCAAACTGTACTCAAAACATACTGTTTTGACATAGGAGAAGCTCTTATTGTAAGTTTCTCTCTTAAGATTTCAAACCTAGAAGCTGAGAGAGCTTTAGTAAATACATCAACCTTCTGATATTCAGTAGAAACATATTGAATCTTAAGTTTGTTAGCTATGACTTGTGTTACTGTATGCCCTGGAAACTAATCTTGTTGTCAGTTTCAAGACATTATATCTTGTAAATGTATTATGAATAAAAGAAAATGTTCTTATTTCACATGTTGATTTTCTGCTTCATTTATATTATATTATATTTAATATTGCATGTGAAACGTCCGGATGACACGGATCTTCAGAAGATCAAATCATCAAAGAATTCCCTGCACAAGTAATGTTAATTGGGCAATAACATTGCATAGTAGACATGCTGAATGTCTCCATTGAATATCATATGATGGTATTAGTGTGGGTGATTATAAGAGGTATGTCACTAAGGCATTAGCATGGATAAATGGTTAGTGAACTGTTTATCGAATACAACTGATTATGATGAATCACATGGATATAGTCAATGATGCATCATAGGATCATGCTAGTGTACCACTAATCCTTAGACATGAGATATCACGGTTGGATTCAACATAGAATGCATATGGTTCATATGGTGTATAAGCACGAGACTAGTCATGTCTTGTGTAATGAGTCAGTTTGGTCATATGTTATTCATGTGCGAAGACAAGTGATGGTCAAGATGAGATCTGTTAACTCAAAATAGTCCAATCTCAAGTTTCGAGATAAATGTCAATAAACATTGGAAAAGGAAAATCTCTGGCCAGAGTATAATGAACATCAGATGAAAAGTAGTTTCATGTTGATGAGTTCCATTGTATCGATTGACAATTCGATTAAAGATTAAGTTAAATGTTTTGACATACCATGAACCATTCTTAATCGGGATTAGATAACAGAGGGATTTGACTAATGACACATATGATCAGAATAGGTTCATTAGAGTTTACACTTCATTGTGGTTTAGGGGTTATGGAACATTGCTAGACGTCTACCATAATCAGTGGGATTTTCGATTATAAAGAATTATAATGAAACATATCAAAATCAGATATTGGGCCCACGACTAGATCACAGTGAACTCACACATAAAACCAAGCTCAAGAAGAGAGAGTAATACATATAATTAATCAAATTAATGATCTTGGGACGTAAACGATTGCATCAAAATTAATGTATTGGTGAGAAATGATTATCCATGGATAGCTAGCACTAACCAAGGGTAATAAGGATTTATTAAATATTATTATTGAATTGGATTCAATGATGAGGGTAAAAGTGCATTGGTTTTATTCTAAAGGGTTAGAATATTTGATGGATAGCTAGCATTAACCAAGGGTAATAAGGACTTGACATAAATGTTTATTCTCAAGTTAATTTTAAATTGTTTGAGGGCTTCCCAAAATAATTTAAAATTATACTTTGTGCCCATGGTATATAAATTAAGTTTTATACCATTTTAATTCAATTGAATCAATTGAAACAAAAAGCAATCTCACTTTCTCTCTCACTCTCTCGGCTCTCTCATCTTTGGCTTGGATGGACTTCATTTTGAGTTTCTTCATTCTTTTTTGAAGAATCTAGACTCCAAGTTTCAACATCAAGCTTTTAATAGCAAAAGGAGTTGGTAATTTTCTATCATTAATATGTTAATGTTATAATGGTTTCTTTTCTACCTTATGTCCATCATCTTGATCATCATTTTCTCTCCATTTCCATGTCCAAAATGCATGAATCCCAACAACCTGTTCCCTCACATAGTGAGCATCCAACTTAATATGTTTAGTCCTGTCATGATAGACAGGATTTGAAGCAAGTGATCTTGAACTTTGGTTTCACAACAGATTATAGGAACTTCACTAAGTGTCAACCCAGTTTCTGTAAACAAACTACAGAACCAAGTCAACTTAGTAGCCCCTTGTGCTAGGGCCCTATATTCAACTTCAGTGGAGGATAATGCAACAACTTTTTGTTTTCTAGATGTCCATTGGAGTAAGTTAGAACCAAGGAAAACACAACACCCACCGATTGACCTTCTTTCATGTAGGCTGCTGACCCAATTAGCATTTGTTAAACATTCCAGGTTGAACCTATGACTTTTACTAAAAAAGACACCAAAATTAGAAGTGCCTTTGATGTATCTAAGTAGCCTTTTGCAGGCTTGCGAATGTAGTTGAGTAGGGGCCTTCAAGAATTAACTCAACTTGTTTACAGAGTAGGAAATATCAGGCCTGGACAGAGTCAAATATTGTAAAGCACCAATTGTGCTTTTGTAGAGGGCTAGATTATCAGAGGGTTCACTAACTTCCAAAGACAATTTAGTCCCAACACACATAGATGTAAGGCCGGGTTTGCAGTCCAATATACTGGTTTTGGCAAAAAGATCCTTAGCATACTTTTCCAAGCCCATGTAAAGGTTTGATTCATCTTAGGTGACCTCAAAACCAAGTATTTCAAACAGCCTGATGTTTTTTATAGCAAATTTAGTATTAAGTTGCTTGACAGTCTCCTAGACCGAATCAGAGTCATTACCTATCAGAAGTATGTAATCTACATACACCAAGACATACATTATGTTCTCTTAACTTTTGTAAATGAACAAACTAGGATCTGCTACTGAATGCACAAAACCCCACTGAAGAAAGGTCTTTTTCATCTTATCAAACCATGCCCTAGGAGCCTATTTAAGACCACAGAGAGCCTTAGTTAATTGACACACATGATGGGATATGGAGGACACGTACCCGCGGGTAAACAGGTACCTGCACCTAACGGGCGGGTACAGGTACCCCTAAAATTTACCCATACTTGGCTCGCCTGTGGAAAAAGCGGGTGGGCCAGGTAATACCTGCGGGTGCCCGCAGGTACCTGCTTTTTATTTAAAAAATCAAAACCCTAAATCATTTTCCCAATCTTTCTCACACAGATCACGCCACATTTCTCTCAATCTCTTCTCTTAATCAGACAAAGAAGAATTGAAAGAGTGAAGACTGATGAAGAAGAAGAAATATGAAAAAGTGGAGAGAGAGAAAAGACGAAGAAGAATTGGAGAGAGGGAGAAGAAGAAGACGAACTTAAGAAGAAGAAGAAGAAATATGAAAAAGGGGAGAGGGAGAAAAAGATGAAGAAGAATTGGAGAGAGGGAGAAGAAGAAGACGAACTCAAGAGGAAAAAATATGTAGTGGGGAGGGAGAAAAATATTAAAAGACAAGAAGAATTGGAGAGAGGGAGAAGAAGAAGATGAACTGAAAAAGAAAAAATGTGTTGTAGGGAGGGAGAAAAAGACAAAAAGAAATGGAGAGAGGGAAGAAGACGATGAAGATGAAAGAGAAATACATAAATGAGAGAAAAAATTTTAAAATAAAAAATGTTAAAAAGAAAAATAAGCGGGTGACCGACAAGTATGGGTCATGCATATTTCGACCCGTCGACCGGCACCCATTACTCTTAATTACCCGGCTCGTACTTGCCCGGCCCGCCCATTTGCCACGTCTAGTTAAGTATAGAAAAAATTAACATGAGTTGATAAGCTTCCTAAATAGACCTTGATTTTTGTTGGAAAATATTGAAGGTTTTCGGGCCAAAATATGTAAGGCAGTCTCACAATTTCCATCACGAGCCACAGCTAATTCTGGACCATCCTTTAGCATTTTTAATGCAAGATCTGAACAATTCAATAAATTAATTGTTAGCAAAAAATTTGAAAGCATGTCAATATTTAGCTAGCTTCTTTAAAATTTTCTAAATTTTCTTTACTATTTTAAATTTTATTTAATTTTTCTATGATTTTATATTTGTTTAAATGTTTTTTGAAATTTCTCTGAACTTTCCTATACTTAATGTACTATTTTAATTTTTTATGAATTTTTTTATTATTTGATTTTCAATTATGTATTTTTTTTTTTTTTAGTTTGAAATTCTCTTTTTGCAGAAAATTTGTTTTAAAAAATTATATAGATAAAGCTCTAATTTACTGTAACGGGTGTTAAAGTTATAAGCAAAACTACCGAGAGGGGTTGTAATGTTTGAAAAAAGTGGTGTCAGTCGGTCATTTTCCAGTTACAGGGTTTTATTACCAACCCTCTTGAGAAGTTATATATGGTAGGGCAGTTGGCTTTTTATCTTTTTGAAGTAAGAAAACATGTCAAGAAATATTACTAAATTAGTATATATTATTATTTGGAATTTATACTTTTATTGTATTGATGGTTATATATATAACAAGAATAAAGTGATATTGCATGATATTGCAATATCACATATGGAATTTATACTTAAAATATGAAATACCATTAATCATGTCTTAAAGTTATTGTACATTACAATTTAATCCAAAATTTCTCGGCTACCATACCAATTTGTTGTTTCCATGTCAATATTTTATAAAAATACATATATATCGCTTGTGATAAAGTTAAGTATACGAGTTAGGACATATGATATTATTTTTTTAAGGGCTGTCTAAAGGCATACGTTAAGAACATTAGAAAACAAAAAAAATTTGTATATCAGCACATTAAAAATTGTGTTTTTTTTTTTTTTTTAATCTTTTTGTAAATAATATGCATCAAAATAAGTAAATTTTTTTTATCTTATAGTGTTTTTAACCTGTACACTTAAGACACACATTACACAACCTTTTTCTTAAAAAAAAAGGGTTAATGTAACGAAATGAATTGAATTGGAATACATAGTCTTACCATATAAACCATTGGTGAGACAAGTGAAAAATAGAGCAATTTCGTCCTCCCATTTGAAAACATGTTCCGCTTGAGATAATTCATCATATAAAAAAATGCCGTCTCCCCCTGTGCTAACAGAGCAGCCAAAAACACAGGCATCATCTTTTCACCACCTCGGATTGTCAAAAGACTGTGATTCTTCTTCAACATAATCTTACCAATTTCGACAGCTCTGGCTGCAGCAGCACAACAAAAGGCCGTGTTTCCTTTTTGGTCCGACAGAGTCAAGACTTCCGGTTGCATTGACTTTATCAGCTACTCTACAAAGCCAGTTTGTTTGGCTCCTGCCGCAATATGAAGAACAGTTTCATGCCCCTTTGTGATACTGGCACACAACATTGTTGGATCTTTTTCTAACAATTTTTTGGCACTTTTCCAGTCACCTTTTAAGGCAGCCTTATAAAGAGGCACACAATTGTTGAGATAAAGGTATGAATTTTCTCCTGCATGTGTAAATTCAATAGATGAAAATAATTTCTAATTGTTTGACATATAGACATGCATGCAAACTTAGAGAGAGAGAGAGAGAGAGAGAGAGAGAGAGAATATGGGATTTGTGATTAGGTTTAACTAAAACATTCTTTGTAGAAAGAGTAAGAGAAATATTTATTATTTTAATGGACTCGTGTTACTTTCAGCAAAGCTCAAGGAGAAATATGCTATCATCCATGAAAGAATATGCAAAAGAGCAAGTGAAAAAGAGTAAGCTCACTAGAAAGGAGATGAAGTGAAGGTTGCCTCTGTTCATGAGTTGAAGTCCTATTTGGTGTTAAACGATGAACGACTATTTGTGGATCACCCATTTACTCTTCAGAAAGAATTATCTTTGAAAAGAGTTGTTAATTAACTCCAGAAGACTAGGGTGGTCTTTTATTTTTGTGGTTTAAAATAGAGTCACTTTGTGGAAATTAATGATACTTTATCTGACTCATCAGCCGAAAGAATCATGCGCGCATGAAGTAGTAGCCAAGAAAGATAATACCTTATGATTGTATTCTTTAAAGTAAAAAGTTCACGAGATTTAATAAAATCAATTCTACATTTCGTGGAAAAATATCATTATTATGTTGTTGCCAACTTTGAAGTGGGGCATATTTAACTTTTGACTAACAACAGTTTATATTTGACTTACAATAATTTGTAATTTTTTTTTTTTTTTTTTTTTTGGTTTTTAAGGAATCATAAATAAAGAAAATAACATTTTAAAGAAATTGAAATGAAATTTCTTTGAAACGACAAAGCAACAGTATGGTCAAGGTTGGTCACCGGTTTGGGCGGTCCGACACTTGATCGGACTGGTGACATCAGCATGAAACTTAGTATGAAACTTAACAAACATACCCCTAAGAAATTACACATCAATCCTTACAGGTTTGAAATCCAACAAACACAACCCTAAAATCTGGCCAAGTGCAATTGCAATCCACCATAGATATCAGACTTAAAACTCAAAAATTTATTACTATTACACAACTAACCATTAAAAAAAAAAAAAAAAAGGAAGTTGTGAAGGTCGTTATGGCTGTAACCGAAGCTTTCTCAACGGCGAGATAAGGTCGTTGGCATGACCTGCATTGTCGGCTAGATCTACCCAACCACGTAAGCTACACGATCAGCTAGATCTGGCCTATGTTGTAGCTCACACAGCCAGCCATATTTGACTACCTTTATGGCCTTAATCAGTCATGATAGCCATGGTAAACTAAGAAAAAAAATGAGAAAGAGAGAAGAAAGATAGACAGGAGAGGGAAAAAAAATTAAAAAAAAAGGATGCAAGAGGAGAAAAAAGTAAAAGGAATGAGGAAAACTGATTCTCTGACCCAACGATTGAACTGTGGTTCGACACTGTTCACCCAGTTCAACAATAGGTTAATCCAGTCCAATGGCTAAAATAGGTTTTAGCCATTTAGTTGACCAAATTAGGGATTGGCCTGGTCGGATCAGCCGGTTTGGTTCGAGTTTTAAAATAATGTGTTTAAATACTATTGGATTAATCAGCACTGGACTAAAATGATATTTAACAAATGAATCCCATGGTATTTAAGCATGATTCTGACAAAATTTTAGTAAGGACGTCCTCACCAGAGAATTACTATTATTATTGGTTATAATAATAATTCTCTAATCAAGATGTCATGATATTAATTTGTCATGATATAATATATTTTATTTCAGTCCTATAGGATAAATTTAACAGTATATAAGATGATTATAACAAAATTAATATCAAGTCGAATCCTTGTTGAATCATAATCAGTGGTGGATCCTGCATTTAACAATGGGCGATGTGGAAATTACATTGGTTTGCTTTATGTCATAGCATGGAGCCATGGAATTAGCCTAGTGGTGGATCCTACATTGTTCTAGAAGGGCTTAAAGTGTTCAAAAAGAAAATTTTACATTTCAATATATATTATACAATTTTAAGTATCAATGAAAAGAAAATTTTACAGTTCTATACTGTTTTATATATTGTATAAAATGTTTACATTGGTCCAAAAGTTATAGTTTTTAGTAGAGAAAACCATTAATTTTTCACTTAAATCCTCTATCACACAATTTGGAATGATTTGATCTCTTAATTTCCGTCGCAACTTGATGTTACAAGTTCACCTTATCAACATTATAAATTTCAAAAGGGTTACTAGACCTCAGAGATGGTGCCAGAAGATTATGGAGTTTGTGCATGTGGGAAACTAAGATAGCCAACCTACATGGAGATAGCCGATCAACATGAAGATCAGTCGAATCATCCTCTTATCATACACACCTTCTAACATCATTTAAAAGGGCTAATGGAAATAAAAGCACATTAGAAACACAACTGAAGATAATATGTGAGATCTTTTTGCTATTCTTACCATTGTCAAAATATCACTAGAGCGGACAATTCAAACCACATCAGCAGCATTATCATTCTACTTTCAAGGAAATATTAGCAGTTAAAAATGCTATTGAAATGTTTGAATTTCATCTTTTTGGCCATCTTTTCCCGATGATGCTCCGTGGGAAACTATGATAGCCGACCTATATGGAGATAGCTGTTCAATATGACGTTTGATTGAATCACTGGTCAAGACCCTCCTTTTATCTCACACACCTTCTAACATCATTTAAAAGGCTAGTGGAAGTAAAATCGCATTAGAAACACAACTAAAGATAATATGTGAGATCTTTTTGCTATTCTTACAATTATCAGACTATTACTACATCCTTGAGGTTGAAGAAGAGCTTAAAGGTATGAAAGAAATATGGAAAGAAAATGAGCAAGAGAGTGGCCACTTATCATTTACATTTTTTATTGTGCCCACGCACCTCGACCACAAGCTTTAAGATTTATAATTTTTTTTCTTCTTTGGGGATGTTGACAACATCTTTTATTGTTCTAGGCTACTATTTTGATTAGGGCTACTATGTGTTTGTGTCTACTTTATTCGTCCCTACTACTTTCTTTTTTAGCCCCTGCTTCTACTTTAGTATAAGAAGTTTTATTCTTCTTCTTCTGCACTTTAATTCCAAAGCTTTATAGTTTTAGTTGCCCTAATCAAGGTTTGAAGGGTATTTTGAGTATTAAATGAGGTTTAAAGAAATGTTTCTAAATATAAAATAATGAGTATATTGTAATGGAGGATGGGGCTAAGATCACTTCCCAAAGGCTTTAATGAAAAGTAGGAAAAATCAAACAAACTCATAAATTTTCTTTTGCCAACTATAATAAAACAGAAGGCCCTTAAAAAAATGAAGGACAACTAATATATGGCTTGTTTTTAGTTAATGTCAGAGAGAAATTCCCAAACAAATCTTCGTTGTGGGCTTATCCTTAGTTTCATTTTTAAAGGATAAAATTATATTAAAAACATACAAAATAAAAGAGTTGCATCTCTCGATTGACCTATAACGACCTCCACCACCCTTCTCATGATCACGAGTTCCCCATTCAAACAAGATGACTCATGGATATTAATCTAGGATATATAATTATATTGAAATTTTGTGTATTCAATTTAACCTTGTAAATAAACAAACCTATTAAAATTTAAACCTCAACTAGCATTGCCAACACCGAACTGGATTGATCACATCACCAAATAAATTTGTCACCCACAAATTTAAATGTACATTAATCACATTGCATAAAGTAATCAACTTTTAGTTTATCAATAATAAAGAGTACAAGTTTATAAATAACTGTTAGGATATGTGGAAATTACACATTGTGTAGTAGGCAACTTATTGACTGAACTGTGTTGACCAAAGTCCATTTTGTATATAAAGGACTTTGTAACTACTTTGTTTAATAAGAAAAATACTACAAGTCTTTTAAGAAATTTTCTCTCTTATTTTCTTCCATTTTCTTACATTTTACTCTCTACTTCTCATTTGGTATCAGAGCCACTAACAAACGTCAATAATGGTTGATCACTCAATAATATCTTCTCCTTTCAACAAATCTCAGACAAATTTGAGCTCTAAACCTTCTACTAACTCAATTTGTCTTGTCACTTTGTCTACAATTTCTTCATCTACACTTCCTGCAATCTCACCCAAACTAACAAGAACCAATCACAGATTTTGGAAGTCACAAGTTCTTTTTGCCGTCGATTCACATGAGCTCGAGGAGTATTTTACTGGTTTGATTCCCTATCCCACTCCATTTGTTAGAGTTTAGCTAGACAGTTCGAGCTTAGAGGTAACCAAAAAACCTAACTCTGAATATGCTCTTTGGAAGAAAACAGATAAACTCTTGGAGAGTTGGTTATTGTCCTCTATTTCAGAGTCCATGTTTACTATGATCTCTAAATGCCAATATTCCACTGAAATTTGGATTACACTAGAAAAACAATTTCTTACTAAATCTAGAGTCAAAACATTGCATGTTAAGATACAAAATACTAAAAAGGATAATCTTAGCATGCATGATTACTTCATTAAGATGAAAGGATTTGCTGAAAGTCTGTCTGCTAGTGGAGTCGGTGTTACTGATGAAGAACTTTTGAATCACATTTTAAATGGGCTCGACTCTGATTATGATGCTGCAGTAGTTACGATAACCTCTAGGTTAGAGTCAAGACTTGAACTTATATCTGTTCAAGAAGCTCAAATTATCCTACAAAAATTAGAACTAAGATTGGAAAAGGCAAGTTCTGTTCTAAATTCAGTTGTCCACAATGAATTTCATAGAGGATCAGCCAATCTTACTAATCTTACCATTGATGCTAGTAGTAAGAAACCTCAACCTGCTCAGGATTCTCAACCTTTGGTTGTAAACCCTCACTACAGTTCAATATATTTCTTATGGATTTCTTTATTGTGATTTCAGTTGTATTTAAGAGAGAGCATTTGTTAGCTGAAGGAGGATGAAATCTGGAATCAGTGGGAGGCCGCTAGACCCTCGAAGTGCTAGCCACTCTTTTATCTTTTCTCTGTCATTCTTATTTTCTGCTTGCAGTGTTTGTCAATCCAAATCAATATATATATCAGTTTGTTTTTTTTAGTACAGAGCTGTTTCGCTGAGTCTCATTAACAATATTTCATTGAGTTTGGGTGGCATTTTGGTGATCTCATCATGTTAGAAAAATGGAGAAAGTTGAATGGGATATTAGAATGAATATGTTAGTGGTATTTTTTTTAGAGACCAATGCAGCGGCTGAATGTGTTAGTTGACTGATATTGCAGAAAATGCAGCTGTAACAGAAGGCAGAAAATGAGCGTGTGCATGTGCTAGGAGAAGAAATGGCTGAGAAAATAATGCTGAAGCTGAATGAAGTAGAAACACTGCAGAAACTGAATGCAGTAGCAGACCAAATAAAATAAAATAAAAATAAAAATAAAAACACAGAATGGAATTGAAGTTGTGTTTAAGAGGGAATATTAGATGAAGTGGAGAAACGTTGTCCTGAATGTTTGAAGAGAAGTTCTGTCCAAGAGGGAATATTAGATAAAGTGTAGAAGAATTGTCCTGTATGTTTTTGGAATGAGGTGAATTTGTAATACTGTAAAGAAAGGGGGTTTACTTGTAATAGTCCAAAGAAAAATCAAATGCAGCTTTTGTTTAATTCTGTGTGTTCAAAACGCTGCGTTTCTTCATTGTTTTTTCACCAACTATAAAAGAGTTGGTCTTCGTCTTCTTCAATAGAGAAATACAATCACACATTTTCAACAGTTTTTTTTTTTTTTTTCAGTTTTTCGTTCAGTTACAGATTTATCAACAACGTCTTTCATACCCGATCCTATGTGTTAATGAGTTTTTTTTAGTGACATATATGTTATTGCTAAAAACCTGAGAGGAATGATAAATAGTTGTACAATTTATTTTTGTAGCAATAAATAAATTTTTTAGTGACAAAATAATTTGTAGTTATAGTATGTATAACTAAATATAGTGACTAAAATGTTTTATGACAAAATATGTTTGTCACAATAAACAATTTACCTAGGTGCCAAAATTTGACGCCAAAAATTTGTGACGAAATATTATGATAAAATTGTTTTTCTTCAATATATTTCTTATGGATTTCTTTATTGTGATAAAATATTATGACGATATTTGTTTTAGTCACTATCTATTCTTTTTATCATACTTAATGTGATGTTTTTTTATTTTGTCATAATACATATATTACTTGTGACGAAATAACTTTTGATAAAATTAATTTTGTCACAATATAATATATTTCTTGTAGTGTATTGCCAAGTCTACACTTAACTTCCTTTTATTTGTGATTTTATTCAACCATTAAATTAGTTAGTACAAAATTTATTGAATGTCTTGATTCTTAGTCTCAGGATTAATGAAATTGAATCACAACAAGGATTTCAAATCAACTCAAGCTCTTCAATTAATCAAATGTCTGTGGGAAGAAATCTTAAAACAAGATGACTCGGAGCTAGTGAAACTAACACAAACACCTTCACAAATCATTTTTGAGGCAGCAAAATTCGAAAATTCTCAATTTTTGGCTGAGCTCATTCGTCATTATCCTGATTTGATATACCAATTTGATGAAAATGGTTATGGTATATTTCACATTGTAGTTTTACAAAGTCATGCCAATGTATTCAATCTAATAAATGAGATAGGTTTAACTAAGGAGTTGTTCGTGACTTGTGAAGATAAGGATCAACAAAACAATATGTTGCATTTGGCTGCAAAATTACCACATCCAAGTCGAATTAGTTTCATATCATGTGTAGCGCTACAAATACAGCGAGAATTATTATGGTTTAAGGTAACTAAATTTTCAGAATTAAATTATTTTCCTAATTTCAACTGTCATATTTCGAAATATAACATGTTTGGTATCTATAGGAGATAGAAAAAGTAGTGCAACCTTCCTTCCAAGAAAAGAAAAACTCAAATGGTCAAACACCTCAAGAGTTATTCACTCAGGAGCACAAAGAGTTATTGAAAAATGGAGAACAATGGATGAAGAATACTGCTAACTCATGTATGCTTGTTGCGACAATCATTACCATTATAATTTTTGCAGCTGTATTTAGTGTACCAGGTGGTAATAGTAGTGATAAAGGAATACCTATTCATCTGAAAGAGACATGGTTTCAGGTTTTTGTCATATCAGATGCAATCACATTATCTTCCTCTTCCATTTCAATCTTGATGTTTTTGTTGATCCTTACATCGTGGTATGTAGAAGACAATTTTCTCAAGTTATTACCCTATAAATTGATGGTTGGACTCTCTACACTCTTTGTATCCATAATCACCATGATGGTAGCTTTTAGCTCAAGCATTTTATTAGCTTATCATGATAAATTAAACTATGTCACCATGCTTACTACTGTAATTGCGTCTGTTCCAGCCCCTTTGTATGTTCTATTGCAGTATCCTCTTCTAAGAGATATATTTTGTTCAACATACCATTCTAGGTTTTTGTTTAAGCCAAGTAAACTCATGTCTTGATTTGCTTGAACTTGAAAGTTTATTGTATTGTATCATCAAAACCTATTTATATTAATTAAGTTTTTGGATTCAATTATGCAGTAACTTTTTTCCTTTAAGTAATTGTTGTTGCAGGTAGTGGTTGTGAAACTATAATTGAGAGGTTCATTTTGAAATTTTCATACATAATAGTATAATGATATTATACTATTAAATGAAGAACAAGTAAAAGGGCCTGGGGGAAGAAAGAAACAGTCCATAATAATGTCAATGGGCCAGCAATGAAATATGGGCCACTGAAAAGTGTAATGTTTTTTAGGTACCAGACTACCAGGAAAATTTCTATATGGCTGAGCATCATTATTGATTTGGGGGTGGCCGTTGATTGCGGCCTTTAAATGAGTTTGCGTAGGTTTGCTATGGCCGATTCCACAATGACTGATGATGTGTCAGTTGCCTACTGTAAACATGGATTGGAATGTTAATAACATTGTAACTTACAACAAAGTCCTTGTTAATTGTCTTTTATTTCTGATGCAAGTTATTTAAAAACAATGCAATACATCTTAAAATCCTATGCCACCTCCGTTCTTGCCAATGCCTTCACAGAAAGGAAAATGAAATGTTAGTTTATTGTCTTTTACTTCTGATACAAGTTATTTATTTCTCTTTAAAACAATTTATTTATCTTCTGTCTCTAAGAAATCCGTTTGTTGTTCTTAGTGGACATTAGTGTTTTAGGATTACTTTGATGATGATTTGGGAATTGACCAATAACCACAACTCTTAGCTCTGTATGCCACATATTCTTGTTAGTGTCTTGGCATGTAGCTCGGTAAAATCCCAAAGGACAAATATTCTTAGAATCTCTTAAAGCAGGAGGCGAAGTAATTTGAGAAGATATATAACCAAAAGCAAGTCAAACTAGATATAGATTGAGTTGCCATTAATGTGAGTATGAAGTGAGAAAGTCTAATGAGTAATTTTAATTTTGTAAGAACTTCGTCACTTCAATTGTTAGCCAAGATGATGGTCAAATCCAAGAAATGATATACAGAAAATATAACATTTTCTTGTTACTCTAACCAACAATTTTTTTTTTTAAAGTAAATAAATCGATGGGTACAGTAAAAATACAATAATTTTTTTTTAATTCTATCCTTCTAGAACTTCATCTTCACCGTCTTTGTTATTATATGGTCTCTTTCTCAACTATTCACTCTCTGCCAAACGTAACTTATCAAGAAAAGGCTACTAAAATAAGATATATTTTAATCATTGGGATTTGCCTACTCATTCATTCGTGCTCTTTATGCTCCAGTATCTTACGACAATGTTAGTCAAATGAATTAAGACGTAATGTTTACAAAACCAAGATGATTAAAGTATTGAAATTTATTTAAGAAACTATATTTAAAAAATTTATTAATATTAAGGTAATCCATACAGATCAATGTGTTAATAACACAACTTTATCAGTTGCTGTATAACTATAATATTATGTCATCTTTGGCAAGTGAACGGAAGGAAGGAGTTTTTCTCAGGGTCTTTTTTATTTATTTTCTTTTAATTTTTTTTTTTTACATGTCTTTAAAGGAAGAAGCAAAATGATAAAAACAAAACGATTGAATTACGTGCAGAATAACCTTAACACTTTCACCATAAAAAAAAAAAAAAAAAAAAAAAGGGGGTAGACAAGACGGTTCCAGCCCCACCTCATGTTGATTCGTCTTACTTTTTCTCAAATTCCCATGAAATGCCCGTGAAACATCGTGATAAGTGCTTATGCAACTTTATGTTGCTTCATGTTCGGTAGTCGAGGCCTTATCTTTCCTTCTCTTTTTTGTCATAATCATTCCCTTGTCTCAGTCTTGTGGACCACTTATCTTGAGTTGTGTACATTAAATAGACCCACCTGGAATCAAGTAAAGAATGTGGTACTAACGTGGACCTCGGAAAATCTTCAAAAAGAGTCTTGTGGCGGTGTGGCCTATGACCTCAGGATAATGCAAAAAGAAAGCAACCACCAGGCAAACTAAAATCTACGGGAACTTCTCCATTCTCATAATACTTTTTCTCCTTCCTTAATAGAGAGAATGAAATTCAAAGGAATAAATTGTTGATAAAAAAAACTTGTGGGTTCGTTTAATATAAAATTTAAGTATTATTTTTTGTTATAAAAGCAAAAGATTAAAAAAAAAAATCTCATGAAAATGCATTTAATAGAAATGAGTCCAATTATTTTCAAAAGTATACAATCTTAAAAACTCACGTAAAATTAAAAATCGGTTTCACAGTTTTCTTTTCAATTCTTCATTTGAAAACAATTTTTAAATTAAAAAATTATTTTTAAATAAATGTGATGCTTACGCAACATGATGGGTACTACTAAGGATGGTTTGAAAACGTGTTTGGCTGTTTTCTAAATTGACTTTGTGTCTTCTTCACTTCCAACTGTCTTCGCTATTCTATCCTCTCTGGCTCTCTGGCTCTCTTTCTTGACTTTATCACAAGGCTTAATAGTGGGAAACACAATGTTCCATATTTCAAAATATACCATCTTGACATCTATCCGAGGTCAAGAGAAGAGTACAACAATCATTTCAGGAAAAGAAAAACTTAAACGGCGAAACACTTCAAGAGTTATTTACTCAAGAGCACAAAAAATTATTAAAAAGCTTAAAACAATGAACAAAGAATACGCTAATTCATGTATGCTTTTTGCAATAGTCATTATCATTTTAATTTTTGCAACAGTTTTTAGTGTATCCGATGGTAATGGTAGTAGTAAAGAATTATATATTCATTTGAATATATATAAAAACACCATCGTTAATAATTTTTTTTTAAATACTATGATGCCCCTGTTTAAAATAGAAGATGAGGACCAAAGATAAAAAAAGATAAGGGTTAAAAATCACTTCTGGTCTAATTATCATGACTACTATAATCATTGATAAATAGTGTATTTTAAAATTGAAAATAATACTGATTTAATAATTTTTAATAATAAGTTATAGGTGGTTCATCCATTAATTATAATTTGAAGTTCTTAATTGGAAATCATAATGTATAACTACCAAGATTAAGCTTATAATATAATAATAACCTTGAAATTTATTAGATTTTAACTCTTAAGCTTATAATATAATAATAACCTTGAAATTGATTAGATTTTATCTCTTTTATATCACATATTTTCTTTTTGTTTCCCACCAAACACTTATAACTAAACCACAGCATTTATCCTTTTGCACATTTACATCAATCAATTCCACAAAATGACGGCGAATCAAAATTATAATTTATTAATTTTTGAAAAAAAAAAAATTTATGACTTTTTTTTCAATAAAATGAGTTCAATTAAATTTCAATAGCATGAGCATTTTCATTTATAATTTAACTATTTTATTTAGAGTAACGACTACCCAAGGTTTGCCTTAATAACTTTTCCACCCAAAAATTTTCAAAATACCATTTTTCTATCCAAAGTTTATATTTTGTTAATACCTAAAGCTGATTTCGGCTTATTCCGAAGGTGAAAATTCTTTTCATCACCACTATTTGAACTTCTGATATATTCTTTACAAAACCTTTCTCACTTCGATACCTGATTTCTCGCTGATTGCTTGCATCGGAAATCTAGGGTTTGTTGTTTTTAACTGATTTTTGGCTGATTCCCACGACAAATATTCAATTGATTACTACCATTTGATCCACTAGCCTCTATTGTACAAAACCCCTCCTACCTAGCTCCTAGTAACTCGTTGAACGTCAGTTGAGAAAACGAAGTGTATTTTGAGTATTAACGGCACATAAAGTTTGTGTGGGAAAGCGGTATTTTGAAACTTTTGGGGTGGAAAGTTTATGAAGGCAAACCTTGGGTGGGAGAAAATCATTTACTCTTTTATTTATTTTGGCTCTTGACATTATTATTGGATCTAGTGATTGATAAAATATATGCACTATTTAGGGTGTAATATAAAGTTAAAAAACATATGGATTTTCTATTTTAAATTTTAGGGATGGCATAAAACGACGAGCCCATCCTCGGCCTCCGCCAACTATATATAGAGGAACCAATTTTTTCATTCGTAAAACATATTGAATACAAGATTTAGAGAGTAATACACATATTATTGTTATTATTAAAGAATGTCATCCGAAGAAGCTGCTCGTAACGCCTATGGCTACTTTCATGATTCAAAAAACCCTACCAATCCACAACCATCTCCATATCCCCACATTCAATCAGAATCGCCAACTGCAAGTAGCGCCATGTTACGTGGTTATGGAGATCATCATTCTGCTGCTGCTGGTCAAGGAACGGGTGCAACTGTCTCCGCTTCTTCTGCGTGGAACCACTTTAATAATAGGGTGCAACCACCTTCATCACCACCACCGGCAACACCAAGTGTACCACCATATCCCAGCAACGGCCGTATGATGGTTAACGAACGAAACCGCAAATAATTTCAAAACAGATTATCTCATAACTTCAAAACTTCTGTTCTTTCTTCCTTAATTTGCAAGGATTTTTTTTCTTCAATATATTAACAAATATCTTTCGTAAAATGATATTTCTAATTTTATTATTACATATTTTTTAGGTTTTTTATATGAGATTTACTTTTTATTTAAGTAATATGTATAAGTAAATTTTGATTGTTGTTATGCTTGGAAAATAAAGAGTTGACGTGGGAAAGTCACGTGAAGGGTGACCTGCTCCCGTCAGAGCAACACGCACACGTCAGACCTGCCAAATGATATGGAGCTCACACGCGTCCATTTCCCTGCAATAATTTTTGCGAAGTCATCTTTGGAATGGGTAAATTGGACTTAAAGCCTGATTATATCCTGACAATCACACCAACCCATGGATTTAATGATGATTATACGCTTCAGTTTGATATAAAATGAGGAAGACCCCTTCATTAAGGGGATTCGGCCATTTTCATATAGGGAAAAACTCTCTCTCTCTCCTGTAAACACATTTACTTTTTCCAACTCTTTTGTAAGTCAGTCCGCAGTTGCGACCTGACCCACACTAATATCAATACAAATCAGTGTACGTAGGACTTGCTACCTTAGCATCCGAACCACTTAAAAAACCCCCTTTGCATTTATTTCGCTTTATATATTCCATTTTCACGTGTATTTAACAGCCAATCAACGTTACGCACGTGACAATTTGTTGGTGCCAAAAATGAGCATCAACAGTTTGGCGCTAGAAGGAGGGCTGATTTAGTGTCTACCCTTCATCAGGAGAATCTTTGACCTACTGGTCTTACAGCTACAATGGCCCGCCAATCTGAATCTGAGCAGGTGAACCATCATGCTGAAGGAGTCCCCCCATCCCATAGGGACACCCCTTCCAACATACCTCCAGTTTCGCAAAATGCTGTTGGGAATACCCCAGCAGCTCCGCAACTGGACCCTGCCATCAGAAGCTACCTGGAGAGGTTCGACAATACTCTCCAGACGGTCAACCAGAGGTTGGACCATCTAGACCAGGGCATGTCATCTACGATAGCTGGAGCGATACAACCGCCAAAAACGCCTGCAGGTCGCGCGAAAGCGCGGCAAAGGGCGATAGCCCGTGCCGCGAGCACTGCAGCGCGTAAGCGTAAGGGTAAGCAAGTGGCAAAAAATAAGCCTACGGGCTCCCAAGGGCCAACGAATACAAAGGGCGCCCCGAGCAGGGTGTCGGCAAAGCTGAGACTCAGTGAACAAGTAAATCCCGAGCTGTCCCATGCCACGTCGCAGGCAAACCCGAGCGAAAATGCTGGGCGCGATGATTCCGATCACCACCAGCAGAACGATCCCGATCGTTCTCATGCGGGTGGCCCCCACACCTCGCGGGGTGGTTCGTACACCGCAAGGGTCGTGAAAATGCCCCGCACAATACATCGCCTTCACACGCCTCTAGTTAGCGTGTGTCAAGCGCGGCTGGAAATACCGGCCGAGGCGAGGAGGGATCCGACCTCCGAACTCTCCTGAACCGCAACCGGGAAGGCCAGGCTCGCATGGGTGAAAGTAACCCAGGCTTGGCTCCGTTACCACAAATTGAGGAGCTGCAGCGAGCTTTGGACATGTTAAGGGAGCAGCAAAATGAACAGGCACAGGTCGCCTCAACATCCCCATTTTCTCCTGAAGTGCTAGCTGCTCCACTTCCACCAAGGTTCAGAATGCCAGATATGCGGCCGTTTGATGGAAACTATGATCCGCAGGATCATTTATATGAGTTCAACGACCTGATGGAGCTCCACCAGGTTTCGGACCTTGCGAAATGCCGCTGTTTGGCCGTGACGCTGACTTCCCACGCTAAACGGTGGTTAAGGTCGCTCCCAGCGGGATCGATCAATTCGTGGCCTCAGATGAGCACGACGTTCCTGCGGCATTTCCAAGCCAATCGGGAAATTTTCAATGCTTTGAGCTACCTCAGCAAATAAGGCAAGAAGGACGAATCCTGCAGTCTTACATTGACCGCTTCCACAGGGAACTCAACAAAGTGGCATACGCTCCAGAAGAGTCCATCCGAACTCTTATAATAGCTGGAGTTCGCCCGCAAACCGACCTGTGGAAGAACTGCAGGCTGAGGACGATATTTCCTCACCAGGTTCTATAACCTGGCAGAAAAGTATC
The DNA here is from genome assembly GCF_008641045.1 of Pistacia vera. NCBI lineage: Eukaryota > Viridiplantae > Streptophyta > Magnoliopsida > Sapindales > Anacardiaceae > Pistacia > Pistacia vera. The sequence goes on from NW_022196042.1 coordinate 489,882, forward strand.
TCCGAATAGAGAATTCGCGGCAGCAATCCGCCGTCGCGATCACGGCACTACCATAGTACGCTTGGTCGGGGAGATACAGGTGAGCTGATCACAAAGGAGACACTGACGATCAGCGAAAAGGGAAGAAACCCCGCTACGAGCTGAAAAAGTCCTACGCTCTGTTCCTCGTCGCGACCGCGACGGGGCTCAATATACTCCGCTGAATGTGTCCATATCTGCAATCCTCGATAAATCCGAGGAGGCCAGCCTGCGCGTGAGCCCGAACCCATGAAAACTCCTGCTACGGCCAGAAGCAGCAAAAAATACTGTCGTTACATCGGGAAATGGGCATCTCACTGATGAATGCCGAGCTCTAAAGCAGGCTATCGAAGAGCTTATCAAGAAGGGGCACTTCAAGGAGTACATTGACGACTCCCCAAAAGAACCAAGGGGAGCGAAAGAAAAAGCGCCGTGATCGCAGCGGTATGATAGTGTTAACAAATTTTGGAGGACCGAACCTCGCGGGAAACACGCGAGGAGCGCAAGAAAGATATGCTCGCGAAGCGACCATGACGATCAGGGTAATGAACACTTGCAGGACCTCAAAAAGCCAGAAAAGAGGAAACAATCACCTCTACGAGAAAGAGGCAGCTCGCTTGACCATCCTCACGAGGATGCTCTGGTGATCACCCCCCTGATAGGGTGTCATAAGTCTGCAGAATGCTTGTGGACAATGGAAGCGCTGTGAACATCTGTTCAAGTCCGCTTTCGATAGAATGAACTGGCCGAGCCGACCTGAGCCAGCCTCGATGCCTTGTACGGTTTTACAGGGGATCACCTGATCCCTAGCGGAACAATCCAACTCCCAGTCACGCTCGGCGACTGCACGAGGTGACTAGGGTTACCGAATTCTTGTGTGGACTGCCATGGCCTTCAGTGAATCTTAGGGCGACCTTGTGAGAACTTTAAGGCAGTCACTTCCATTTATCATCTCAAGATGAAGTTCCCTACTCCAACGGGGATAGGGGAGGTAAGCGGATCGCAAAGCGCATTCGCGAATGCTATGTAAAATCGGTCCAATGGTCGACAAAGGAAAGGGCATTTCACGGTGTGCACCCCGCCAAGCTATGGCGATCAGTCGGATCGAGCCCAGCTGGTCGGCAGAGGATAGTATAGATCGCGGATTCAGGAGATCCCCGCGCGGCCCGGTTGAGGATCTGTCCAAAGTTTCGATCGATCCAAAAGAGCCGAGCCGGTGCTAAAGATCGGGAGCTGTCTCAACCCTCGGCTCGCCTCCAAGCTGGTAAGCTTCTGAAGGAGAAACATTGATGTGTTCGCCTGGTCGCATGCAGATATGGTCGGGATCAGCCCGAACATTATTTGCCATTCGCTGAACGTCCGTAGTGAAGCCAAGCCAGTTCGCCAAAAAAGAAGGGCGATGGATCCGGAGCGGTACGCCGGATTGAAATCAGAAGTGGAGAACCTTCTCCGAAATGGATCTGTTCGCGAGGCTCTTTACCCGACCTGGGTTGCTAACCCGGTCTGGTAAAGAAGCCAAATGGCAAAGGCGGACTTGCGTAGACTTCAGCAACCTGAACAAAGCTTGCCCGAAAGACAGCTTCCCCTGCTAAAAATCGACCAGCTCGTTGATGCCACTCGGGGCACGAGCTGTTAAGCTTCATGGATGCGTACTCGGGATCACAATCAATCCCGATGTATAAGCTAGATGAGGATCATACGACCTCATTACGGACCGGGGGTGTACGTTACAAAGTCATGCCTTCGGCTCAAGAATGCGGGAGCGACCTATCAGAGGTTGGTCAACCGAATGTTCCCGACTAGATCGGGAGGACAATGGAGGTCTATGTGGACGACATGGTGGTCAACCAGGTGCTCAGAGCATATTACGCATCGCTGAGATGTTTGACATACTCCGGCTCTACAGAATGAAGCTGAACCCTCTCAAAGTTCATTGGGGATTCGTCAGGAAAGTTCCTGGGTATATGGTCAATCAGCGGCTCTGCTCGATATGGAGAGCGACCAGCAAAAAGCAGGTCATGAGTCTGAACGGGCGAATAGCGGCACTGAGGATTCATATCAAGGCTAACAGACCGTTGTTACCATTATGTTCTGAAGGCCAATAAGAAAATTGAGTGGACTTGAATGCGAGCAGGCATTCCAGAGTATAAAAGAGCATCTTGGGAAGCACCTCTCCTCTCTAAGCCTCTTCCACAGGAACCTGCTTCTCTACCTGTCGTGTCTCAGTTCGCGGTCAGTGCGACTTTAATAAGGAAGAGGAAAAAGCTCAGTGGCCAGTATATTATGCAAAGTAAACGTCTATGGATGCCGAGATGCGGTATCCGGAAATGGAGCGACTAGCTTTTGCCTTGCTGGTCGCGTCCAGAAAGCTGCGACTTATTTCCATGCCCATACAATCAATGTAATGACAAATTACCCCCTCAGGCAGGTTCTCCAGAAACCAGAGGCCTCGGGTAAACTACTCAAATGGGCCATGGAGCTGAGCCAGTTCGACCTAAAGTATAAGCCCAGGACCATCAAAGGGCCGCTGTTGAGACTTCATCTCGGAATTTTCCTATCTCCAAGCGAGCAACAGTCTAGCGAAGTCGGGCAAGAAACTATTCAGAACCTGTCGACCTGGAACCTTTACGTCGACGGGTCATCAAACAGGAAAAGAGCCGGTGCGGGGTCTTCTCTGGTGAGTTCCGAGGGGGCTCGAGTGATAATCCGTAAATATACAGTTTTTATTTGATCTTTTTGTCGGATTTCAGGTACTTTCTAGTGCATTTTACCTGAATTGGTGCTTAATTCTTACTTTTTGTGTTCAGGTTAAAATGGACTTTTTGTCGAATAAAGACAAAATGGATAGTTTTGACTCCGAGTGAGCGGATTTCAGAGATAGGAGAGTTCCGGAGCAGGACAACGCACGATGAAGCTTGTTTCCAAGGAGAGAGCCGAAAATCGAAGAATCGAACGAAGATGCAAACAGAGTGGCAGTTTGTAAATTTCAGAACTTTTGAAGGAGCTTCGCCGGCGAAGAAATTGTCTTCGCCGCGGCGAAGTTAGGCAGAGACGAGTGGAATTTTTCATCTTCGCCGCCGCGACAGTCAAATATTTCAGTTTTGTAAACGCACAGTTTCGTGTGTGCGTGTTTTTGGTGGGTTTTTGGACTAAGTATAAAAAAACTTAACTTTTTGCGAAAAGGAGCTTGAGCTGTTAGGTTTAGCCGTCTTTTACATTTCCTTAGAGAAAAAGCTTGAGTTTTCGGATTGTTCAGGAAAGATTCAGATTTGACTAGAAGATCATCTTTGGGGAGATTTCTTATCTTTCATCTCAGTTTCATTATGTTTACTGTTTATTTCTATTTTTCGTTTTTTGTATTGTTAATTTAGTCATGAAATCTTCTATGGGTTAGGGTTTTGATTGTAGTTTGGAATTGAAAGGGTTAAGTATTTGATTGTGTTATTTCCATGTGAATAAGTCTTGGTGTGTGTTACTCTAAATTTAAATGTGTATGTGATGAACATGATGAGATTGAGAAATAATTCATGTTAAGCTTCGGGTAATAACCATTATAGTATTGGATGCTAGAGATAGATTCAAGAATTAAGAAATCAATTTAGGATTCTTGTGCTCATGATTTTAGAATTATAACCTCAATTTGTTGGTGGGAATGTTAATAAGGATGATAGGAAAACATAGCCCGAGAGGGTATGGTAACATATTAGTGAATCCGATTTACAAACCGTTGCACGTGAATGTGAAAATAGTGTAACTCTTAGGTTTAACCCATAAAAATCCAACAAAGTCAAAACCCTACCCGTTTACTTAAATTGATATTCTGTGTGTTTCAATTGCTCTTATTAAGAAATTCTTGTTAATTATTTTTGTTTTCTTCAATTACATTTGCTCCCACCAATCAAGATATGATTGCTCACTTTAACGTTAGGAAACTTAGTGCTTTGCTACCAGTCCTCGTGGGAAACGATATCCTACCCATCACTCTATTACTTGAGTGACTAGTGCACTTGCTAGTTTTGCATGTTGTAGTAAACACGCATCAAGTTTTTGGCGCCGTTTGTCGGGGACTGTTTTAAGTTAACATTAAGTTTTTCCTAGAGTTTAACTAGATTGAAGTTTTAATTTTGTTTTAATTTTTGTTAGAGTTGTAATTTCACTTGTGTCTTTCAGTTTATGCGAAGAGCAAGAGTCAACCAGTGGTTCCTGGTGACCTTGAGCTTGAGAGGAATGTAAGAAGACTTAAACAGAGGAGAAGAGAAAGAGATACATACTGCAGAAACGGAAGAAGTTGTAGTTGACATGGCTGAACAAGAAAAAGTACACTGAGGGAATTTTCAGTTCCCACAGTGAACGGAAGTGGGTCAAGTTACGAGACCTACAGTACAAGCTAACAACTTCGAGATCAAGCTGGCAATCATCCAGATGATCCAGCAGTCGGTAAGATTCAACGGTGATTTGAAGGAGGATCCGAATCAGCACATTGCAAATTTCTAGAAATTTTGACACCTTCAAGTCGAATGGAGTGTCGGTGATTGCTATAGGCTGCGTTTATTCCCATTTTCATTGGGGAGATAAAGCAAAAAGGTGGTTATGGCATTACCACCGGGCCACGAGAACAACATTGAATGATCTGGCACAAAAAAATTCTGACCAAGTTCTTTCCTCCAGCGAAGTCAGCGAAGTTGAGAAATGATATCACATCATTTCTACAAGATGATGCCGAGTCGTTGTACGGCTTGGAGAGATACAAGGAATTGATGAGGAAATGCCAAATCATGGTTTACGCGTTGGCTTCAAGTCCAAACCTTCCATATGGTTTGATGGGTAACGTGCAAACCATGGTGGATGCAGCTTCAGGAGGGGCTTTGAATAAGACACCTGAAGAGGGTATGAGTTGCTTGAGTGTTTGGCAAGCAACAACTATTCAAAGTACCCGAATGAGAGAGTAAAGACGAGCAGGAAAATCTTCAGGTCTTCATGAAGTAGATGTTTCACAGCCATCTCAGCCCAACTACTGCACTCCAAAAAACAGTTGGGAATAGGCCAGTAAATTATTAAAGCACCTTAACTAACATGTGTTTTTGTGCAGGAAAACCATGTGAGCAGCGAGTGCCAGTTGAAACACATTTGCACGCCTCTTCATCAACGGAGCAAGTGAAACTACTGGAAGGAAATCAAAGAAACGAACACCCGTTCTCCAACACAAAACAACCAGGGTGGAGGAATCATCTGAATCTGCTTGGGAAAATCAGAACCAAAAAGGTAACCAATGGAACCAGAGGCAGTTCCAATTAACCCGCCAGGGGTGACCAATCAACGGGAGATCAAAGAGTGTCGAAGTGGAAGACATGTTCGATAAATTCATGCAAGAGACTACAGGGTTCATGAATGAGACGAGGACAAACTTTAGAACCAAGGGCGTCCATTCGGAATCTTGAGGTACGATGGGCCAATTGGCCGAGGAAGTTGAAGATAGACACAGGGTTCTCTTACCAAGCAACACATGACCAACCACGTGAACAAGCAAATGCCATCATTTGAGATGGGACTGGTTTGGAAGAGGTAGGCCACACTACAAAGAGGTGGAGCAACCCGAAAAGGAAGAGTTTGAAGAGAGAAATTGATAAGAGATTAATATGAAGAGAATTCAGGTGCCTTAGGGGAAGAGAAAAAGAAAGAGGATGAAAAGCCAAAGAAGAAGGAGAAATTGCCATTCCCGCGATACCACCGGAATTAGCTCATCACACCCACCCGTGCCTTTTCCCAGAGATTGAAGAAGAGAATCAGGATAAGCAATTTTCGAAGTTCATTGAAATTTTAAAAAAATTGCATATTAACATTCTTTTGCAGAGCAATACAGCAAACTGCCGAGTTTATGCGAAGTTCCTGAAGGAGATACTTTCGAACAAAAGGAAATTAGGAAGTGAAGGAAACGGTGATGCTACAGAAGAGTGGCAGTGCAATCCTCAGAAGAAATACCCCGAAGCTCAAAGCATCCGGGTTTTACTATCCTGGTGTTATAGGGGATATAATTTTGTCGGTGCTTTGTGATTTAGGAGCTTAGATAAATTGATGCCGTTTGTTTCGGAGATTAGGAGCTTGGTGAAGTGAAGCAACGAAATGTTGTTGCAACTAGTGATCGATCGTATAAAGTACCCGGAGGGATAGTTGAGGATGATTAGTGAAGGTGGGGAAGATATTTTTCGGCGGACTTTGTAGTGGGACATAGGAGAGGATAAGGAAGATTCCTCTCATTTGGGCCGCGACATCTGTGCAAGGCAGCGGAGCCTGATGACGTGCAGGAGGAAAGTTGACTGTGAAGGGTTCAAGAGAGACAGTAACTTTTAATGTCATTTGATGCAATGAGAGTTTCCGTCGGAAGCAGATTCATGTTTAGTGGGATATGGTGGATGAACTTGTTGTGAAGTCACATGGGAAGAAAACATCCGAGCATTACCTATAGAGCGTGTTAGATGCCAAAATCGAAAACGGTCGAGGTAAAGAATAAACAAGGAACGATTGTGCGTAGAATGTTTGAAGCCACTCAACCGAGTTAGAGGAGAGTTCAAGATGAAGAATTTGAGGAGTTTGATTTGACAAAAGAGAGGCAAAGGAAAAAAAAAGAAGACTCAAGGGATTGAACTGCAAATCTTACGCCTCACCTCAAATATGTCTATTGGAGGATTCAGATACTTTGCCGGTGATGATTAGGGCAGATTTGAATGCCTTAGAGGAAGAGAAGTGATTAGAGTGTTGAGCGGAACAAGACTGGCGATTGGATGGACATACGGACATAGAGGTAGCTCACCCTCATTTGCATGATAAGATTCTCATGGAGGATGACTTGTAGCAAGGGTACAACCACAAAGAGATGTGAACCTTCAATTGAAGGAAGTGGGTGAGAAAGGAGGTTGTGAAACTCTTAGAATGCGGGGATCACTATCCGATTTCAGATAGTCCGTGGGTGAGACAGGTAAAGTTGTTCCAAAGAAAGAGGGATTACCGTTGTTGAAGAAGATGAGAGTATTGAGTTGATTCCAACAGGACCGGTAACGGGTTGGAGAGTATGCATGATTACCTTTAAAACTGAACGAGCGAGGCGACAGGAAGGATCATTTCCATGCCCTTCATCGATCAGATGTTGGAGAGGTATGAGGACATGCATATTACTGTTCCTGGATGGTCTATTCCGGATATAACCAAATTGCCATCGCTCCGGAGGATCAAGAGGGGGAAACGACCTTCACTTGCCCCTACGGCACCTTTGCTTACCGAAGAATGAGTTTGGGTTTATGCAATGCACACACATTCCAAAGATGCATGATTGTCAATCTTTGAGACATGGTGGAAGATTTATAGAAGTCTGCTGGATGATTCTCAGTTTTGTGGTCATCATTGATAATTGTCTAACAAATCTGTCTCATGTTTGCAGCGAGCAGGAACAAATTTGTGCTGAATCTGAATTGGGAGAAGTCACTCATGTCCAAGAGGAATTGTGCTCGGGCATAGGATTTCCAAGGGATGGGATTGAAGTGACGGCACAGACAGAATGATGAGAGCTACCACGCCATAATGTCAAAGCAGTCCGAAAGTTTCTTGGGGCATGCGGGGTTTACGACGTTCATAAAGGATTTTTCTAAGACTCTAAACCCCTTTGCAATCTATGGAATAAAGATGTTGTTTTTTTTAATGATGATTGAGTGCATGATTTCCTAACTCTTAAAAAAACTACTAGTTTTGCACCATTATTGCAGTTCCGATTGGGGACGCCTTGAAAGAGTTGGATGCTAGTGACTTGTGTAGGGTAGTTTTAGGTCCGAGAAAAATAAAGTGGCATGAATTCGTATGCTAGCAAGCCTGTTGATCACACTGAATTACACCACCACTGAAAAAGAAGATAGGTGTGGTGGTTGCTTTTGACAAGTTCGTTCTTATTATTAGAGTGGCGAAGTGATCGTTTACAACGGACATCAGCACGCAGACACTACTGGCGAGCAAGAAGCAAAACCTCGGTTGATAAGATGGAATTACTACTACTTCAAAGAGTTGAGTTGGAGATTCGAGACAGAGAGGGGTCCGAAATGTGCGTAGCTGATCATTTGTCGAGAATTGAGAGACAAATCAGGGAAATGAGATGGAAATGCCAATTTCAGAAACATTTCGGATAGCAGAGCTGATGAGAGTGGACGAAGCACTATGGTATGCGGGACTGCAAATTATCTATCATCAAGGGTGTCCCAGGTTGCATTTCACACGAGAGAAAATTTTCTCAGATTTAAAATACTACTTTTGGGAAGGCGTTCGTACAGACACTGTACTGGACAAATGATCGGAGATGCGTCCCGGAGGAAGAAATGAGGCATTCTAAGACATTGTCATGAGAAGGAAGTGGGTGGCATTTTGGGGAGCGCAACAGCAGCGAAGGTGCTACAATCTGGGTTTTATTGGCCCAACCCTCTTTAAGGATTCCTTCGGATGATCAAGAGTGTGCCAATGTCAACGGATGGGGAGTATTTCAAAAAGAGATGAGATGCGTGAACAACATCCTGGTGGTTGAAATTTTTTGACGTTTGGGGATTGATTCATGGGTCCTTCCCAAGTTCCTATGGGAACACGTTTATCTGGTAGCAGGGGATTATGTGTCGAAATTGGTTGAGGCAGTTGCATTGCCAAATAATGATGCTAGGGTGGGGGATTAATTTTGTGAGGAAGAATATTTCTCAAGGTTTGGTGTACCACGGGCGATTATTAGTGATGGAGGATCACATTTTTGCAATGGCAATGGGATGCACTGCTGAGTAAGTATGGAGTGACAACATGAGTGGCAACAACCCTACCATCCCAAACAAGCGGACAAGTGGAAACTGTCGAATAGAGAACTGAGGGGATTTTAGAAAAGACAGTCAATGCCTCGAGGAAGGATTGGTCACGGCAAGTTGGGACGATGGTTTAGGGCTTATCGCAATGCATTCAAAATCCCAATTGGTATGTCTCGTTAGATTGGTCTATGGGAAGGGTGCCACTTGTCCGGTTAGAACTTGAACATAAGGCATACCGGGCGTCAAGCAATTGAAAATGGGACTGAAAGCCGCGGGGGGATAGAAATGCTGACTTTGAACGAGTGGATGAGTTTCGTCTCGAAGCATATGAAAATGCCCGGAACTATAAGAAAAGACAAAAAGGTGGCACGACAGACACATCGGTCACACGCTTTTGAGTTGGGCAGAAGAAAGTATGTTGTTCAACTCTAGACTTAAGCTTTTCCCCGGAAACTTAAGTCTAGATGGTCCGGGACCGTTCACTAAACGAGGATACAGCATCCGGAGCAGTGGAGTCACACATGATGAAAAAGGGCACTTTCACGGTTAATGGACAGAGGTGAAGCCATAATTGAGGGGGTGATGAGTGCAAGTCATCCAAATGTGCTAGAATCCCAACCTAAATGAGGAAGATCAAGCTTCGACTATAAACAAGAGCTTCTTGGGAGGCAACCAAGTGTTTTGAACTTTTGATTTTAAATTTTTGTTGTTTGAGGTTTCTTATGCATTATAAGTTTGTATACAATTGTGTTTTTCTTGTTCAGGTGTTTCAGGTGAAGTCCAGAGCAAAGGAAGGTAAAAAAATTGTCCCGACTTCGCTGGGGCGAAGGACATGAGATACCAGGTTTTCTACTGGAGGATTTCGCCACGGCGCGGCGAAGGAAAAGGTAGAATTTGCGAAAAATTGGCTAAGGCATTTCGCCGCGGCGAAGTAAGCCTTGAACTCTCGGAATTTTTTCGCCCCGGCGAAGAATTTTTCTTCGCGGGCGAAAACCTGGGAATTTTTTTAGGGTTTATGGTGATTGAACTTCGCCGCGGCGAAGAGCTTTTTATATATACCAACCTTCTTTCTTCGTCTCTTGACGCCTTGCCTTGATGAAGAATTTTCCAACTTTCAACTTTCACTTCTATTTTGTTTTCCAACCAAATAATCACTCTACAACATCCTAAACACCAAAACAACCCATTTTCAACAACAAATTTCACAAAAAATTCACAAAAATTTTTGGATCAAAAATTTGGGGTTTTTGTTTGGATCGTTTTTTCTGGGTCAATTGGTGGTGCAAAACGCCTTCATATTGGTAAGATCTGGAAAACCAAAGCTATTTGGAAAAATTTAGTCTCTAAATCATAGATCTAAGAATTATGTGAACTTTGACTTGAGAAATTTTGGGGTTTGTTGATGTGTGTGATGTGATTATGTTGAGAAGTTTGTTAACCAGGTTGATTGTTAGAGGAGTGTGGGGGTTGATATTTGGAGGTTTATGTGAATTGAAATATCGTAGTTTGGGGGGTGAATGGAATTTTTAGAAGTGTGGATTGTTTTTCAATTTTGACGTGAATTTATTTTAGGGTATATTGGCTGGAAACCAAACAACCGCCTTAAAAACTGCCTAGCAGTACTTGGCACACCTTGGTTAACAACGCCGCGTACACCTTAAATTATAAAAAATGTAGTTTGGGGGTTGAATGTGCGAATTTTGGAAGTGTGTTTGTTTTTGCAGGTGACATGGCTATGTTTTTATTAGGGCTAATCCTTGGGGTTAACAGTTTGGATTGAATTTCAGTGAATAATGGCTCCGAAAATTAAGCATACGAGCAAGGGGAAGAAACGTTGACAACGGTTTGTGAACGAGGTAGCCCGTAAACGTTATGAGGAGGTGATCACACAAAAGGATAAGGGACTTCATCCCTGAACGTGGATGTGACAGCAAAACAATCTGTGGAATGGAGTAGGGGTGACGTTGGGCCATGTTCATGAGTGCTGCCTGAAAAGTGCAGTAGAACCGTTGGTGAGGAGAGTTCTAGGCCAACTTCCCGGCAAGTTTAGGATGAGATGTGTTTGTACGAGGGAGGATGTGCCATTTTCAGCAGGTGAAATCAACAAATTCTTCAACTGCCTGAAATTTCAATGATGCGTATTGGAGTTCAAAAGATCAACCTTTGAGGATAACTATTATCTTGCCAGTCATGCAAAACTGGGCAGCAGGGATGTCTAGAAACAGAAAAAGACACTCAAAGGAACACAGCTGACACCAATGGCTCGGCTGTGCAGTACTTGTTGTGCTAAACTAATGCGGAGATGCACTACGCACAGGACTCATGAGAGGCGTTATTGCTTTACTCTATTGCCACATGAAAGAGTATAGATTGTGGGAGACATCATTTATGAGAGGTCAGGAGTAGCATCACAAAGGGGCGATCAAGCTATGTTCCCGCATCTCATCACCCATGTGCCTAAAAGCCGAAGGTAAAGGTCAAGATGATGAGCCGCGCGTTCATCCGGTCCAACTCTAGTGACGAGGATTTCAAGACACACCTTGACCGGACGAGAGCTGCCCAAACGAGAGCAGGGCGAAGAGGACGAGAACGAGCTATGGCCCCATCATCCAGCGCCCACGGCGTCACAAAAAGCAATTGAGCAGAAATGATGGGATGATGAAAGACATGACAGAGACGACAGGATTGGATGATGGAGGGACACAAAGCATTCATGAATGCTGACAACAGCTTAACGAGCTGAGGTTGACACACTTCCGCTCTCAATGGGTTGACTAGAACTCAAGATGTGGCCGATCAGAGGAAGCGATGAAGAAGAAGAGGGGAGAAGAGGAGAAAGACTGAACGGAGCATCTGTTTATGATTGTTTAATGCTTTCATTAAGTTTGTCCAGTTGAAACTTTAACTCATTTTATTTTGTTTTGATGTGTTTTTTTGTTCGTTGTTTAGTTGATTTTTTTTTTTTAGTAGTTGTTAAAAGGGCGAGATAGGTTGTAATACTTTCATATTAGTTGTGAAATTGTTCTAACAGGAGGAACACCACAGTTTATTGTTTTGACAGATTTTGGATGACGAAAAAAATCCGAGGAAGGGTGAAAATTGTGGGCGACATTCATGTTGAACCAGGGAGCATTCGTACGTTTTTATTGTTCATTTGTTTGTGCCGTTGTTGTTTTTTCTATTCCGACTTATGCATAATGGAACATTGGGACAATGTAATATTTAGTTTGGGGGTAGGGATAGATTTTGAGTTAAGGGTATATTGGTGGAAACCAGTAACTGCCTTAAAAACTGCCTAGCTGTACTTGGCGACCTCGGGTTAACAACGCCGCGTAACCTTAAAATGTAAATCTATTTTTAAGGGTGATATGGCTGGAAACCAAACCCACCTTAAAAACTGCCGAGCAGTACTTGGCAACCTCTGAGTAACAACCGCACGTACACTTAAACGGAAAAAAAAAAAAAATATTTCTGTGGTTGTATTGTCTTTTTGGTTGTTCTGTTTTGCGAGATGAGGATGTATAAATCAAGATGAGAATAGATGTGTTGAATTTATTGTTAAGAAATGGTAAGCATTGTTTCAAGTTTATGTTTAGTGACTGGATTTGATTAAGATTTGTTGAGTGGTTCAACCAAGATTTTCATTTTTTTAGGCATGCTTAGTCCTTTTATGCGAAGCAAGTCTTGATAATGTTTGTGGTTCTAGAACCTAGTTGAGAAATGCTTGAGGCGAAATTTTAGGATTAAACATGGTTGAGGAGATGATTTAGGCAATTTTGGACGTTGAGCCTTTCTAGCCAACCCATGATTGAAATTTCACTAGTCACCTATTTGAGCCATGTGAACTTTGCTTTATTTTGCTTAGAAAACAACAGATTTTGTAATTCCTTTACCTAAACCCTTTATCCTGACCTTTAGAGAATTCGGTCTTAGTGCAAACCGAGAACGAAACGATGGGTACAATTGAGTAAAAGATTAGTTTGGGGGTTAAGAGAAGAAAAATGAAGAAGAGACCAAAAGAATGATGTGGGGTTGAGAGAAAAGAATGAAAACAAGAGGTATTCACCTCAATTCAATTCTATATTGTGTTTAAAAAAAAAAAAAATGGTCGACATAATGCTGCCTAGTTAAGGGGATACCGGCTGGGAAACCAGAACCCGCCTTAAAAACGGCTAGCAGTATTTGGCGACCTCGGTTTAAAAACGACGGACACCTAACGCTGTTGGCCCACTGCTTATGGTATCCAGAAGTTTTTCAGAATCCGTTGAAGGCGGGAATTAGTAGACATTCGATTGGTGTTGAGAAAGTGTGGGTTTCGATGTGAATTTGAGTTTTGCTTTAAGACGCGAGTTCCTTACTTTGTTCCTATACTTTATTGGAGCCCATGACCCGAGCCTAACGTTACAAGCCTTTAAGACTTTTGATATCAATCGGTTTAGTCCTCATGTAGGGAGAGTAGTTCGATATTTAGGCTTATGGAGTCTGCCAACATGATTAAACTTACAATTTTTGCATAAATACTCCGAGAAGAGGAATGTGGATTGAAGTGGGGATCACTCCGGTGGACCGATTAAGGAAGACAGCGAGTGTAGCTTATATAACTTCTTGGAATGTCGAACATTTCATGATAATAAACTTCAACAATTTTTGAGACCTGTGCAATTCTAAGCAATCCTGTGGCATTTGAGTTTTGTCTTTGGGTTTTTGTTTCAGGTTGTTTGCATGTTTTCATGTTTTGTTTTTCGTTGTGTCTTTATTTTCGTCAGTTTTGACTGTATGGCGGACGAGCATCTCTTTAGTTTAGGGGTAGTTGATACTCGTAAATTATACGTTTTTATTTGATCTTTGTCGGATTCAGGTACTTCTAATTGCATTTGACCTGAATTGGTGCCTTAATTCTTATTTTCGTGTTTCACTTAATGGACTTTTTGTTACGAATAAGACAAACAAATTGGCTAGCTTGCGACTCAGAATTGAGCGGATTGTCAGAAGATGGAGAGTTCCGGAGCAGGACAACGCACGATGAAGCTTGTTCCAAGGAAGAAGAGCCGCAAAATCGAAGATTGAACGAAGATTGCAAGAAGCAGGTGGCAGTCTGTAAATTCCGAATTTGAAGGAGCTTCGCCCCGGCGAAGAAATTGTCTGCGCGGCGAAGTTAGGCAGAGACGAGTTGGAATTTTTCATTCTTCGCCGCGGCGACAGTAAATATTCAGTTTGTAAACGCACAGTCGTGGTGTGGTGTTTTGGCTGGGTTTTTTGGAAAGTTAAAAGAAAAACTTAATTTTTGCGAAAGGAGCTTGAGCTGTTGGTTTAGCCGTCTTTTACATTTTCCTTAGAGAAAAAGCTTGAGTTTGTCAGATGTTCAAGGAAAGATTCAGATTTGACTAGGAAGATTCATCTTTGGAGATTTTTATCTTTCATCCAGTTTATTATGTTAACTGTTATTTCTATTTTCGTTTTGTATTGTTAATTTAGCTATGCACTAATTTCTATGGGTTAGGGTTTTGATTGTAGTTTGGATTGAAATGGGTTAAGTATTTGATTGTGTTATTTCCATGTGAATAGCTGTGGTTGTGGTTACTCTAAAATTAAATACTGTATGGTGATGAACATGATGAGATTGAGAAAGATATTCATGTTAAGCTTCTTGGTTATAACCATTATAGTATTGGATGCTAGAGATAGATAAGAATAATGAAATCAATTTAGGATTCTTGGCTTCAGATTTAGAATTATTAACTTCATTTGTTGGGTGCGGAATGTTACATAAGGATGAATGGAAAACATAGCCCGAGAGGGTATGTTAACATATAGTGAATCCATTTACAACCGTTGCACCGTGAATGTGAAATAGTGTAACTCTTAGGTTTAACCCATAAAAATCAACAAAGTCAAAACCCCCTACCCGTTACTTAAATGATATTCTGTGTTTCAATTGCTTTCATTTAAGAATTAATCTTGTTAAATTTTATTTTTGTTTCTTCAATACAATTTGCTCCACAATCCCACGATATTAATTGCTTCAACTTGTTAACGTAGGAAACTTTTGTGCTGTACCATCTCGTGGGAACCGCACCCATCCTACCCATCCACTCTATTACTGAGCCGCTAGTGCACTTCTAGTTTTTGATGTTGTAGTAAACACGCATCATCGAGTCATGGTATTCTCAGGTTGCGGTTTAAAGCGACAACAATGAGTCCGAATACGACGAACGCTGCTGCGGGTGGCGACTCGCAAAGAAATGGGTGCAAACGCGATCGATTTTACAGCGACTTCTGCTGGTTGTCAACCAGATTCAAGGGGAAATACCAAGCCAAGGAAGGGAACCTGATCCGCTCACCTGAAAGAAGCTAAGGTCCTCTAGGGTCAGTTTAAGCAATTTGAAACGCTCAGATCCAGGGAGAGCAACTCTATAGCGCGACGCCCTGAAAGATAGCATCTTCACTAGATTCTGAGGCTCCTGATAACATCCTGTTCGTTCTTGTCGAGCTCCAAATATTCAGCTCGAAAAGACCACAGGCCATGATGTGGTTCAGCACAGATTCTGGATGACTCCCATGTTAATACCCACACGGCATGGGACCTTGCTAGCGACAAGGTCGAGGCAAGGGTCTGGAGTAAGGTCTGCTCGTTCACGCTCTCGGGGATCAGCTGTACAAAAAGAGGATTCAGTTGCCCCTCCTCATCCGATTGTAACAAGTGAAGAAGTAGACTACATCATGAGGGAAATTCATGAAGGGTCTGTGGTAAACCCCACACAGAGCTCGATCTCTTGCGAACAAGGTTGTTCGTCAGGGATATATTGGCCCCGAATCAAGCCCCAAGATGCGCACAACTCTTGTCAAAAAGTGTGACAAGTGCCACAACGCGAACAATTCCGCGAGCCCCATCTCACGAGCAGATTACTAGGTCTAGCCCCTGGCCATTTTCCATGTGGGGGATCGACCTTATCGGCCCATGCTGTTGGAAAGGGAGGGGTCAAGTATGCCGTGGTCGCAGTAGACTATTTCACAAAATGGGTCGAAGCCGACCCCTCAGCCGCGATCACGACCGGAAAGCTGAAAGACTTCGTTTTCAAGAACATAGTGTGCCGCTACTTAATTCCTCACACCCTATATCAGATAATGAAAGCAATCGATAATGAGGGAGTTCAAGCAGTTCTGCGACGAGCTGGGCATCCATAAAATTTTGCCTCGTCGCCAGACCGCAGCAAATAGCCAAGTTGAACGCAGTCACACAAGACCATCAAGAGCACAATCTGAAGGCAAGTCGGGGCTGCCAAAGGAAAGTGGGCCTGGCGATCTCCCCGAAGTCTTATGGGCGTACAGGACAACTCCAAGGACTCTACCTCGGAAACCCCATTTCGCTAGCCTATGGCTGCGAAGCGATGATCCCTGTAGAGGTCGGGACCGGTCTCTTCGGAGGGGACCTGTACAATGAGAACGAAACGAAGCACTTGAGAGCAAGTTGGATATCTGGTCGAAGAGCACGACAACATAGGCTTCGCTAAGGATGGCAGCCTACCAGAGCGAGCAAAAAGGTCTTCGACTCAAAGGTCAACGAAGAGACTTCCAAGTCGGAGACCTGTGCTAAAGGAAGTTCTCTCGGGACCAGAGAGCCAATGTGGGGGTACTAGGACCTAACTGGGAAAGGTCCATACCGGGTCGACAAAAAGTGATCAGAACGGGGACCTACCAATCTCAAGATTGAACGGCTCCAAAGTACCCGAGCCGTGGAATGCGAGCACCTCCAGCCATACTATCAGTATCCCGAAACTCGCTCTCAGTTTTGTTAATTCTTTGAATCTTACTTTGTTCACTCAAAACAGTTCGCTGGTTCTGTTCGCGTAAGAATGTGTATGTAATCGCTATGTAAATACAATTGTAAATTGTACATATTATGAAAAAACCAACTGCATTATAAAGAAAAATTGTCTTCATTTATGGTACAAAAGTCAAGATTCAATTACAATGGGGGCGGCGACTCATTACACTAGGCATGGTCGGGGGGACCTCAGCCAGAACACACCTGCTCTGGGCGGGTCCTTGAGCGGACGCGCGCAGTCTGGTCGCCTCTTGGCCATGATCCGCAAGTGCCTACCAACCTTGGAGGTGGGACAAGTCCAAATCTGGGTTCTTGTCGCAGGTGTAGATAGACCCGATGCCCAGTCTGCGGCCTTCTCGTTAGTGTATTAGTGTATGCCCTAGAAACCATTCGTGTTGTCGGTTTCAGAGCCTTTTGTCTTGTATCTATATATCATAAATAATAGAAGAAAGAGTCTTCAATTCATATATGTAAATTGGTCCTTTATTCAGTCATGCATTTAAAATAAAAAAGTATGTATATGAATTGTCCAGATGATTCATTTAATAGGTAAATGAATTATCGAAAAGGGTTCCCTACGAAGCAAATAAATTTGGGCAAAATGCACAGTAGGCATACCGGATGCTTCCGAAAAGATATCATAGTTGATATAAGTACGGATGACGATGATAGTCATGTCACTGGTGGCATTGGTATGGATAACGGTTGGTGAACTGTTTTTCGAATGTGACCGAATAACGACAAATCACTTGGAAAAGCATGTATCAATGATTTATCGTTTGGTTATATCAGTGCACGATGAGCTTTGACCGAGACATTGTAGTCGGATCCGATATGGATGCGTATGGTTCATACGTGTATAAGTACGAGACTAATCATGTTCGTACATAAAGCCTATTTGGTCATGCGTTGTTCATAGCGGAAAACGAACGATGGTCAAGAGGGGATCCATTGACCGGAAATATGGATCGGGAGTACTACTGACTCCATCGATTCGAGTTCCTAGACGAAACATCGATAATGTAGAGAAATTGAATCTCTGGCCAGAGTATTATTGTCATAACAAAAGCAAGTTGTGTGATGACGAGTTCCGAACATATTGATCGACGATTCGGTAGAAGATCGAGTTTAGGATTTTGACGTTCCATGAATCCGTAATCGATTAGGAATCCAATGGGGACTTTACCTGCAGGATACGTTATGATCTGAAATGGGTTCGATGAAGTATTTTCATCGTGGTTTAGGGACTATGGCACATGCTAGATGTTCCATAGTCGTTGGGCTCCGGACGGGTTTCCGGATTCATCCAGAACGGCTCACGGCTAATCCACGGTGGACCTACTGGTCACACAATAGCCTTGAGAAGTTAGAGAATGATGAGAGGAGAAATGATTATCCGAAGAGGGCTAGCACCTTCGAGGGTAATAACGGATTTCTATAGTAATAGTACTAAGAAAACAATTTGTGACATTAAGGGTTAAAATTGGAAGCAATATTATATATTAATTATTATATCTTAAAGTGTTAAGATAAGAGATGAACAAAAAAAAAACCTTTTAATAGTTAAAGGGTAAAAAGGTAAATTTATGGGTTGTAATGTAAACAGTTTAGTTTACATGGGCCCTTGAATAATATTGATTATTCAAGGGTAGATATTAAATCGTGGGGTCCCTTATAAATAAGTTTTATTGGGCTTGGAAGTGAAAAATAAATAATTGCAAAAAGCCCAAGTATATATAGTGCAAAAGGTTGCATTTTTGTTCATTATTCACTTGTTCACACCAACACAAACTAAAATCTCTCTTCCCTACCCAGGCCACTCTCTAATCCTTCAAGGTGGTGTTAAGTGTGGAGGTTTCATCCTTTGAAGCTAATCTTCATCAATCCAAAGCAAAGAGAGTAGGTATAATCTCATATCCAAGCTTTGCATGTAAAAAGTTTTTTTTTAATCAGCTTTCCATGCTTTCATTCTCCATCTCCACCACTCTTCATGCATGCTGAATCTTTCAAATGGTATCAGAGCTAAAAGCTCCTGCCTGTCGAATTTATAAGCTAAAATGGCATTTTCATGTGTTTCATATGTTCATCAAACTTGGTTGAGTTGCATGTTAGTGATATGTTCAAAATGTTTTTTATAGTAGATCTTTACAGCATGTCTCGGCCATACATAGATCAGAGGTATATGTTCGTTCTCTTCTCATTCTTATATTTTTGAATGATGATAATGGTTTATAATGAGCATGCCTTAGTATTGGATGAGTGTTTGTGTAATAAGCATGTTGATGCATGTGTAGTCTCGGCCATCTCTTGATCTTTGGAAAACATGTTTTTCTTCTTGCCTCATATGTTTGGGTATGTTAGAATATGATTTAAAGCATGTTTGGATGATGATTATGCATGAAATGTGTTAAAAACTACATGCATGGATATATGTCATTTTCGGCCATGACTAGTTTTGCCATAAAAATGTCCTTTCATTCATGTATTGATGAATGATGGTTAGGAAATGCTGCATGATGATTCTTAGAAAAATGTTCTGCATGTTCATTTCATTAATTGATTAAATGTTTATGCTTGACAGCTAAATTGTTATTTTTAATTGATTAAAGTAATTGCATGAGTGTATGCAAAGTTGCAAGTGTGCAATGTTTAGTGGTGGAAATTGATGTAGCATAAAGTTATGGATTATTCATTCATATGATGAATTATGATATTATATATGATTGTGGTAAATTTAATGTAGAGTTTAATTTATTAAATTATCTATAATGCATCATGCATGGCAAATATTATTAATTTTTGAAATGTAATATTGGTTGTTGAATGGTTTCAAAAATGAGGATGCAAGATGGCATGATTGTTTTGAAAAGATAAAATATGTCATAAAAGTATTACTTTAGTAAAAGTAACTGTGTCATAGAATGATTACTTGGAGATAAAACCCACTATCTATGCTGCATGACTTTGTGAAAGTATTGAAATGATGCTAACAATTAAATAGTATATCTTTGGGTGGAATAGACAAAAGTGTTTGTGTAATGATTCCTAAAATGTGTAGTGTGCATGGCCCCAAAATTATAATTAAATTACCACATGATATATATTAATATTTAATATATGAGAATATCATATATTTATATTCAGCCTTTAAATAATTGTTTATTATATTTGGTTGAATGTTTAATATTATGATGGAGATGAATATTAGATAGAGGTTGATCATGGGCGCCATTTGGTTTTCACATATCAAAAGTGTTTGTAAATTCTTTTATTAAATGCTTGTATAATAAATTTTATTTATTTTATTTTAATCGGGCCTGCGTGCTAAGAATCCAATTGTAATGGATCGGCTAGAGGCGAACCCGAAGAACATCCGGATGATGATCCAATCGAAGATATAGTTAGGGTAAATAGTTTGCCTTAGATGTATTTTCGAAAAGCCCAATGGTCAACCCACATGCTTAATTTATGATATATGTGATAGTATGATGGATAATTAAACATGGCTACTAAAAATGATTAACTAAAGGTTAAACCTAAATCTCCCCAATTTAAATTATTAAATCAAGTCTCCCATTGTGGGATAACTAAATTCTTTGATATAAATTTTAATATCCAAGATTTCTATTATGTGAGGGATATATCTTTATATCATGAATTAAGTTGATCTGTTTTGGATGGAATTTCACTTGCCCAAGAATTCTATTATGTGGAGGACATGATGAAAAGCCATCATAAGAAAGCACAATGGTTCGGATTTAACTAGCCTAGGGTACCAAGAATTCTATTATGTGAGGTATCCGAAGCTAGGACGGAATAGAATCAAACTTATATAGTGATATAAAAGGAAGAGTTTCCTACTTATTAGACTAAATTGACAAGAATTCTATTAGTGAGGTAATTGAATTTGATAAGAAATTGATTCCCCACTAAGAAATTTAATCCAACGCAAAAATTTCGGATCCTATTTAAGGGAATGTAGGACTCGAAAAATAGTGGGAGCTAATTTGATATGCATTAAAGGTTTAAGATTACAAGACACTAAAAAATTACTGTTCTTTGCAGTTTCATCTTTGGATAAATAATGAAAAATGGCCAACAATGTTTCCTAAGGATAATGGACAATAACATGTTAAACGGACCCAACCTAAGATTGGCTAAGAAATCTTAGATGTTCTGGATTTTGAAGAAGCCATGTCCTGAAAGAACTTTCCACTTGATATTGGACCGGATGCTCCACAAGCTGAGCTTGATGCTCTTGAAAAGTGGAGAGAGGATAGTAGGAGGCTAAAATACATGTTAGCCTCCATGAATAGAGAACTTCATAAGCATGAAGAGGTTTCAAATGCTTATGATCCTCATAGCTCTACAAGAGTGTATAGCGAAAATCCAGAGTGGTTGAGTATGAATTGTGTGCATCCCTCTTAGCATGAAGTTGAGGGAAGGGGAACTCCAGCTGATCATACTCTAAAATGTCACTGGATTAGATTGACTGGATGGATATGGGGTGGTCATGCCAGACCGCCTCAAAGTGAATTGATTCTACAATCCTTCCTCCAAGTTATAAAAACGTTTTAATAACTAACCACAATCTCATAGGTTGAGAGAAACCTCTCTGAACTGCTAATGGCTTAAAGAATTTCACAGACAGAATGGAAAGGGAAAGGATATGGGATGTCTTGCCGCCTCCACTAGCAGGGCCAATAAAAAGCCCAAGTGCTACCAAGAGAGGTCCAAAAGTTGGACCTAGATAAGAGCTTCAAGAAGCCAGCGGCAAAGGCAGAGAAGCGATGCAAAGGGAAAATGTTTCCACTGTGGAAAAGATGGAACTGGAGAGAGACTGGCCTCAATACCTGACCAGTGAAGAAAGGCAAAGAAAGCCGGTACGAACCAATGTCTATGATTGAATATGAATTAAGTGTTAATTCAGATAGTCATTCCAGGATTAGATCAGCAGCAACATCTCATGTTTGTATGTCTTTGCAGGTACTATCAGAATAGTTCTGAGGTGACAAGGGCGGATCATTTTGAGGATGGCAAATGGGGCACGGTTGAGCCGAGGCCATGGGGACTTGCCTCACTAAGACTACCTTCAGGACATGTTTGAATTTGTTTAAAGTATTGTACTTTGAAAAGGCCACAAGAAACATCATTTCTATTTCTGCTTGTGTAAGGCAGGTTATTAGTACTGTTTAATGAAATGAATGTTCAACATTTTGAAATGTTTAGTTGGTAAAGCTGTGAATACAAATGGTTTGTATTCTTAGAATTGAATGGCTATGCTTCAATCAATACCATTTCTAATAAAAGAACTCGATTGAATCAAATCCTAAAATTCATGGCATCATAGATTGGGTCATATAGGAGAGAGAAGATAATACAGCTTGGAGAAAGTGGGATCCTAACTCATTGGTTCTGAACCCTATCTAACCGTGAACATGTCCCAAGGAAAGATGACCAAGTCTCCCTTAAGAGTAAAGGAGAGCGAGCTAAAGAACTTTTAGAACTAATACATACAGATGTATGTGGACCATAGTACTTAGCTAGGGGAGGATTGAATATCATTACTTACAGAGAATGTCCGATATGGGTATTTATTTAATGAAATACAAATCTGAATCTTTGAAAATTCAGAGAATCAAGAATGAAGTAGAAAATCAAATGGAAAGAGTATTAAATACTCGATCAGATCGTGGGGGTGAATACTTGAGTACAGAGTTTCAAGAGTTCTTAAAAGGAAATGGGATCATCTCACGTTGACTCCTCCTTATACACCCCAATTAAGGAGTGTCTGAAATGAGAAATCGTACTTATGGATATGGTAGATCGATGGTGAGTTTTACAAACTACCAAGTCTCTGGGGGGGTACGCTCTCCAGACCGCTGTGCACATCCTTAAATAGGTCCCGTCTAAAACTGTCAGAAAACACACGTAGAGATATGGCATGGAAAACGTCCAAGTCTGAATTATATGAAGATTTGGGGCTGCCCATTTAGTTAAATGGGTAAATCTGATAAGCTGGATGTTAATCCGAGAAGGGTCGTTCATTGGATATCCAAAGATAGTTTAGGATATTGCTTTTACTTCCCAAGTGATCAAGAGTTTGGATCAGTAGAAAATGCGCGCTTCCCAAGAACGAGTTTTGGAAGAAGGCGGCGTTGGAAGAAATATTGAACTCAAGGAAGAGTTCAAAGAGCCAAGAACCGAGATTGCTGAGATGGAACGTCCACTCAGCGAAACCTCAGATCAGATACTATGGTTCCAGTACGAAAGTCTTCTAGATGTCGAAACCTCCAGAGAGATATGGGTTCCTACATGAGCAAGATTTTGAATCTTACTTAGTAGGAGTGAATCATGGTGATGATTAGAAGCCGAAAAGCACAATATTGGATAGAGATTCAGGAAAATGGCTTGGAAGCGATGGATTCTGAGATAGATCAATGCATGCCAATCAGTATGATCGTTATGGATCCACCTGAGGAATAGTTCCTATAGGTTGTAATGGGTCTACCAAGAGAAAAGTTGGCAAGGATGGGGGTAGAGACCTTCAAAGCTCGACTGGTGGCAAAGGTTTACAGAAAAAAGGATTGGATTATGAGGAAACCTTCTCGCCGTAGCTATGACTAAATCCATCCGTATAATGCTAGCCATCGCAGCATACCATGATTATGAAATTTGGGATGGATGTCAAAACAGCTTTCCTCAATGGTTATGAGGAAAACATCTATATGGAACAACCGATAGGTTTGATCCTTGCTGAAAGACATAAGGTATGCAATTGCACGATCCATTTATGGATTGAAGCAAGCTTCAGAAGCTGGACATTCGATTTGACGACATAATCAAATCGTTTGGTTTGTCAAGAATCCGGACGAGCCTGTGTATACAATGGGTTAAGATCATGCCATCACGTTTCTCATATTATATGGAGATGACATACTTTTGTGGGAATGATATAGGCATGATGACAGAGGTTAAGGTTTGGTTGTCCAAAACTTCTCGATGAAAGACTTAGAGAGAAGCGACATATGTCCTTGGCATTCGTGTCTATAGAGATAGAACGAAAAGGGTAATTGGATTATCCCAAAAAGTACATAGAGAAAATGCTAAAAGATTTGCATGCAGAACTCTAAGAGAGGTCTTTTGCCCTTCACTCCACGGTCTTCATCTTTCTAGGAGATGGGTCCAAAGACTGATGAAGAGCGGCAGCGGATGCGTAATGTGCCTTATGCGTCTGCCGTAGGTAGCTTAATGTACGCAATGCTATGTACAGACCTGATAAGCTTATGCTGTAAGTGTTACGAGCAGATATCAGTCAAACCCAAGGAGAAACATTGGTCGATTGTAAAACGATCCTTAAGTACTTGAGAAGACTAAGGATCTAGTTCTGAGTTATGGTGTTCCGTTAAACATTCAAGGATACTCAGATTGATTTCCAATCAGATATTGATGATAGAAAGTCTACGTCAGGGTAATGGGGTGCTGTTAATTGAAAAAGTTCCAAACAGACACCACAGCTGACTCCACTACAGAGCTGAATACATTGCTGCTTCGGAAGCAGCAAAGGAGGCTGTTTGGATGCGAAGTTCGTAATTGAACTTGGTGTGGTTCCGAAATGGCTTACCGATAAGCATGTTCTGTGACAATACTGGAGCTATTGCACAGGCAAAGGAACCAAGGACACCAAAACAACCAAACACATTCAGCGTAAGTATTACATTTTGAGAGAATGTTGGAGTGGAGAGATTTGATCCTGAAGACTCCTTCAGCAGAAAATGTAGCTGATCCACTGACTAAGGCGATGACACCTGAAGCAATTGGACCATCATCTTGAGAAGATGGGTATGAGAACAACATCGACTGGCTTTAGTGCAAGTGGGAGTTTGTGTGTATTATTAGTGTATGCCCTAGAAACCATTCGTGTTGTCGGTTTCAGAGCATTTTGTCTTGTATCTGATATTTCATAAATAATGAAGAAAGAGTTCTTCAATTCATATATGTAAATTGCTTCCTTTATTCAGTATGCATTTGAAATAAAGTATGTATATGAATTGTCCAGATGATCATTAATAGGTAAATGAATTATCGAAAAGGGTTCCCTACGGAAGCAATATAAATTTGGGCAACTATATTGCACAGTAGCATACCGGATGCTTCCGAAAGATATCATGAGTTGATATAGTACGGATGACGATGATAGTCATGTCACTGGGGCATTGGTATGGATTAACGGTTGGTGAACTGTTTTTCGAATGTGACCGAATAACGACAAATCACTTGGAAAGCATGTAGTCAATGATTTATCGTTTGGTTATATCAGGCACGATGTAGTCCTTTGACCTGAGACATTGTAGTCGGGATCCGATATGGATGCGTTGGTTCATACGGTGTATAAGTACGAGACAATCATGTTTCGTACATAAAGCCTATTTGGTCATGCGTTGTTCATATGCGGAAACGAACGATGGTTAAGAGGGGATCCATGACTCGGAATATAGGATCGGGAGTACTGCTGACTCCATCCGGATTCGAGTTCCTAGACGAAAATCGATAAATGTCAGAAAATTGAATCTCTGGCCAGAGTCTATTATTAGTATACAAAAAGCAAGTTTATGATGACAGTTCCGAACATATGACTGACGATTCGGTAGAAGATCGGTTTAGGATTTTGACGTTATGAATCCGTACTCGATTAGGATATCTCAATGGAGGGAATTTACCTGCATGGTACGTATGATCTGAAATGGGTTCGATGAAGTATTTCCATCGTGGTTTAGGTGACTGGCACATTGCTAGATGTTTACCATAGTCGTTGGCTCCGGGGGTTTTCGATATCATCCGAACCAGCTCACGGCTAATCCACGGTGGACCTACATGGTCACACCAATAGCCTTGAGAAGTTAGGAATGAGAGAGAGAGAAATGATATCCGAAGAGGGCTAGCACCTTCCGAGGGTAAAACGGGATTTCATAGTAATAGTTACATAGAAACAATTTGTGACATTTAAGGGCTAATGGTCAAGCAATAATTAATATATTAATTATTATATCTTAAAGTGTTAAGATTAATGGATGAACAAAATAACCTTTAATAGTTAAAGGGTAAAAGGGTAAATTTATGGGTTGTTAATGTAAACTAGTTTAGTTTACATGGGCCCTTGAATAATATTGATTATCAAAGGGTAGCATATTAAATTCGTGGGGTCCCTTATAAAATAAGATTTTATTGGGCTTGGAAGTGAAAAATAAATAATTGCAAAAAGCCCAAGTATATATAAGTGCAAAAGGTTGCATTTTTGTTCTTATTCACTTGTTCACTCAAACACAAACTAAAAGCTCTCTCCCTAGCCCAGGCCACTCTCATCCTCTCAAGGTGGTGTTAAAGTGTGAGGTTTCATCCTTTGAAGCTAATCTTCATCAATCCAAAGCAAAGGAGTAGGATAATATATATCCAAGCTTTGCATGTAAACCGTTTTTTTAATCCATGCTTTCATGCTTTCATTCTCCATCTCCACCACTCTTCATGCATGCTGAATCTTTCATTCTCCTCCATCTCCTCTGACTGATCTGCATTTCTTCAGTCAGAGAAGCGATTCTCTCCCGACTCTCCTGGAGCTCGGCCTCAAGAGCTAGCCTTTCCTGTTCGGAGGCTCCCTATCTTCTTCAGCTCGCTGAGCCGTGCGAGGTGCCTGGATCTCTGGTCCTTTCTCCGACCTCCTTTGAGAGCCTGGCGGTTGTCCTCTGAAGTTCTTTGACTTCCTCCGCACGTCGATCGAGCTCTGTCTTCTGGAAGTCCACTGTTCGAAGAGCAGCGTCCTTTTGGTTCAGATACCTGTTCGCCGCCTCGAACGCTTGAGGTTCTTTCCGCTTCAACGAACTCCAAGCTCTGCTTCAGCTTGCGCGACCTCCTCCTTCAGGCGCTGTCCCTTTTGCGGCCCCAACCGCGTCTTTTCCATGGACATCCTCATCGCAAGCAACGCCTGCGAGCAGGATACGAGTTAGAAATAAATCAGAACAAAATTTCAAGTACAGCTCGTTACCTTGCTCAGATGCTGGAACGACGTGGTCATCAGTCGTCGCCCGTGTCAGCAAACTCGTCGTACGCTCCGATAGCTCGCACTCGAGCAGGCCATAGACTATGGCTGTGCAGGTATTGGCAAACTCCCCAATGAGTCTAGAACCGACGCGTCCTTCGTCTGCAGCAGCGATGCCTCGCCAAGGGCTCCTTGCCGACCTCCTGGGTTCCTGGCGCGACCTCAGAGGCTGTCCTCAGATTCGGTCTGACTCTCCGGGCTGAATCTGCTTCCACTTCTTCGACTCTGGGCCGGAGCTTCTGCTTTGGGCGAGCAGTTGGCGCCTGAGCGGCATTGTTCCGTCCGGTCGCTTTTGCATAAGACGGGGTGGGGAGCCGGGACTGTTCGCACGACTGTGCTGGGATAGGACGAGCAGCTTCGGGCCGCTCTGTCTCTCTTGATCAAGGAAGACGAATGGCGCCGTGGGGCTGCTCAGACTCCTTTGGAGGATCGTTTTCTGCATTTAAGTTCGTTAGTAAACGAAATCACTATACGAACCAGAAGGGAACCAGTATAACTTACCTTCTGGGGGTTCTAAAGACGCCTTGTCGCTGAAAAACCCGTACTTCCGCAAGTTCGCGGTCGTCACAAGCCTCCTCGCGTCCCGGCTCTCCTCGTCCAGTACTCCAAAGGATATGAGCCTGTTCGGGTCAGCAAGTAAGTTTTGGCTGGTCGTTCTGTTAACTGCAAAAGAAAACAGGTCGTTACTATAGATCATGCGAGCAGATAATGGACCCAGCGAAGAAAAACCTACTTGGATCCTGAAAGCGGCAGTAGCCGTCATAGCAAAAGAAGAAGAACTTTGTCTCGTAGGCCCCCGCATTGCTGAGATAGCTGTGTATCCCCGCAGCAATGGTAGGTCGCCGAGACAAATAGTACGAGTCCTTGTCCCTGCTCTTTTTGAGATAATAGGCGATGCCGAGCTCCACTGCAATTGGCTCGCCCAAGCCACTTTCGCAGCACACGATGTACATCGCGACAGCGATGACGTACGCGTTTGGGGTAGGCTGCATCGGCGCGATCCCGAAGTGATCCAAGACCGACCTGATGAAAGGATTGAGGGGAATCCTCCCTCCACCCTTGAAGATCTCTTCAGAGATCACGGCAAGGCCATCGACAGGGCGCCATGACGACCTGGTATGGTCGAGGAACACCTCCGCGCGGACGTCAAACTGTTGTTTAATCCTATCGAATTCCTCTGGGGTGAGGACCGAAAAGACGTCCAGGGACGCGTCCTCGGGAACTCCCTGCGAGGACGAGCTGGCTCCTTCCTCGGGTCTGGATGTTGACGGTTCCATTCCAGTCTGCAACATCGACAGACACGGTCATTTAGGCCTTCGTGTTTGTCCCGTGCGGCGGCAGGGGACAAATTCTTAAACCCTAACAGTAACTCGAGCTGCCGTCCACGGCTCGAATCCAATGACGGCGTCGCGTCTCTGGTGAAACACCAGGAGACCCAACGCCATCGCCCAACCAAGCAAATGCAACGAAAAAGAAGAAGAGAATCTTACCTTCTGGGATAAGTGACCGAGGTCGAAACTCGTTTTAGTTGCCTGAGAAGCGCCGATCGGAAAAGAATGGTTTCTGGTTTGCAAAGACTTGTCACTCGAAACAAAAGAAATTTCGGTGACCTCATCTGAAAAATACGAGTTTTTATATGGATTGCGAATCGACGGTTACCACCCCTCGGAACCGAAACGACAGCCCACTCTTTCTCCCCGCATTAAATGCGCCCCACGTCGCATTAAATACCGTGATAATAGTCGTCGTTTCGAATGCGCTGCGAAACTAATGTTGTCAAAACGGCGTCAGGTCAGCACACGACGCATTTAATGTGTCTGACAACCGCTTTAACGCATGCAGAGCGCATGATAGCGCAGAGCCAGGTTCATTGAATCTCTAAGGTACAGAAAGGAGCGTCCATCAGATCCAGGTCGCTAGGGTGAAGATTGTCAGGTCGCTTAGGCAAGGAATTGCGCGAAATCGTGTTCGCCAAGAGTTCTATGCCGAGCTCATCCCATTCAGGTCGGAGCGACCAAAACCTCCAATATGACTTAGTTTCCAAGGTTCGATCCTCAAACCTTAAAAACTAGGGGGCTTCTGTTATGCCTGGGAAAATAAAGAGTTGACATGGGAAAGTCACGTGAAGGGTGACCTGCTCCCGTCAGAGCAACACGCACACGTCAGACCTGCCAAATGATATGGAGCTCACACGCATCCATTTCCCTGCAATAAGTCGTGCGAAGTCAGCTTGGGAAAGGGAAAATGGGACATAAAGCCGGATTATATCCTGACAATCACACCAACCCATGGATTTAATGATGATTATACACTTCAGTTTGATATAAAATGAGGAAGACCCCTTCATTAAGGGGATTCGGCCATTTTCATAAAGGGAAAAACTCTCTCTCTCTCCTGTAAACACATTTACTTTTTCCAACTCTTTTGTAAGTCAGTCCGCAGTTGCGACCTGACCCACACTAATATCAATACAAATCAGTGGACGTAGGACTTGCTACCTTAGCATCCGAACCACTTAAAAAACTCCCTTTGCATTTATTTCTCTTTATATATTCCATTTTCACGTGTATTTAACAGCCAATCAACGTTACGCACGTGACAATTCGTTGGTGCTAAAAACGAGCATCAACAATTGTATTAAAGCTATTATGTAGCTGACTGAAAGTAAGCCATATTGGGTTCGGTGGGGTCTGGTAGTCGTCCCAGATCTAGCTCTGAATCTGATGTTTCTTGTGCATGGTAAGCAGCCGCAAAATAACTATGGTTTTTGAGGGATTGGTTAATGGTCGACAATCAAACTATTTTATTTTATTTTTTAATTAAATATAATATTCTTTATTATTGATGCACTTTCTTCATTGTCATGTAGGTTTAAAGCTGCGAGAGTGACAATTTTGTTTAGTAGTGTGGGGTCAATCCAGTTTCAATTTTTAATTATAGTTTTCGTTTTTTTTTTTTTTTTCTAAAATATTTAAAAAGTTGTATTCTGAATTGTGAAACCAAAATTTCATATTGGAAATGGATCATATCCTTTTTGCTAATTTCTGTCATAATTTTGCATCCAGTTTGCAATTTCCGCATCTCGTGGGCACGTTTCGGAGGTGAGCCCAGATTTACATATCTCGTGGGCAATTATCGGAGCTGGACCCAGATTTATATGAGCAAAGAGATGATGGGTTGACAATAAAACCTTATGGGGTCAGAGATGTGATATTGTTTCGATAAAGGTCGTAATGTCCGAGGAATCATTATAGTAGCAAATCAATTTTCAATAGAGTAAAATGATATATGTGGGAGGAATCATCATAGTAGAAAATCAATTTTCAATAGAGTAAAAAGATATATGTGGTAGAATCCTAATCGAAATGCATATATTTATATCTTACACTATAGGGAATGTTAAAAGAGATATACTTTACATACCAGAAGGTCTCTAATTAAAGATAGAAAGATTTAAAAGGAAATAAAAAAGGGAAAATATCAAGTTTATTGTTCTAATTATCCAAAATTAAATAAACTTTCAACCAATTACAATATAATTCCTAAGAATATGAGATAAAGCCAAGGAGTAAAAATAAAATTTTTAAAAAATAAAGAGATAAACTCAATTAAAAAATAATAATTACCGTACAATTTCTAAAAAGAATTACAGATCTTAAACATTTCAAAGGAAAAAAAAAGCATGCAAATATAAGAGGATGCTCAAATCTAGTGAAGCTTCAAATCGAAAACAAATACAATGAAGAGATCAAATGTTTTTAGACCAAATCAAACCACACATGTAAAAACCATGAGAAATCTAATTCTTGCCAAAAATATAAAGTACCAAAAAAAGAAAAAAAAGGGAAGACGAAGAAGAAGGAAATGGAGAAGAAAAGAGAGGCGGCGGTTTTGTGGTTTGAAGAATGAAAATGAACGGAGATGAACTAGGGTCTAAATATCTTAGGTTAAAATAATTAAATTGTGCATGTGGCAGCTTATTTTCCTTTTCAAAACTGCGTGACAGCTTATATAGTAATATTCATATTTTAAACTAGTGTTTATAACAATAATTTCCCTAATGAATTATTAAATAATAGAAATTCCTCTATATTTATAGTAATAATAGAACCTATCATTAGGTTTTAAGCAATACTACATTTACACAGACTATATACAAAACCTTTCATACAAAATGATGAGTCAAAATATGATTGACTAAATTAATATAAAAATCAACTTAATAAATACATATTAAATTGTAGTGAATGATTTTTATATTAATTCATCTAATCATATTTTGATATGTCACTTTGTATAAAAGAATAAAGTATTTGTAAATGTAGTATTATTGTTAGGTTTTTGGTGTTAAAGTCTATCACATCATAAACTTTAATAGTCAACTAACAACTCTCTAACGTTAGAGAGACTCAAGGGAAACTGTGTCATTTAATTAAACCTAGGGGGGTTGAGTTAAAACATGTGCATTATGGACCCCATAAAATCTTATATAACACCCTCTAAATTTTTAGGTTTTAATTTTAGACTTGGCAAAAATGTACCTGTACTCGCGGGTCAATGAGTACCCGCATCAAACGGGTGAGTACGAGTACCCCTAAAATTTACTCGTGAAAATTTTACCCGTACCTGGCCCGCCTATGGAAAACGTGGGTGGGCCGGGTAATGTCTGTGAGTACCCGTATTTTATTTTAAATCATTAAAAAATAAAAACCCTAAAATTATTTTCCCAACCTCTCTCACACACAGACTAAGGCCACATTTCTCTCAATCAGACAAAGAAGAATTGGAAGGGTGAAGACTAAAGAAGAAGAAGAAATATGAAAAAGTGGAGATGGAGAAAAAGACAAAGAAGAATTAGAGAGAGGGAGAAGAAGAAGAAGAAATACGAAAAAGAGGAGGGGGAGAAAAAGACGAAGAAGAATTGGAGAGAGGGAGAAGAAGAAGACGAACTGAAGAAGAAAAAATATGCACTGAGGGAGGGAGAAAAAGACAAGAAGAATTGGAGAGAGAGAAGAAAAAGACGAAGATGAAAGAGAAATAGAGTAAAGAAATAAACGAGAGAAAAAACTTAAAAATAAAAAATTGGAGAGTAAAAATTTTAAAAGGCAAAATAAACGGGTGACTTGTGGGTCAACCCATGCCCACACGAGCAGGTACGGGTCATATATTTCTCGACTTGTGAAAATTTTCAACCTGTGGATCCATGCATGTTTTACCCGTTACTCGTACGTAACTATCTGACCTGTACCTGTTTGACCCGCCCATTTGCTAGGTCTACTTAATTTATACCCTTTCCAAACTATGTTTTAAAATTAAATTATCAATACATCCTTCTATTTAATAAATCATTGGGTCTTGCATTCAATTTGCATATGCTATTTCACTTTGTCTAGATTGTTACGTATCAAATATCAAATGGTCATATCTCTATTTAAAAGAGTTTTATTATGATAATAGCAAAGTGATTTTTAACTCCCTAAACTCCGTTAATACCCATTATTAAGTACACCCCATTTATATTTTAAAATGCCCTTTTAAACCTCATTTAATATTTTAAAATCCCCTTTTAAACCTCATTTAATACTAAAATTACCGCTTTAGACTTAAAAGATTTAGATCATCTCATCTTATTTGGCTAAATATGTAAACATCCATTGACACATAGCAATTATAGTATTAGATGGTAAATATCTATGCATTTAATTTTTTTTTTTTTTTTCATCTCAAGTCTCTTAAACTTAAGATTTTGTCTTCTTAACTACTAAAGTAGCTCCAAAACAGTAGTTACAGCAGCCCAAAACAGTACAAATTTAAGTGGTATTATTTAAGCCCTACTCAATCTTTTTTTTTTTTAGAGTCCTAATAACAGTTTTTTTTTTTTAATTATATTTTTAAACTTTTAATTACAAAAAAAAAAAAAAAAGACACTGTATCTTTTAATATAAATCCCAAATATTATAGAACTATTTATTTCTTAAAACTTTGAAAACTCTGAATCCTTTTATACGTTTGAAATTTCGTTTTTAAGGTTGAAAATATTTGGAAGTAATGAGAGATGATTTGGATAGATGGAAGACAATAATCATGAAAAACGTAAGTTTCAATTATTTTTTTCAATCCTTTGTCATCTCTATCTTTTTTGTGTTAAAAAACAAAAATAATGAAAAGCCTAATATTAGATAAGGGAACCCCAAATGTGTCTACGTGACTCCTTATTATTGAAATGGTTGACAACTCTAATACCTTCAAGCCTAGTATATTTTGATTGTGAAGTGTTTTTTGTTCATATTAGGAAGAGTTTTGAAAAGAATGGCCAGATTCCCTCCAGTCTCGATCTGAAACAACGTAGAATATATTGTAATGAAATTATAGAACAAATCACAACTACAGTGACTGCAAATCTAGAAACCAATATCAAGCCTTTTGCAATTAAAGTCAGGTCAAGCATCTTTCATTCGAAGAAAATGATGCACTAGGAACACAAAATGGTAGCCATCAATTGGCACACAAATAATCATGGTAGAGAAAAGGAAAGGACTTAAACTTGGATCAGAACATCTTCTTGGTTAAGAATTTGAAGCTATAAAGTTCCTTGGACATCAAAGTTATTCCGCCACCATGGAGTTTCATAGTCATTCTCTAGGAAAACTTTAGAAAAGGTCCACCTGTTAGGGAGTAGGATACCCTGGTTCATTGGGACTCCATTTAAACATACCCTGTAGTAAATAATATGGTTTAAGGTATTTAGAAAAAATTAATTAATTCATAGTGTAATTAAAAAATTAATGCTTTTTTGGTAATTATAAGTCTAAAAAAATATTTTGAAAGAATTTTGGTGGGACTTTATTTAATTTGGGCTGATTGATTTAAATAATAAATCAAACTTAGCCCAAATTAAATAAAGTCCCAATTAAAATCCATAAAAAAGGGGCTGGGGAAGAGCTGAGACAATTATAAAGTCCATAATGGAGTAAATGGGCCTTTGACAATCCAAATCCCAGATGTTTGCTAAAATCCATTGAAACCTAATAGGTGTGAACAAACTATACACATATCACATAAAACCGGGAAAGATGACTAGCATCAGTCAAAAACTGAATACTTTGCTGGAGTTTTGTAAAATAAATAAAACCTTTAGGAGGATAGCGATGGTTTCTGTTGAATTTATGAAAGAATGATTTTAGATCACCATTATAAAGAGAACTGAGACGTTAAAAGAAACTTATTTTTATCAAAGAATGGTATTCAATAAGCTTTTCTCTATAAACTCTACTCATATAAACCGTATCAAACATAGTGGAAGTGAAATAGAATATAAGCATTTGTATTGGTAATTAACATTAGAATAGATAAAATTTGATTAGTTTAGGTGTCATAGATGATGGATTGAATTGAGATTTAATTATTCCACACTTAAACTACAATTACTAAGTGATAACCGATAGGATTGATAGTAAAAATATAACAAGTAAGACAAGTTAGATATAGTAGTTGTGACTCACCATTCTACGGTTGCATATTCAAGTTTGAAGGGGCAGCTTGAATGATTTAGAAAGGGCTTTTAAAATTTGTAAGTTTTTTTGTCAAATTATGAACATTGATTTTTTATGTCGTGACATTTTCCTGCTTATGCACACAATCGATTTTGTCTTTTTGGTGTCACTACACTTATCGTCCATGTGATTACTCTTGTCTCGCCAGATATTTATTTATATCTCTCACATTTCTATTTGTTACGGAAATATTATTCCTTGTGAGATATTTTGGTGATCCATTGACACTTGTCATTAGCTCACATAATATGCTTGAAAGTTTGTTTGCCTTGTCATGGTCCCAAGAAAGTTTGGAATAAACTTTTTCAAAAAAAGTAAAACCAAAAAGCATTTTGTTGGTCATCTATCCCCTTGTATTGGCTGGAAGTTCTTTCTATATTCTCTTCTATAATGCATCTTTTTTTAAGCCTGATAATTCTTTTGAAGTACTCTGCATATTCTAAAAGGTTTTTTAAATTTTTTATTAGGTTTCATATGCTTAGGTAGGCTTACAAATACCTTTGTCAAAACCGAGTTTTCATCCTTGCTACTATATTGATTACGTAGATGTTGCTCGATGGTTTTTCGAGCTGATTCAACTAAAGAGTTTCTTCAGTAATTGATTCTTGAGAAGTCCTCAAGGCTAACGAGGTGGTCACGTTGATGTGGAGCTTGTTGTGTAGTTTGAAGTTCAACTAAAGGGTGAAGTTTGAAGCGTTGCGACAATAGAGTGTTATTGTAATTGATGCTTAACTTTAGTTTTGTAATTGAACGGTAAATGTTTACTATATTAGATTGGCTTCATTTGGATGCATGTATTTTGTCGAACCATGTAAAATCCTCTGGTGTCCTTTGTTTTGCGTCTTGAATGTTTGATTTGCATTGGTGATGAATGAACAAACTCATTAGCACTAAAATCAACTTAACAACTCATTTGGCTTAGGTTTAATCGACTTTGTAAGCCGTTAAAACTTTCAAAATTAATTGGAATGTTTTAGGATTCTGCTAAAAAATTTCCCTCCAGACAGCTTAACTCCGCCAAGCCTAGTCCCTAGTCACGTTTTTGTCAGCCTGATTCTCTATGGTCTGGAGTCTGGACGTCTTTGATTGGATGGAGACAGTCATACAGAAACTGCAGTAAGGGATCTTTATGATTCAGAATTACCTAAATGGATCATTAGGTCTCACTCACACCAAACATCACATCGCTACTTTAAAATTTAAATTATGTAGTAGCGAGATTAGTATGCGAGAAAAAAATAAAATAATAATTCTTTGTTCTGGGTTCTTTGTTTTGGTTTTAGTGCAAATTCTTAAGTTTCTTTCTTTCCAGATTTTGTGCAAGTTCTTTAACTTCAAAAAATTATGTAAGTTCTTTTTGGGTTAAAATTATTTAAGTTCTTTCTGGGTTTGGTTCAAATACCATAATCACTTTTTGGGGTCGGGGTATTTGCACCAAACCCATAAAAAATTTATTAATGGATGTTCCATTCCTGCTGCTGTGATTAGCCGCCCCAACCGCGCCTGGGCCGACTTCAGAAAATGCCAATACTAGTCACCTTTGGTAACCCCGAACCCCATTGCTGCTGTTGGATGTTGCTCCCTCTGCTGGGATTACCCGCCCTTGTCGACTCCAGAATTTGCCTGAACCAACCCCGCTTATATAAATCCGGGCCTACTCCAGCCCATCCCGGCCTCTGGAAATTGGCAACCTTGCCTTTGTTAAGCTTTTACTAGCGTTAAGAAGGAATGCAAAAATATCACGGATTTTCATTAACAGATATTATCCAAAAGGAGGATAAGATCGCATTGCCATATGGAATTTTCATTTCACAATTCAGATTAAAACTCTTTTAGCATCCCTTTTTGAGCTTTTATAACAGCAAAAACTTAAAACTGATATTTTGATTCTAAAATTTAAATTGGAGAAACGGTGTGTAAAGAAAAATTCAGATCAAGATTTGAAGGATATATTGGGTATTAAATGAGGTTTAAAGAGAAGTTTTTAAATGTAATTATATTGAAATTATGTGTATTTAATTTAACCATGTAAATAAACAAACAAATTCTGTATATTCAAGAAGACTCTTAGTTTTTTTTCTAAACGTGAAATGAATAATATAATAAAAACTATATATATATATATTATGTTGTATAACAGTGTTCTATTCCGATTATGATAAATATTCTCTTTTTTTCATTTTCGTTTTCTGACTTTGACATTTTTGCTATAATAAAAATATGATAAATAAATAATATAAAAATGTAAACAGTGAACAATGGAAGCTTTAATTACCCAAGAATTTAAGTTGACTGTGTTTTGACCTTTTCGAATTTGACAGTTCAATTACTACATTCTTTGTTTTCTTTTGCTTTTTTTTTTTTTTTTTTTTCAACTCATGACTGAATTAGTTTATTGATAATACTAACACATTCATGTTCTTGTCGCATTAACCATATCTAAAACACACGCATGACTGTATTAGTTTTAAAGTGAAAACTACGACAGAAACAAATAATAAAAAATACAAATTGCCACAGGCCAATTAAAAAACAAATTTTTTAATTTTTGTCGCACACCAATCTGTTCAACTCCCCCAAACAAAACAAACCGTAAGTGCACAAATAAAAATAACTCTGCTAAATCAAAGAAACCTAACAGATGTGAACAAGCCAAAGAAGAGAATTGAGATGTTACATTTTTTTTTTTTTTTAATTTTAAATCAAAGAAGGTTATTCAATAAACTTTTCTCTATATAAACGCTACTCGGTAAACCTTATCAAATAGAACGGAAGTGAAATAGAATATAAGCATTTGTATTGATAATTAACATTATAATAGATAAAATGTTTGAGTAGTCAAATTTGGCAAGGCAAGGCAAGTTTCATAAATATAAATAATAATAAATAAATAAAAACCATAAAAGGTGACAATTTCATAAATATAAAACCATAAACAAATGTGACAATTTCATACATAACATCTGATACAAACCATCCAATACAAAATTAAATAGCTGAAAGTATTTATTGACTTCACATTACATCAACGAAGAAACTTATTGAAAATTGTCGACACCGAACTAGATTGATCACATCACCAAATAAAAATTGTCACCCACGGCTTTAAACCTACAATAATCACATTCCGTAAAGCCATCAGCTTTTAGTTTATGAATAATAAAGAATATCAATGTACAAGTTTTTTAATAATAAAGAATTTCAATGTAAAAGAGAATCATTTTATTAAATAAAATGAATTGTTTACTTGATTTGACCTTTTTGAATTTGATAGTTGTTTGTTTTCTTTTTCTTTTGGTTGTTGTTTTGATAAGCTTATTGATAATACTAACACATTCATGATTTCATGGAGACGAAATCTAAAATTAATATTGGGAAGGCAATTAGTGGTACTGGTAATGATATCATTTAAGGAAAATACAAATTCTTGTTACATGTAAATTACTATAGTTTCTTTCAACTCTTTGGTTGGTATATACTATATAGAGTGGGTTATGTTACGTATGTTGTTTTGGAGAACGAAAAACTACAAAGTAAACATATTTGACCAATTCTAACTTGTACGTGAAATGAATAAAAATATAAAATAAAAGTAACATATTATTTTCTAATCTTTCACGCAACTATAATATCATTATCTGCTTCATAATTAAATATTATTTCACGTAGCTTTGAGTTTGCATGCAAGTCGCTTTCTTCATGCCCCACTTTATCACTATGCTGTCCCCTACGATTCCATAATTTATTTATAGACATGTGGATCTCATGAGGTTTGGCTGGTTTGCTGGCCGCCATTTCATTTTTTCGAAGATATGTTATGACGTTGAAAAAATTCACTTAAATTGTACTAAGATAGCAGAGCATAAAGAACATGAATGAATGAGTAGGCACCATATCCCAATGACTAAAATATATTTTTTTGTAACATTCGGCTGAAAGTGAATACATAGTAAAGAATCAGAGAATATAATAACAGATACGGAGAAGATGAAGTTTTAGAAATTACATATTTGTTTTGTTTAATTTTTTTTATAAATTTAATAATTTAAAATTGTTTAAAACATATAAAAATACAAAAATAAAAACACTAGTTTTAAGATGGGATATCACTGAAATAGTAATTTCTGGCTTCTGCTTGTTTTTGTCATTAACAAAAACACAAGTACCAAACATAAACCAAGCTAAAGTTGTACAAGCACTTGTGATGTTTGGTTGGTTTGCTTTAATCTTTCAAGTCTACTGCCGTTTGACCTGCCATTTCATTTTCTCACATGAGAATTGATGTAAAAGAAACTTCTAGAAGTGTGTATGCACGGCTGGCAACAGTTAGAAAATTCTACAAGTTTTAGTTTTCAATCCTCCAGTATGAATAAGATGGTAGTTTTCAATTCTAGAAGTGTTAGAAAATTCTTCCTGGGAGGTCAAGGGATCTCTAAAGATGATAATATGATATTTTATTTAATTGATTTGATCAAGATGGTTGTCCGGTGGACCGATAATAATGACAAAAGATGATAACATTTGTTATGACTGGAAAAATAGGGCTGACGTGACGCTCATCCAGCGCGGGTGAATAGACCTAGGGAAAATCCCACTGACATTCTGGCACAACCGCGTCACGTGATGATGCAAGCAGCGCACTCCTGTCAGTACGGTGGGTGCGCGCCAAACCGAGGAAAGGATAGAGGACGTCCACGTGTTGTAATATCCCACTTGAGGTACGTATTTAAGATTCGCTGTATTAGTTTACTGTTTCAGTTTCAATTGAGTTTGTATGTTGAGTTGGTTGAATGGTTGCCTTGAAATTGGTTGAATTTTGGTGAAATTTGGAAATCCAATCTTCGCCGGGGCGAAGGAGAAGCTTCGCCGCGGCGAGGGAGGAGAGTGCACCCACGGGTAGGTTATGCCCTGTTTCGCCGGGGCGACAGAAAGTTCTTCGCCGCGGCGACGAGCCTAAAACAAAGTTTTTTGAGTTTTCTAGAGAATTCTTCTTTTGGGACATAATGACCATTCTACCCCTAATTAGTAGGAAAAGTGGGGAGTAAAATGAAAGAAAATTTAGTAGAGATTGTGTTTGGATGGAGGTGTATTTGTAAAGAATCAAAGGATATAGATGGAATTTCCAAGGAAGGACAAAGGCAAAATGGGAAATGATGCTTATAATATGAACTAAAAGGGGTTAAGTGTAGAGAAACCCTTTATTTCTTCATTCCACCGCCTCTTCCATTTGCCCATTTTCTCTCAATTTCTCCATCCAATCTTCCAAGATTTTAAGAAATTTAAGAGGGGTTTTGAGTAGAGATTTCATCTAAAGCATCCTAAGGTAAGGATTCATTCTTTAGATGTGAGTTTTCTTATAATTATAGTGAGGTCTTATTTGGTTGTTGCTATCCTTGTGGTTGTTTTGAGTTGTAGAAAAGAGACAAGACCACAAAGGGAAGGAAAAGTGCTAAAGAAGTCATCTTTGCACAAGGTAAGTAAATCCTACCAACTTGAGTTTTGAATAAGCTTTTGTGTAGAGATGTATGCATGATCAGTATGTAGTATGATCAATGAGAAATTGAGTTGAGATGAGTAGCTATTTTGTAGTTGTTGGATAGATTCCATGTATGAGAAGTGTTTTAATGTGTATTGAGAAATGGAATTTGAGATGAAGTTTGAGAGATGTTGTGTAAACCTTTTTGGAAGTGCTTTTCTTGACAGGGAATTATGGTTGTTAGAGGGAGTTTTCCCCCATTTTGGATGGCTAGAGAATGAAGTATAGTAGTAATTTTAGTAGAGTGTTTATATGCACATGAGTTGTTTGATGAAATGCCTAAGTAAAATCTGCCCTGTCACTGCCGTAACTTTCTAAGTAATTTTTGGGTATCTTACTGTTTGAACTGGGCTGAGACCAAAATATTAAAGATGTAGTCCTGTTTCTAAGCTTTAAAACGAGACCAAAACCGTAGCAATCCGAGGTGTATAGCACAAGTTATGGCCGTTTTAGTGTGACCTGTGCAGAATGACGGTTTTGAGGAAATCTTGTATTTGGCATTTCATTAGTGCATTAGTGAGCATGAGCTAGCTCTACACAATTGTTTATGCACTTAAGTAGTAAGAAGTAGCTTGGGATATAGTAGAGAATGTGAGTATAAGCTACTTTAAGAGTTAAGAGAAAGAGAATAGAGTAGGTTGTGCGATGGGGAACCCGTGAGTAATGGGTAGAGTATTCCCGCATGTACGCCGCATTGAGAGAGCGGCATGAGTATCAAATAGAGAAGTGGTGTAGCCCATGAGAGTGCATGCGGATGAGGGCTATACCCGAGTACCCGAGAGAGAGAGATTATACACTCACATGGCCAAGGGTTCCGAATCCATGCATAACCGAGTCTGATCGGCTAGAATGAGTAGAGGTCACATAGAGTGGGAGCGAGTCTCGGCCGTACCCCCGGTAAGATGGGGTCGTGACTTACTAAAGAGAGGTAATAGAAGAGAGTTCTAAGAGAAAGAGAAAGAGAAAAAGAGAGAGGTACCCAAAGAGAAATTGAAAGAGGAGTTGTAAGGAAAGAATTAGAGAGAGAGTTACGGGGCTAGCATGAGTAGAGGATTTAGTTACTGAGCATTATTTTAGTGCTCACCCCGTTGTTTTCCTATGTTTTGCAGGACCTAGGTGAGGACACTGTCAGATGGATGTCGGCGTTCGAGAAGAAGCGGTTACACTGTCCCTTATGTTTTTGATGACTTTTGTATATGTTATACATTTTGTGTAAAAATGTATATGTTTGTAGAGAATATACATATATTTAATAAAAGAAAATTTTGGGCCCAATTTCTTTATATTATTTTATATGTATTTTATTATGAGAATTTGAGTAGTAG
Organism: Pistacia vera; assembly: GCF_008641045.1. Classification (NCBI taxonomy): domain Eukaryota; kingdom Viridiplantae; phylum Streptophyta; class Magnoliopsida; order Sapindales; family Anacardiaceae; genus Pistacia; species Pistacia vera. The sequence continues at coordinate 531,051 of NW_022196042.1, forward strand.
TGGCTATTACACGTGTCCTATCCCTGCAACAAATCGCGTGAATCATTCTAGAAGGTGGGCAATGTGACATAAAGGAGAATTTGCACGGATAATCCCACCAACTCACAGATTCAGTAATGATAACCTTAATCCATCCCACTATAATTTGGGAGCTCTCCTCTCATTCAAGGGATTAGCTAATCTTTCAAAAAAATGATTGTATTCTCTCTCACTTGTAAAGTCACTTCGCTGACCGCAACCAGTTTGCTATCATTAATATACATCAGTGGACGTAGGATTTGCTTCCTTAAAGCATCTAAACCACTTTAAAACTCTTCTCATTGCATTTACTCATTATTTCCTCACATTCAAGTCAGCATTTCCCATGTGCGATTCGTTGGTGTCAAAATCACGCATCAACAACATTGATCATCATTTCACTTTACAAAATTCATTTTATGCAAAGAAATTGTTGGCTAAGTAGGTAAACCTCTTCTGGTGGCAGAGTTTAGCACTTAATTTACGTTGAATCGCATACTTTTGGACTTCTCCAATGTTTTAGTTTCAAATAATCGCATACTGTTCTTGGACTTGTCTTGACCATGGAATATTAGCCCTTGTAATGCAGTGGGCTATGTGAAAATTACGTTGGTTTGCTCTATATCAGTAGCAATGGTGCTGGTGCTGTGTTGTTCAATTTTCAGAAGTTGGTGCTGGTGCTGATAGAGTGTTCCACAGTTCAGATTAAGGGAGCGTATTAGTATAATGGGGAATATAGTTCAATCTCCGGAAGTTTATAGTAGGTTGTTACACAGTTACATAGTTTAGTTTAAGGGAGCATATTAGTATAATGCGGTATTTTTGTAATCTTTTAGAATATTATATGGGGTGTATTTTGTAAAGATCAAAACCAGGAAGTTAACACTTTGTGTTTTGATACTCATTAACCAAGTATAAACTGCTTCTTTCTTGTAACGATTTTCAGTTAAGGAAATACAGAGTTTTCAGCTCTTCTTCGTTCTTCTAGATTCTTGCTTCTTGCTTCTTCTTCAAAGTCATTCATGGTATCAGAGCCCTAGACCATCATCAAGGTGCCCTTTGATCCTTAATCTCTCAAATTTTGCTTCTTGAATAATGGAAATGGAGAACAACTTCACCATTTCAAACAATTTCAATCTACCTCCCACTCTGCCACCAATCTCAATCAACTTGCAGGAGAAGAATTACACTCTCTGGAGATCATTAATTCTTCCAACTTTGACCTCCCATGATCTTGATGGCTTTATAACTAGTGAAAAAGCATGTCCTTCACTGTTCTTAGTTGACAAGGAAGAAGGCTTTGATAAATCAGTCAAGCGATCAAAGCCTGGCTACTTTACTTGGAAAAAGGTCGATCAATTCCTGGTTAGTTGGCTCTTATCATCTATTTCTGAAAATATGTTTCATCATGTTGTTAAATGTGGTATGTCCTATGAGATTTGGAATCTGTTTGAGTTGCATTTTCAGTCGGTATCTAAGGCTAGAACTTTACATTTGCGCAATATGCTTCAAAGTACTATATAAGAAAGATTCTACTAGTATAAGTGAATATGTACTTAAGATGAAGGAGCTAGGTGATGAATTGACTTCGGGTGGTGCTTATATAAGTGATGAAGAATTGTAATTGTACATTTTGGATGGGTTCGGGCTTGAATATGATGCAATTGTAGCTAATCTTGTTCATACCAGTAGCCAAACCACTTTGCAAGAAGCCTAGTTTCTACTGCACAAGCATGAAATTAGATTGGAAAAACAAAACAACTGTTTTACAAACTTTCATGATCAGCTAGCTTCATCTTTAATAGCTGCTAAACAGGTCCCTAATGAGCCTGTTTTAACCTCTCCTAATGTCCATATAACATTGACTCCACAAAGCTTTTTAATCCTCAACAGTTGGCTAGTTTTCCATTACAAAATCAGACTTTTCCTGCCTCACAACATCAGATCTTTAACCCTCCACAACATAAGATTTTCTCTATTCCACAACACCAGACCTTTAACCCGCAACAAAACTTTGGCATTCCTCAACACTTTAGTAATAATACCAATCAAAGTAGTTTTAGACCTGATTTCAATCAATCTTATCAGCAACCCCATACAGATGTTTCACAGTTTCTGTCATCTGCAAATGTTATGTTTAATCCTTAAGAAGTGCGAGGTTGTGGTAGGTGAAGAGGCTATTATCAACCAAGACGCTTCTGTCAAGTTTGTGGCAAAGGAGGGCATACTGCCATTCAATGCTATCACAAGTTTGATCATGGATTTCAGGGGTTTGCTAATACTAGATTCTCTAATAAGCTAACCTCACAGGGATTTCCTCAAAATTCAGAACTGATTCAGCTCAAGCTTTGCTGACTAGCATTATGATAGGACAGTCTAGACTGAATTCAGTTTCAGCTTTTGTTCCTTCCAATCCTGTTTATCCTGGACAAGTTGGTTCCACTCATCCTCAACATAACATGGTTAATTCTTAATACAACATGACTGGTCCTGGTGGTCCTAATAATTTTCACCAGAGTGTTCCTCTTTACCATGGTTTTCCTGGTAATTCTACCTCAAACTCTGCCTCAAGTTCTATTCCAAGGGGTAGATACTCTTCTACAGCATCTCTAGGAGCACATTCTTCCTCAACTGTACCAGTTGCAACCCCTCAAGTGGTCAATGATCAGACTTGGTATGTTGACTTAGAAGCCACAAACCACATGACTATTGATGCAACCAATTTAGTTGTTAAAGACAACTATCAGAGAGGATCCATTGTTCAAGTTGGGAATGGACAAAATGTGCCTGTTACTCACATTGGTAAGTCTTTATTGCCTTCCACCACCTGTCCTAGGTTATTACATCTTAAGAAAATGTTGCGTGTTACCTATATTGCAAAAAATTTACTAAGCATTTCTCAGATTACTAGAGATAATGATGTGATAGTGGAATTTCATTGTGACCATTGTCTTATAAAGGATAAAGTCTCTAAGGTGGTGCTACTCCAAGGGTTCTTAAAGGATGGATTATATTAATTACAAATTTCTCTCCCAACATTTGGCACAACTTTAATATCATCTGCAACCCCACAACCAGTCTATGTACCTATTGGATCTAATGTCTCATTGGACATTCCAACATCAGTCCCCCATTCAGCTACTGTCTCTTCTAGTGCAAGTAGTGCCGCAATAAACAATAGTGTCTATTCTGGAGTTAACAATAGTGATAGTTCTGAAGTCAATAATGTTTCAGCTTCTTATATTCTTGCAAATAAGTCTGATGTAAGGAGCTGGCTTACTAGTTTGTGGCATGCTAGGTTGGGTTACCCAAATGAAAAGAATTTGAGGATTGTAATGGATAGAGTTAATGTAGCTAGATCATTTGGAAATAAAATGTCTTTTTGTGAAGCTTGCCAATTTCGTAAAATGCAACAAGCCACTTTTCCTCTATCCACATCCAACACTAATGGCCCTCTTGAATTGGTTTATTCAGACTTGTGGGGTCCTGCACCAAAATGTTCCTTTGAAGGTTTTAAATATTACATGCTTTTCGTGGATGATTTTACTAGATACATGTGGATCTATCCCTTGAAATTAAATTCTGAAGCTTTTACTGTGTTCAAGTTGTTTCACAGTTTGGTTGAAAGACAATTTGAGGTTAAATTGAAGTGTTTGCAAATTGACTAGGGTGGGGAATTCCGACCTTTTACCAAGTATTTACAAGAGCAAGGAATCGTGTTTAGACACCCTTGTCCTTATCTCCATCAACAAAATGGAAGGGTAGAAAGAAAGCATCAAATTGTCATTGAGTTTGGCTTAACTCTCCTGGCTCATGCTGCCATGCCCCTCTGTTTTTGGTGGCAAGCTTTTATTGCAGCTGTGTTTATAATCAATAGGTTACTCTCATCGGTTCTTCAGAATATTTCTCCTTTCTAGAAGCTATGCCATAAAGAACCTACCTACAATGATTTTAGGGTTTTTAGGTGCTATTGTTATCCATTCATTAGGCCCTACCAACGACACAAGTTTTCCTATCACACTGAAGCTTGTGTTTTTCTAGGATATAACATTTCTCACAAAGGGTTCAAGTGCCTGTCCTCTTCAGGGAAACTATACATCGTTAAACAGGCTAAGTTTAATGAATTTTCCTTTCCTTTCAAACATGGTTTTCAATGTCATCTGATAAAAAAGGTTGAACTTGTAGGGCATATTTCCACACCTCAATCAGGTTAAACATTGCCAAGGTGTGTGGATGGTGATGTCACAATTGAGATAACAACTACTAAGATACCAGTTGGTTGTGTGGATGGTGATTTCTTTCTTAGTGCAAACTTACCAGTAGAAGCTGCTGCAACTAGTGCTCATTTAACTACTAATAATGATCCCTCAGCTACTGGTTTATCACCTACTAATAATGAGTGTAGTTCAACAAATCCAGCCACAATGTCTAAATATGAGTATGTGGCAGGCCCAAGAACAGAATCTGGTCTAGTTTATGCTCCACCTGGTAACTCTTCTCAAGGTATACAGTTAGAAGTTGTCTTGCCTGTTAGCAAACCATAGTCTGGTCCAGTTCTTATGCCCACGAATAATGTTCCTTCCATTCTTGGAGTGTCTTCTACTAATCCTGGTTTTAGCTTGACTAATTCAACTACAAAGGTTGCACATGAGTCTATCACATCAAAATCTGGTTCAGTTTCAATCCCACATGGTAACTCCTCCCAAGATATACAACTAGAGGTTGTCTTACCTTTCACCAAACCACAACATTCATCTACAAGTGGAAACTGTCATCCTATGATCACCCAGTCTAAGCACACAGCATGACCAGCACTACTCTAACATGCCACATTCTAGCTGAACTAAAGACTTCCTCTGAAGCATTGAAAATTCCAGAATGGAAAGTTGCCATGGCTGATGAGTTCTAAGCTCTCTTGAGAAATAAAACTTGGGATTTAGTTCCTCATTCTCTAGACATGCACATAGTAGGCTACAAGTGGGTATTCAAAACCCAACTAAAGTCAGATGGAACTTTACAAAAGTACAAAGCAAAGCTGGTAGCCAAAGGTTTTCAACAAACCCTTGGCTTAGATTACCTTGACACTTTCTCTCTTGTTATTAAGCCTACAACCATGAGAATTATGCTATCTTTGGCTGTGTACCATCAATGGGAAATACAACAAATTGACATTACCAATGCATTTCTAAATGGTGATCTCACATAAACTGTTTTTATGCAGCAACTTGAGGGGTTTTCTGATTTTACTTGCCCTCATCATGTGTGTAAGCTCAGCAAAGCCTTGTATGGTCTAAAACAAGCCCCTAGGCTTGGTTTGGTAAGCTAAAAACAGCTCTTATTGGTTGGGGTTTTAGCAGCTCAGCCTCAAACACTAGTCTCTTTTTCTTCAAACAAGGGAGTCAAGTTATATATCTCTTGGTTTATGTTGATGACATCCTAATCATAGGGACTGACTCCACACTAATAGCAAAAAATAATTGAAGATTTAAATCGGCATTTTGCTCTGAAATAGCTTGGGCTTTTACAATATTTCCTTGGTTTTGAAGTTCAAAGGAATGATTCCACATTACTTCTCACTCAATGCAAGTATGCTAAGGATTTGCTAACTAAAGCTGGCAGGAGTAAGTGTAAACCTTATAGTACTCCTATGGCTACGAGAGTAAAACTTGGTAAAGAAGATAGTGCCTTCTTCGAAGAACCTTCTCTCCACATTACCCATTCTAGGCCTGATTTAGCCTTCTCTGTCAATCGGCTAAGTCAATTTCTTCAGGCTCCTACCATTGCCCACTGGACTGCTTGTAAAAGAGTACTGTGATACATTAAAGGGACCCTGCAGTATGGACTTCTATTTACAAAGAGGACATATTTTATTCTAGAAGGCTATGTAGATACTGATTGGGCAAGTGATGTGAGTGACAGACGATCCATAAGTGGTTATAGTATTTTCCTTGGAGGTAACTTAGTGTAATGGAGCTCAAGGAAACAAAGAGTGGTCTCATTATCTTCGACAAAAGCTGAATATAGAGCCCTCTGTCAAGCAGCCACTGAACTTGTCTGGATTCAGCATTTATTTCAAGAACTTGGCATAAACATCAATACAACCCCTGTTTTGTGGTATGACAATATGAGTGCTGAAGCACTCTCATCTAATCCGGTGTTTCATGCTAGAAAAAAAAACATTGAAATAGATGTACATTATGTGCGAGAATTAGTTATTGACAAGCATTTAGTAGTTCAATTTGTTGGTACAAAGTACCAAATTACGGATGTTTTAACTAAGGCCTTGCCAAGAAACACATTTCAGTCTCTAAGGAAGAAGCTGAATGTAACTTCTAGTACTGAGTATGAAGAAGACAACAGTACTGACAGCAATACTGATTTTGAGTTGTGTTGGAGTTACTGTTTGTAGTTGGAATGTTGGTGGTGTTGCTGTATTGTTTACTGATTCTTACAGGTTTTGAGTAAGTGTTGGTGTTGGTGTTGGTGTTGGTGTTGGTGTTGGTATGCTAGTGCTATGTTGTGTGTTGTTTCTGCTGCTGTGTTTGTTTACTAATTTTAAAAGTTGGTGCTAGTGTGTTTGTAACGCCCCACTTGAGGTACGTAGTTAATGTTTCTTCTTTTGCTCTTATTTGAGTTGGTTTATTAGTAGTATTGTTTGGTTAACCTTTGTTTGTGTTGTATGTTGCCTATTTGCCCTGAAATTTGTTGAAATAGAAGAAGTTCAGTGTTTCAAGCTTCGCCGGGGCGAAGAAGAATCTTCGCTGCGGCGAAGAGGTGTTGAAGCCACGGGGAAGCTGCTGGACAGTTTCACCGCGGCGACGGGCTGACCAAAATGTTTGTTAAGTTTTAGATATTTTCTTCTCTAAGGGCAATTTGACCATTCTACCCTTAATTAGTAGGAAAAGTGGGGAGTAAATTGAAAGGATTTTTCATGGAGAATATGTTAGTGTAGGGGTGTGATTGTAATGAATCAAAGGATATAGATGGAATTCCTAAGGAAGAGTAAGGGCAAAATGGGAAGGCTTGTGTATAAAGTTCATTAAAAGGAATTAAGTCATTGCAAACCCTTCATTTGTTCTTCTCCATCGCCACTCTCCTCTCTTGCTTCCTCTCAAATTCTCTTTCTTTTGTTCAAGGAGTTTTAAGGGCTTTTGGAGTGATTTGGGGGTAGAAAATCAACCTAAGGCATCCTAAGGTAAGGATTCTTGCTTTGGTTGTGAAGTTTTGTGGATTTTTGGGTATATTGAATATTGAGGGTTTTTGTTCATTTGTTTAAGAGTAGAGAGAAAGTCAAGTAAACCAAGTGAAAGGAAGAGCTAGTGAAGTCTCTCCATAACAAGGTAAGTAAATCCCAACCCAAGTTGAGATTTGAGAATTTTCTTGACTAGGGTTTTTGATAGTAATTATGTATGTATGTTATATACATGTTATTTGCCATGTTATTGAGTCTTAAATGGAGATTGTTAGTGCTTTGTGGTGGTTCATACACTTCAATTGTGAGAAGTGAGATATGGGTTGGAAATGTAGTTTGAGATGGAATTTAAGGATATTGAGAAATCCTTTTTGGAAGTGTCTTTCTTTGGCAGGAATTATGGCTATGTGAGGGAGTTTCTCCCCATTTTGGATGGTTAGAGAAAGATCTAGACTTATTGTTGTAGTAGGGTTTTGTTATGCACTTGAGTTGTTTGATGAAATGCCTAATAGAGGTTTAAGTATGAGTAGTGAACCTTAATTCTTGCAACATTGCATGTTGGCATTTCATAAGTGCATTAGTGAAAATGAACCATCCATAGACATTAATTGTGTATTGAGAAATTGTTTAAGAAAGAGTAGAAAACTTTGTGTATGCACTTGCTCTAAGAGTAGAGGACTTTGTGGATGCAACTACTCTAAGGGTAGAGAGAATGAGAAGTGCTAGAATAGAGTGAATGAGAAGAGTAGTAGAAATGGGTTGATGCTTTGTGATCGTCACCTGACAGTTATGAGAATCGGGTTGATGCTTTGTGATCGCCACCCGAATAACCATTAGAAATGGGTTGATGCTTTGTAATCATCACCCGATAGATATTAGAAACGGGTGGATGCTTTGTGACCATCACCCGGTTAGTTATTAGAAATGGGTTGATGCTTTGTGATCATCACCCGACATTTATTAGAAGTGCGTTGATGTTTTGTGATCATCACTCGAAAGTCATGAGGAGCGGGTAGGTGCTTTGTGATCTCCACCCGATAGTTACGAAAACCGGGTAGAAGCTTTGTGACCCCCACCCTGTAGCTACTAAGAGCGGGTTGGTGTTGTGTGAACTCCACCCGACGGTCATGAAGAGTGCGGTGGTGCTGTGTGAACGCCATCCGACCGTACCTCCGGTAAGATGAGGCCATGACGTTTAGTAGAAAACGATAGAAAGTGTGAGGAAAGAATTAAGAGAATTACATACGGGGATAGACATATAGAGGGTTTACTTACTGAGCATTATTTTGTGCTCACCCCGTTAGTTTCCTTTGTGGATGCAGGATCTAGGTGATGATGCAGTCGGAGGGGCGTCGGCAAGCGAGGAGCAATAGCTACACTGTTTCCCCTGTTTTTGTCTTTTAAAAATGGCTGTTTGTAAATGATGCTCTTTGTGTATAAAAGACGTATTACTTATAAATAAAAAAAAAAAAAAAATTTGGGCCCATTTCCTATTGTTATTATGCATGCATTTTACTAGTTTAAAGCAGTTGTTACAGTGTTAGTGCTATGTTGTGTGTTGTCTTTGGATTTACCTGTGTTTGTTTACTAATTCTGAAAGTTGGTGCTGGTGCTGTGTTGTGTTGTTACAATTACTGAATATTTTAGAAGATTGGTGTTTGTAGTTGGAATGTTGGTGTTGGTACTATATTGTTAACTGATTCTGAAAAATTTCAAGAAATTGGTGATGTTGGTGTTGGTGCTGTGTTTAATTTTCAGAAGTTGGTGTTGATGCTGTGTTGTTTAATTTTTAGAAGTTGGTGTTGATGCTGTGTTGTTTAATTTTTAGAAGTTGGTGTTGGTGCTGATAGAGTGTTCCATAGTTCAGATTAAGGGAGCATATTAGTATAATGGGGAATATAGTTCAATCTCGAGAAGTTTATAGCAGGCTGTTACACAGTTACATAGTTTAGTTTAAGGGAGCATATTAGTATAATAAGGTATTTTTGTAATCTTTTAGAATATTATATGGGGTGTATTTTGTAAAGATCAAAACCAGGAAGTTAAAACTCTACGTTTTGATGCTCATTAACCAAGTATAAATTGCTTCCTTCTTGTAACGATTTTCAATTAAGGAAATACAGAGTTTTCAGCTCTTCTTCGTTCTTCTGATACTTGCTTCTTCTTCAAAGTCATTCAGCCTAGTAGTAGTAATGGATCCTATATTGTTCTAGAAGGGTTTAAAAAATATATATCTTTTTTAAAGTTTATATTTACATAAAATGTGTTATTAAAGCATACGTTAAGAATATTAAAAACCAAAAAATTTAGCATATCAATGCATCAAAGTTATATGTCTTGAACTTTTTTTGTGTATAATATACATCAAAATAAATAAATATTTTGTTTTTTAGTGTTCTTAACGTGTCTCATATATTTATATTATATAAGTATTCAATAAGATATATTTTTTCTTTTATATGGTTAACACATTTACAGTGGTCCAAATATAACTTTTAGTATGCACAATTTTTTTTTTTTTTTAATACAGTCAAACTTGTGCTATCATTAATTTAATGCAACTTGATCTTTAAGAGCATCTCCAATGGTGTTCTTTATTTTAAAGAGCATATTTCACATAAATAAAAAGTATCTTCATTAATTTCTAAATATAAATAACAAAATTTGTATTCAAATCCAAATGACTCTTTAAATTAGACTTAATAAATAGGAGAGAGACTTAATAATAAAATGCATAGAAACTTGTAACTTATTAAATAAAATTGGGATGGAGAGTGAGATTTGACTCTTTAGATGTAGAGAGTCAAACTCACTCATCTAAAGAGTCAAACTCACTCTTTAATTTATGTTTAAAGAATAAAGAGTCTATTGGACTCTTGTTTTTATGGACAAACTCTTTATAATAAAAAGTTTATCGATAAAAATAAGAGTCCAATAGACTCTCTATCTTTAAAATATAAATTAGAGAGTGAGTTTAGCTCCCACATTTAGAGAGTTAAATTTCACTCTCTATCCTAATTTTAATTAATAAACTACAAGTTTTTATACATTTTATTTATTAATTCTCTTTCCCATTAAGTCTCTTTCTTAAAAATAAAGAGCATCGTCATTAAATTTAAAGAGTCTATTGGATTTGAATAAAAATTGTGTTATTTACATTTAAAAATTAATGAATATACTCTTTATTTATATGAAAGATACTCTTCAAAATAAAGAGCACAATTGGAGATGCTCTAACATGATAAAATGCTTACTCACTTGGCCATAATCCTTCTTATAAATGATAGGCTCTTTAACTCTTGAGTAGGTTTTGATACCAATTGTGAGACCAATTGTGAGGATAAATGCTTCTTATTAAGTAAAAAAAAACTATAATTTTTAATAAAGAATATCATATTTTCTTAAATCATTAACTACGTGTATATAATCCAAAATGATTGAATCTCGAGCCTCCGTCACGACTTTAATGTTTCAAGTTCACCTTATCAACATTATAAATTTATTGTCCACTTTGTTGTTTAGGTGACAATACTCAAATCCAACTTAAAAAAGAAATAGTGTTATGACTACTCCACTTTATTATAAATAAAATTTTTACTATTTTGGGCTGTTATAACCACTGTTGTGGAGCTGCTTAATGTTGTTTTTGGGTTGCTGTAACCGCTGTTTCTAGGCTACTGTGTCTATTGTATCTGGGTAAATATTTTTCTGTTTTGGATTTCTGTTTAGACCCCCTTTATATATATATATATATATAATATATATATAGAATATATTATATAACCTCACTTTTGAGTTATGCAATGGTAAAATTGTAAAATATGGGTAGAATAGTAATTTCATGTATATATCAAGTGTGAGATAAACTTCAGTGAAGATGGATCTGTAATTTTGAGATCAGGGGAAGGGAGTTATATAGGTGGAGTCTGGATGGGGAAGAAGTGGTTGATGGAGACATGAGCCATAATCGTGTGGGAGGTGGAGGCCAGAAGGTGGGCAATGAAGGATCTGATAATTTTAATGAAACATGCTAGAGAACATTGTTAGAAAAACAACATTTAACAATTCATATATGTATATTTTCAATCAATATTCTATTCAAGGGATAAAAATAATAGTATCATAACCACTAGTAACAATTATGCTTAAATTCCAAATAATACAGTCACACCGATGCCTTTTTTTTTTTTTTTATTTAGGTAAGTGTATAAAAAGAAAAAAGAAACAACCTAACGGAGTAAACTCCCCAGCAAACTAACAATCTTGGACATGCCAAAGAATCGGTTGTACTAAGGCCACAAAAATACAAGGAAGAATTCTTTACAAGGGAAACCCAGACAAAAACAGGGCCAAACAAAAACAAAACCAGAAATTTATCAACAAATGGACAGGAGACAAGACCAAAAATCCACTCAACCAAGAAGGAAACCAACGTCTCCCATCAGAAAACACCAAATAGCAAAAGAAGATCATAAAAAAAACTGCCCATTATAATCCATTTTCCAAGAGTCTTGGGGCAAATGCTATCACAGGGGGAAATGCTACTGCTACCCAACCTCAAGCCTTACGGCTTCCTACCAACTCAAGCAGAGGAACAGAGGAACAATGACCAGACTACCTTGCCAAAAAAAGGAGATCAACTCCTCCCAACTCAGACCTCCATGCAACAAAAAGAAACTGCAGAAAAAACTTGCCCATCAAGGCCACTTACAATGAGAAGCATGCCCAAAAAGAAAAGTACAGTCAACCGAACCATCTCGCCAGGGATAGGATGCCAAAAACCAATCGGCCAGTCCAGCCAACCACCTCTGGCTTATATTTTCATAATAAGAGCAACCTCTACAACTCATAACTAACACAAAGTAGGTATTACTACAATTGCCCATACCAAATGCTTGGGTAAGGCTGTATCAAGAACATTTGTGACCCTAGGTAAGAGTTACTTTGGGGGCCTTCTAATAATATAAATATGTATTAAAAAAATATTTTATATATATTTTTCTTGTCTTTTGAGATACAAAATCACTAGAAAAGGTGGATGGTGACCGGCGGGCTAACGAGGTCAGGTTGGTGGGGTGTTTTGGAGACCAAATGTTGGAGAAGCGATGGGTGATGAAATGAGTGATTTTCGATGTTAGGATTGACTGGAAAAGACTTGAGACGTCGCGGCCCAAAAGATATCATTGGCCGGAGATTAGCATGGTAAACAAATGAGGTATGACATGGGTTTTGGTGAGAAGGCTGAGGGGAGGAACATGGTGGTATCGGGGAAGGCCAACGGTGTTGGGTACATGTCAAAAAAGCCGAAAATGGCTTTAGCGTGTGGTGGAGCTGGGTTGGGAGATTTGTAAAAAATTGACCAAATCGAGGGCTATCAAGGCTGGAAAAACACTTGGGAAATAATAAAGTGATGATTCTAGTCGATTTTGGTGAGAAAATCGATCAGAATCAGCTCCAAACGGTCGATGGCGGAAGAGGAGGGGAGATAATTTATGTGAATATCGAATTTTGGAATGGAATTAGGGGTGAGTAATTTGAGACATGTAAATGACCATTTTAGCCTTTCATTGTTAGAAGAAATTCAATGTGTTAATTTAGGGGTGTAATTGGAATATATGAAACTATAAGTAGAAACTTATTATTTCGTCAAACTTTGGGTGGAAATATATATGTAAAACGTTTATAATAAATTTGGGTTTTTTTGGCTTCTTTTTTGGGGTCCCTTGGGCTGGCCTAAATAAGAAATTATACACTATTTTTATTTTCGTAATATATTCAAAAAAAAAATTATTAAAACTTTGGGCCTTTTTTACCCTATTTTTTGGGCAACAAAGCTACGAACACCGAAAAATTGGCACCGAAAATGTGTACTGGCTTATGTGTACGCGTGACTCGATTTTTTTATCAATTTTTTTTTAGTGAACGGCTGTCCATCAAATATGGACGGTCGTTCACTCACATGGACTCCAATCCATATTATATGGACGGAGGTCCATATTATATGGACGGGAGTCCACATACCAAGGACGGGCGTCCCCATTTAAAGGACTCCCGTCCATAATTAAAATACAATAAAAAAATTTTATAAACATTAGGGACGGCCGTTCATCCGTTATGGACGGCCGTCCCTTTATTTTGGACGGGCGCCCGCAAATAAGGGACACCCATCCTTAACCAAAATATGAAAATAAAAAAAATAAAAAAAACTTTGAGACGACCGTCCCTTACGATTTGGACTGGCGTTCTCCCTTACGCTTGGAATGGACACCCATTCATACTTAAAAAAAAATTCTGACTTGGTCTTCATTCCCCGTCTCCTCTCTTTTTCTTCATCTTCATTCCCCATCTCCTCTCTTCAGCACAGAATTTATAGTCACTATGAGTGATGCTCTCGTTAGTTGTTCTCCCGTAGCTTGAGATGGTTATCTATCAGCATGGTGGTCTTTCATATATGGGTTCTTGCTTGATTCCTTTTTATAAAGTATTACTTATCTGAGATGGCTAACTCTATCTTTATTCTTGCATTCGTAGGGGGAAAGGAGCAATGCATAAAAGGGTGGACGCCCTTCGCGAACTAAGGCGTATATTATCAAGATCTGAATTCCCTCCTCTAGAAACTGCTCTTAAAGCAGGAGCAATATCCATCCTTGTGCAGTGTCTTTCATTTGGATCTCCAGATGAACAGGTCTGAAAAATGTTTCCTATTTGTTGGGTTCATTGTTTTATTATTATGAAGATATCAATAGTTATGCATCTATAAGCCATTTGTTTTGTTGGAAGTGTTTTTCTATCGGAAAGAATTTTCAATGTGAAATATTTATAAGAAAGATGACCAATTTTTGCATAACTTTCAGTTTTCATGGCATATCAGAAAATTTATAAGAAAATAGTTGCCGTCAATTAACTAATGATCCACAAGTTTTATCAAGTGCCGTCAATTTATAAGAAAATATTTATAAGAAAACTGAGACGAAATGCACTTGATAATAATAAAACAATGAACCCAACAAATAGGAAACATTTTTCAGACCTGTTCATCTGGAGATCCAAATGAAAGACACTGCACAAGGATGGATATTGCTCCTGCTTTAAGAGCAGTTTCTACAGGAGGGAATTCAGATCTTGATAATATACACCTTAGTTCGCGAAGGGCGTCCAGCCTTTTATGCATTGCTCCTTTCCCCCTACCAATGCAAGAATAAAGATAGAGTTAGCCATCTCAGATAAGTAATACTTTATAAAAAGGAATCCAGCAAGAACCCATATACGAAAGACCACCATGCTGATAGATAACCATCTGAAGTTACGGGAGAACAACTACAGAGAGCATCACTCATAATGACTATAAATTCTGTGCTGAAGAGAGGAGACGGGGAATGAAGACGAAGAAAAAGAGAGGAGATAGGGAATGAAAACGAAGTTAGAATTTTTTTTTTTTTTTTTAAAAGTATGGACTGTCTGTCCAAGCGTAAGTGACTGGCGTCCATTCCTAATGGACGCTAGTTCAAACGTAAGTGACGGCCGTCCCAAAATTTTTATTTTTTTTTTATTTTCATATTTTGGTTAAGAACAGACGTCCTTTATTTGAGGACGCCCGTCTAAAATAAAAGGACGGCCGTCGATAATGGATGAACGGCCGTCCCTAATGTTTATAAAATTTTTTTATTGTATTTTAATTATGGACGGACGTCCTTTAAATTGGGACACCCATCCATATAATATGGACGGGAGTCTATGTGAGTGAACGGCCGTCCATCTTTTGATGGACAGCCGTTCACTAAAAAAAATTGATAAAAAAATCGAGTCACGTGTACATGTAAACCTGTACATATTTTTTATACAAATTTTTCGGTGCCCATAGCTTTGTTGTTTTTTGGGAGCCTAGGTAGATGCCTCACCTGCCTATCCCTTGGGCCAGCCCTATACCTGAGGGTAACGACAACTCCAGCCAGAACCATAAAAATACAGACAAAAAAAAAAAAAATTAACCAGCCCTACCCAAATCCTTGGATTCAAATCCTGCCCATTGACAAGCAAAGGGCATTTCTTCAAATTAGCAGCTCCTCGGCAATCCCTTATCAACACAACTGAGAGGAAGATCCCAAGCTTGCACATTCTTCAGACTCTAAGATTATCTTTAAACCGAAGACTAAAAAGGCAAAGTCTAACAGCTTCAAAAACTTGCTTCTAGATACAATCAGGCTCTCTCGTCGTTCTATTAAATAGACGGAGGTTCTGCTCCTACCAAAGAAAATAAACAGTAGCACCCAAAAGAAAACAGTAGCACTCAAAAGAAGCCTTCTATTGACTAAATGAATATTTTTCCCTTGGAACTTCTTTGCACACCAGAGAATTATACTATTCCAGTCACCCGTGGGAGCCTGAAATTCCCTTTCCTTTGAACAGAAATCTAGATAAAATTAGAAAACACACACTCAAAGAACAGATGGTCGTGACTATCTGAGGAGCCATTGCAAAAGGCACAACACAGCTCAATATTCAGATTCCAAGCTCTCATTTTGTCCCAGGTTAAGAGTTTGCCTTTAATGGCAAGCCAGAGGATGAAAGAGTGACTTGGAATGCTTGTACCCGTCCATATCAAATTGCACCAGTAGACCTTAGAAAAATGAGGAGAGATCTCTCCAGGTCTGCAAGGTGGAAAACTGAACTTTTTTACCATCTAAACTTCTCCAGAAAAACATGTTTCTGAGAAATAACCTAGGGGAACATGTCCTAAAAATGGGCTTGCCATACCCACAGTCTATCTGAAAGAATATCACTCACAGTAGCTTCATGGCTCAAACCTAAAGAGTTGAAATTTCTAGCTGGAACCAAGGTACGTAAGGGTCCTAATGGATGCCAGTAGTCATACCACAATGAAGTAAGTTGTCCATCACCAATAGACTCTAAAATAAATTCTAATCTTATCCCTCAAGCTTAGAATTTTACGCCTGTTAGCCACAATCAAGCAAAGCTTGATCTATGGCTTGAATCAAGCAAAGCTTGATTTTAGCCATTAGCATAAATCATTAGCATGATTCTAGCATGTATTGTAAGTATAAATAGAGCCCTTGTACATTGGAAAACATACACTTGAAATACAATTTCGTTCTTTGCCTTTCTCTCTAGAAATCTAACATGGTATCAGAGCCAAAGTTTAGGATAGTGAATTGCTATTTCTATGGTATATGTATGTCTAAGAAAATTCTGTCACCAAGACGATAATAGTCTAAGGAAAATGGGTTTTAAGTGGGACTGCTTGTGACCCTTCCAGTTCTTGGGAATTTTTTTATTACATATTAAATCAAATCAGCATAGCACTTACTATTATCTTGGTTTACTGCTCTGCATCATCTAGTACCCCACCTTTGCTAGTACGGTCCTCTGCCTTTGCCACAACTCCACACGCGTCCGCATACGCCTTGCCTTGTTAGTTTTGCCACGTCATCGATGCCCTGTCATTGTTGACTTGCCAGGCCATTGTTGGCCTTTGCCACATCATCGATGTCATGCCATCGTTGACTTGTTAGGCCATTGTTGGCTTTTGTCATGTCATCGATGCCACATCATCGTTGACTCACTAGGCCATTATTGGCCAGAATAGATTTGGTCGGAAATGCATTTGGCTGTATCGGCGCATGTTCAGCCATATCCGACTAGTCGTGCGCTGTTTGGTTGTCGGCTGCTAACGGCCAGCAGTGGCTAGGTGGTTGGGGGTGTCTTTGTTGATTTTTAAACTTTTATTATGAGGGTGTTTTAGCTAAAATTTTAAATGTAAGGGGTTATAAATAATAATCAAAATAATAATAATACTTAAAAAAGAGGGCAGCTTAGTAATTTACATAATATACCACCAATTTATTTCTCCCAACCAAACATATAAACATAACATACCCACCAATTTATTCCTTCCAACCAAACACATTAATATAACATTCCTAGTAATCTTTCAAGTTAATTTATCTTCCCCTAAATTCGATGACAACTTTGGGGGACAAAATGTAATGAAATGCTTATGTGGTAGGGGGTACTAAAGAATAATACAAAATTTTAGGAGGCAAATTGATATTTCCCATGAAATTTTGGATAAAATCGGATATCTAGTTTATCCGATCTGAATATTTAGATCGAATCAAAACTGGATCAGAAGAAATTCGGATCAGATTTGGATCAGGTTTCATCCTGATCCGAATTTTTGGATCAGATCAGAAAAATACAAAACCGGATCGAATATCTGGTTTTGCACATCCCTACCTAAAGCATTGATGTTCACTAAGAACAACAAACTGATTTCTCAAAGACAGAAGATAAATAAATTGCTCTAAAGAGAAAAAAATAACATAGACATGGACTTTTGTTGTAAGTTATAATGTTAAATATGAATTTGAGCCATGTTTACAGTAGGCACCTGACACATCATTGGCCATTGTGGAATTGGCCATAGCAGACCTACCCAAACTCACTTATTTAAAGGTAGCAATCAATGGCTAACCCCAAATCAATAATGGCGCTCAGCTGATTTAAATTTTACTGGTACCTGAACTCATTTCATTGCTGGCCATTTACTTTATAATAGACTGTTTTCTTAGCTTCTTCCAGGCCCGTTTTCTTGTGCTTCATTTAATCGGGCTTAGATTGATTTTTATTCTAAACGTGTTATATAATCATATTGTGCATGAAAAATTGAAAATGAACCTCTCAAATACAATTTCACCACCACTGCCTGCAACAACAATTGCTTAAAAGGAAAAAAGTTACCACATAATTGAATCGAAAAACCTTAATTAATATAAATAGGTTCCGACGATACAATACAATAAACTTTCAACATCAAGCAAATCAGAACGGGGATTTACTTGGCTCAAACAAAAACCTAGAATAGTATGTTGAACAAAATACATCTCTTAGAAGAAGAGGATACTGCAATAGAACATATAGAGTGGCTAGTGTAGACACAACTATAGTAGTAAGCATGATGACACAATTTAATCTATCATGATAAGCTAATAAAATGGTCATGCTAAAAGCTATCATCATGGTGATTATAGATACAAAGAGAGTAGAGAGTCCAACCATCAATTTAAATGGTAACGACTCGAGAAAATTGTCTTCTGTATACCGCGATGTAAGGATCAACAAAAACATTAGGACTGAGATAGAAGAGGAGGCCAATGCGATTGCATCTAATATGACAAAAACCTGAAACCATGTCTCTTTCAGATGAATAGGTAATCGTTTACTACTATCGTTACCACCTGGTACAATAAACACCGATGCAAAAATTATAGTGGTAATGATTGTTGCAACAAGTATACATGAGTTAGCGGTATTCTTCATCCATTGTTCTCCACTTTTCAATAACTCTCAATGCTCTTGAGTGAACAACTCTTGAGGTGTTTGGCCTTTTAAGTTTTTCTTTTCTCGGAAGGAAGGTAGCACTATTTTTTCGATCTCCTATAGATATCAAACATGTTATATTTCAAAATATGGCAATTGAAATTGGGACAATAATTGAATTCAGAAAATTGAATTACCTTAAACCATAATAATTCTCGCTGCATTTGTAGAGCTGCACCTGGTACGATACCAATTCGACTTAGATGTGGTAATTTTGCAGCCAAATGCAACATATTGTTCTGCTGATCCTTATCTTCACAAGTCATGAACAACTCCTTAGTTAAACCTATCTCATATATCAGATTGAATACATTGGCATGACGGTGTAAAACTGCAATGTGAAATATACTATAACCATTTTCATCAAATTGATATATCAAATCAGGATAACGACAAATGAGCTCAAACAAAAATTGGGAATTTCCGAATTTTGCTGCCTCAAAAATGATTTGTGAAGGTGTTTGTGTTAGTTTCACTAGCTCTGAGTCATCTTGTTTTAACATTTCATCCCAAAGGCATCTGACTAATTGAAGAGCTTGAGTTGATTCGAAATCCTTCTTGTGATTCAACTTCATTAATCCTGAGACTAAGAATCAAAGCATGCAATAAATTTTGTACTAATTAATTTTATGGTTGACTAAAATCACAGATAAAAGAAGTTAAGTGTTGAAGAAATTAACGAGTTGATAAGCCTTCTGAATAGACCTTGATTTTTGCTGGAACATATTGAAGGTTTTCGGGCCAAAACATGTAAGGCAGTCTCAGAATTTTCGTCACGAGCCACAGCTAATTCTGGATCATCCTTTAGCATTTTAAATGCGAGATCTGAGCAATTCAATAAATTAATTGTAAGCAAAAAAACTTAAAAGCATGTTAATATGTAGCTAGCTTCTTTAAATTTTTCTTTACTATTTTAATTTTTCTTTTTTAACTTTTCTATGATAAAATATAGGATAAGTTTTAGTATGCATACCATTAATCATGTTATCTTATTATAAATTACAATTTATTCTAAAATTTCTCAGCTACCATATCAATTTGATATTTCCATGTCAATATTTTATAAAAAAATGCATATATATCACTTGTGATAAAGTTTAGTTTTTTAAAGGTTTATAGGCATACGTTAAGAATGTTAGAAGACAAAACATTTTGTATACCAATGCATTAAAATTTGTATTTTTTATCTTTTTGTAAATTATATACATCCAAATAAGAATTTTTTTTATCATAAAGTGTTAAATACACTACGTACAAGACAGACATTAGACAACCTTTTTCTTAAAAAAAAAAAAAAATGTAATGAAAAGAAGTGAATTGTAATATATAGTCTTACCGTATAAACCATTGGTGAGACAAGTGAAAAATAGGGCAATTTCGTCCTCCCACTGGAAAACATGTTTTGCTTGAGATAATTCATTGTATAAAAAAGATGTCATCTCCCCTTGTGCTAACAAAGCAGCCAAAAATATAGGCATCATCTTTTCACCACCTCGGATTGTCAAAAGACTGGGATTCTTCTTCAACATAACTTTAGCAATTTCAGTAGCTCCTGCTGCAGCAGCGCAACAGAAGGCTGTGTTTCCTTTTTGGTCCGGCAGAGTCAGGTCTTTCGGTTGCATCAACTTCATCAGCTCCTCTACAAAGCCAGTTTGTCTGGCTCCTGCCGCAATATGAATAACAGTTTCGTGCCCCTTTGTGATACTGGCACACAACATCGTTGGATCTTTTTCTAACAATTTTTTGGCACTTTTCCAGTCCCCTTTTAATGCAGCCTTATAAAGAGGCACACAATTGTTGAGATAAAGGTTTGAATTTTCTTCTGCACGTGTAAATTCAATAGACGAAAACAATTTATAATGAGAGAGAGCATCAAGAATATGGGATTTGTGCTTAGGTTTAAATAAAACATTCTTAGTTGAAAGAGGAAGAGAAATATTTATTATTTTAACAGACTCGTGTTACTGGCAGCAAACCTCAAGGACAAATATACTATTATCCCTGAAAGAATATGCGAAAGAGCATGTGAAAGAGAGTGAGCTCACTAGAAAGGAGATGACGTGAAGGTTGCCTCTGTTCATGAGTTGAAGTCGCATTTGGTGTTAAACGCTGAACAACTATTTGTGGATCACCCATCAATTCTGCAGAAAGAATATCTTTGAAGAGAGTTGGTTAATTAACTCCAGAAGACTAGTGTGGTATTTTATTAATACTTTCGTTAATGGTCAGATAAGTATTTGTCAATCTAAAATAGATTATTTTTGTGGGGTGGATCAGTCACTTCGTGAAAATTAATAATACTTTATTTAACTCATCACTTAACATAATCTTTAACTTTTGAGTTACAACAGTTTGTATTTGTTGCGGAAGACCTAATCTGCATTACATACCAATAAAAATAAGGAATCAAAGAAAAAGATATAAATCAATTACATTGCTTTTATGTCATAGCATGGAATTAGCCAAGGGGTGGATCCTACATTGCTCTAAAGGGCTTTAAGTGTTTAAAAAGAATTTTACATTTCTGTATATATTATTTATTCATTTTTAAAGGTATAAGATGTTTGGTTCAAAAGTCATAATTTTTAATACGTATAATGTAAACTATGAGCCTTACATCTACAATAATTTAATGTAACTTGGCATTGATACGATAAAATGTTGACTCACTTGCCCAATAGTCCTTCTTATAAGTAGCTCCCATACAATAAGGTCTCTAAAAACTGTACTCATGACTAGGGGTATAATTGAGCTGAGTAATGGGAGGCTCGAGCTCGGCTCAAATGTAAAAGTGTCGAGCTCGAGCTAGATATTTCACAAATGTCTTTTATGGGATCACGAGTATATTTTTAGTGTTTTCAGGTCACCAATACTTAAAGATGATATTCAGATGAAGAATAACGTTGGAGATGGAATAAGTGACAACGAGGAACAAACGGTTCGTGAATCAGAGCTGAATTGAAGAAGTTATGATGTTTTGAAGTTGAAAAGAAAATCTTGGAATAAACTCTAGTTTGAACATGCTTCGGTATTTCGACAATAACTAGAGATGTAGACCTCTAATTGAGACGATTCTTAAACCATTAGAAAGTTGATTCGAAGAGCTACATTTCATATGTTTACCACTTAGCCATATTAGAACGTTATCATGCTAAAAAATCACTGTCTTTTCAGTGCCACAGCATAAATGCCGAGGCACAACAAATTTTGATTAATTTAAGAGTTTTAAGGCAGAACCACCAATGCCTAGGCATAATGCCGCAACACAGCCACAATTTCTGGAAAAATCTGCATCCGTTTTATGACGGTATTTTGGGAATTAGGAGTTCTAAACTAAATAGAAAAGGGGGAAACATTTGTATGAATTGTGGGGCAGATTTCTGGACTTTAAAAAATTCTCTACCTATAAACAAGACAAACAGTTGAAATTAGCATCTGTTAATGGAGGAGATGGTAAAGCTTTTCTCATTATAATAACTTAACTTGGTCTTTCTGCACAGAGAATCCAAGGTTATGCAGTAATCCTGTTATTAAATTCTGTCTTGACCCAGTTCATTGGAACATGTAAAGGCTTGCTGAATTGTTATGTAATTTTTTAGGGAGATCGATATTTTCCCACCTAACATTTGGCGAAACTTCAAGTTTCAAAATCCTACTTTCCCACCTTTCTTCAGCTTCTGTTATTGTTTTTTTTTTTTTTTTTGCTAATATTTTATTGAAAAGATAAAAATATTTTTAAATAGTTTATTTTTTAATTAGTTTATTATAAATTAAAATTTAGTTAAGTGAAAATCTTTGTTCGGGTTATTTATTAGTTTAAGTGTAAAATATATTTTTTTCCTTTGTTTATTTAATTAATTAAGAATATTAATTTTCTATGTTAATTAGTAAAAATGAAAAACATTATATTATGAAAAACATCATAAATTTAGTAGATTATTGAATAATAGAGATGGAATATTGATGATATTATAAATAAATAAATATTATGGGTCCATTTGGTTTGTTATTTTGGATAAGATTTTGGAAATAGTATTGGCTAGTAGAGTAGGGTGATTATTACGAGGTAAAATTTAAAAATTAACAAAAACCCTATAGGTTTGCTAATTTAACTAAACACCCTAATATATAAAAATTTTGTAAAATGACAAAAACATCCCCACCCACCCACAGTGCCGGATTTCAGCCATCATTGTCGGAATCTGCCGTTATGACGTAGATCGGTCGAATCTAGCCGATCGTGCCACGGATCTGGCCGGAAAAGGTCATATCTATGGCCAGATCTAGCCGTCGACGGCAGCAAAATGCCAGATCTGGCTGTCAAAGACGACCAAAGAGATAGCCTTTTCTGACCAGATCGGCGTATTACTGGCCAGTTCCGGTCATTTTTACGCCGTTGTGACAGATTCCAGTCACCATCGACAATGGTTGTCGGAATCTGGCAACTATGGGTAGGTGTTTTTGTTAATTTTTAAACTTTTTTTTAGGGGTGTTTAATTAAATTAATAAACTTAAAAGATCTAAAAGTAATTAAATATAATATAATAGTATTTCCTAAATAATGAAACAAATAGTTATTTTGGGAATAGGGTCATTTAACTTTTGTAAACAATTTTATAACATTACTCCTAACTTGTTAGGTGGAACTAACTATTTTTTTGAATTTTTAATATTTGACTTTTTGGCTAATTAAAAAATTATAAAGTTAAACATGTAAGGGTATTTTCGTATTTTTAGTAAAATATTAACAGAAAAGGTAACAAAACCTAACAAAGGGTGGGAAAGTGTAATTTTGAAACTTAAAGGGTGGGAAAATGTTGTTCTCCCAATTTTGTAAGGCCAGTTGTTGCATGGTTAAGCCCAAATTGTTGCAGAAGGCTTAAATTGGGAAGTTAGTGAATAGAGTCTTTGACTTGCTTTTTGAAAGAAGGCTACACTTTAGAAAAGTTTCAAAGCATGCATATAGACCTGCCCACTTTTACTTCTTTTTAATAAATTAAAACTTTAGTTTATATATGGTAAAGTTAAAGATTATACACCATAACCAGAAAGCTTCAAGCTCTGATGTGCATATATATCATGATTGATAAATTGGTAAAAGAATAGTCTATGAAGGGTGGGTAAGGATTTCGAATCTGTACATACAGTGTCAATTAATGGTGTTTTTATTGATCAGCAGGCAGGCTTTTTCATTTTTCAAACTGACTGGCTCTATTATTGTGCCAATGGGGTCTTTTCTGAGGAGGACATGATTGAAACCAGGGCTGCTGCATNTAGAGGTAAATCACTAAAAAAAAATAAAAAACCCAGTTCCATATTCTTTTAAAAATGTATTTTTCTTCTGAAAATTAAACTTAGATTATCTATTTTGTTTACAGATTCGGAGTCTTCTTTGTTACCAAGATCTGTAAGTGACCCGTCTCATCAGAAATCAGCAATTGAAGGGAAAGAAGAGAGCTTTGAGGGCTAAACCAAAAAAGCGGGAAACCTGGTTCCAAACTGATATTAATATCTCCCATTGATATCATTATCAGTAGTGCAGTGTATCTTGTTCTCTGTAAATTAATCTAGTTATAAATTCTATTTTATTTTATTTTTGTTCAAGGACAAGTTCTAGGTAGGGTAATTATAATAGTAGTTTGGAACTTTGAATGTTTAGTGATGATGACTGGTAAGTACTGAGTAGATGAAAACTCGGCTAAAATTTCTCTCACAAGTCACTACTGCCAGTACTAATAGTATTGTAAAGCTCATGTATCTTTCTTTCTCTGAAAGTGAAACAAGAATCAGATCTTTGTATTTATCTAAGCACCTGCGTTCCCATATCAGTACAGTGATTTGATCCGTGTTTGTTCAAATAATGTGGGTTTAAGAGGGTTGATTGGATCCTTGTTTATGGGTAGTCGAGCTGGTTTAGGATTAATCAGTGTCTTTAATGGTCAGCGAAGTTGGGAAAGCGGAGACCAGAACAGTAAAAAGAAGATTTTCTCTTTTGTTAAAGTAAGT
Organism: Pistacia vera; assembly: GCF_008641045.1. NCBI lineage: Eukaryota > Viridiplantae > Streptophyta > Magnoliopsida > Sapindales > Anacardiaceae > Pistacia > Pistacia vera. The sequence goes on from NW_022196042.1 coordinate 555,664, forward strand.
GAGAGAACAATGTAAAAGATGGGTGAGTCAGAGTGGAGGAGTGGGATGCCCTGAACCTGAACCTGAACCACTCTCTGATTCTCTCAATTGTCAAATTTTTACAGTGAAATCAACACGCAAGAAAGGCTCCCTATGAGTTATTATTTTTATGTTTAGGCTGTGTAGGCTGTATATATGAATGAATGATCAATGGTCATATCATCTCTTCGGAAATCGGGACAAGTTATTGATTTTGATGAGATGATGCCATCCAAATTAACAAGTACCTTCAGAGATTCAATTTGTCTCCTTCTGGCAGTGCTTGGGGCCTACAAAACCGCTGCTACCTTGCTATTCTGCTACGTTATGGCTACGCCTTTTGTCGTTTTAGTCACTCATCTTATTCTTCTTACTGTCAATTTTTAAATGGGTTTTTTTTCTTGCCAAAGTTACTTTGAACATGCTTCATTGTTTCCCCTTTCTCCTCAATCACACCCCAAAATTTCAAGCAAACTAGTTAAAAATGAGTATATATTAATGTGTTCTTTTTTTTTTTATCATAAGGTGTTTAAGTCAATTTGTGTATATTTTAACTAATCCTTCAAAGTCTTAAAACTGTCGATTAAATAAAAGGTATTAATTCTTAGAATGACTCGAATTTAAGAATTTATGAAACCTTCTTTTGCTCTTTTCAGATCACCCAATTACTGAATGTGATTGTAAATCAACAACAAAAAAAGTTATAAGTTTGATTCACCTCGATCTCTAATAAGGGTGACTTTTGAAGTTTTTATTCGACCAATAATTTTAAGGTTTTAAAGAATTAATTAAGGTGTACGATAAACTAGATCGGATACCTCAATCATTAAAAAAACAAAAAAGTGGTTGGGCATTGATTATTAATTAGGTTTTGACTGAATATTGTATAAAAGTTACCATTGACCCTAAAATTCTTCCTCGCGAAGCATTGCAAGTGTGATTATTCTGGCATTCCAGAGCCCATAATCATAATTTTTTTTCTCATTTTTTTTTTCCAACGCATGTGACTGCATATTTTAAACCTGTTAAACATTTCAAGCCACAACGTGTCTTCTAATTTTCTGTCCAGCTAGCTCCTGCAAATAATTAACCTCATCTGTTCTCATACTGCCACCATTATCATTCATTTTCAAATCGTTCCAGTTCTCCATGTTGATTATATTATCGTAGTGCTTTAACAAAATGGGTAACATTCAAGAATCAAGGAAATAAACTAATGAATGATTCAAGCTGAGAAGTAAGAGGGGATGAACAGAACAAGATGTTGTAAGCCATGACATAAATAGGACCAAGATTTCGAGCAGAAATATTGTCTAAACTCTTAACAGAATCCCAATTTTCAGGGTCAAACTGAGCCAGTCATTTATGAATATAAAAACATAAATTACTGATCTCACTTCAAAACTAATGAGAAAAAATCTCATGGAAAATTAAGGAGGCCATGGAAGATCACAATGCACTCAGTAACCATAAACAAAACATTATCTTTGCCTTTTAGGTGTTCTAAAGTAATGTTCTTCAGAATACATACATTTTAGCAAATCTTGGTAAATGTCACTGCACAAGGGGACAGTTGCCTTGCCCGAAAGCCTGCATTTACCATGGACGATTTTACTAATTCATGAACAAGATAATTTATTTGCCTTTTGGAAGACATAAAGGGATGTTTGATTCAGAATGTTCGAGCCATGCATAATGGTAATTGTGATGGCACAATTAACCCCATCAAAAGGTTTTTTCAGAAATGAATGATTCATGCACCGTTTGATGAATTAATTATTTTTGTGAGAGGAAGGGAAGGGGAGGGAAGGGTAAAGTGCCTTCATTTGGAAGTTTTAAAATGCATAAATGCATGCACCAGTAGGCATCTTATAAAGAATTGCTCAACATCCATTGCAGATCCCCGAGGACAACAGATTGGCTCTTGTTTCGGGGTTGATTCGTCTCAAGCTTCTACTGTGATGATTTTGTTATTACATACATGATACATGTACATGAGCTTCAATATAGAACCTTCAATTTTGTGACTTTATCTTTCCAGTAAAAATTAAAGTTAATGATTTTTTTCCCCATCTAATAATGGCTTAAATGACATTTTTTTACCTATAAACTTTTAAAATACCATTTTATAGTTTAAATATATATTCCAACAACGAACATAAAGTAAATTCGGTCTAAGCTATTGGGACTTTTAAAAAGAGGAGATCAATGAGTCTTTTGATGACGGAAGATTAGATTTTAGTGGTTGTGATTGATCAGAATTTGATTTGGAAGAGACGACTATGTAAACCCTAATCGCTTGATTGTCGACAATGACAGGGTCAATGAGAGTAGAATTTGAGGAGTTTTTATAAGTGATAATCGAGTAAATGAATGGTGGTGATTGTCAGCGAGGATGGGGTTAGTCGAAGTAGAATTTGAAGGATTTCGGTGAATGATGATTGAAAAAAAAAATAGTGATGGTGTAGGATCGTAATGATGTTGAAATAAAAAATAGAATAAAAATTTAGATAATAAAATAGTATTTTAAAAGTCTCTAGTAAAAAATTATTATTAACCCATAAAATGGGAAAAGGTTGATTACTCTAAAAATTATATACAAATGGTTACTAATCAAGTAGTTAGGCTTAATTTGGGCTAGCTGTATTATCAAGTACTATGAAAATTGGAGCCCGAATTTGGCCTAAAAATCTCGGCAATAAAAGCGAAGTAGCAATACAATCCTGTCACATCACATTTCATAGTGTTTTCACTTAATTTCAACCATTCGTGTGAAAGCAACCCAGTCGACATTGTCACAATAGCACATAAATGGCCAACTCACTCACTCGGAAAGCAGTCAAAAGTGGAAATATAAAAAAGATTGCTCGTAAATCTTTGTCACAATTATTTCACACATGCTCTGCGACTCAATAAATGTACTGGGTTGAATTTTTTTTCTGAATCTCATTGTTTTGTGTAGCTCTTATACCACCCAAAATACCAGATCATTTAAACTCAAATACGTCTCAAAATATACAGAACTCATTTTTTTTTTTTTTTTTATTAGATAATAAATTTGAATTTACAAATCGAAGTACACAATCACAATTCACAAAGGAACAGTATTTTTCATGTACATTTATACATGGAGACAACTGTTTAGGGGCATTGTAAGTAATCAACTTCAACTTGCTCGTCAGGATGCCGCAGCTAATGGCGAAGCTTGCAGTGGCTTTGAGCGGTCTGGCTCGAAATTTTATACATGACCGTACAATTCAACTTCATCACCACGGTTGCTTTGATGCTCTTCAAAAGTTTGACCTTACCCTGAATCCTAGTATAAGTGCTCATATTCAATGCTCCAGAAATCAGGTCAGTCGTGAAGGTGGGAACAGCCATTAATTTCTTAGGAATTACATCCATGGAAACATTCATTCGAAGGGTTCGTTTTGACTTGGACACTGCTGCAGGAATCCGCCCTTCGCCCACTACTATGCCACCGTAGTAAATAGTGCTGGTGCTGTTACCGAATTTAATGGAAGCCACGTTAGGATTTTTCACAGAAACATCAGCTACAAGTGTGATGTTCAGTCCGCTTGGAAGGCCGCCATTAGTAATATTAGCAAACGCAATTTGCTTAATTGTAACGGAATTCACCTTGATATCTGGATCCTTGATCTGAAAAACAGTTAATATGAGTATGATTATCACGGCTGTAATTGTTAAAAGAAGGGCAAAACATCCCCAAAGCCAAAGCTTTCTTTGAGGCTTGCCCCTGGCTTCTTGTTTTTCATCACTGCGGAGTTGATGAGGAGACAAGGGCCTCATTGAGTCACTCCTCACGGTCATGTCGTTACCTTTAAGAATGGCCATTGAAGGTGGATCTCTGAATTAACTAGTTTGTTCAGAGTATTGGGGGTATTCAAATTATGTCCAAACTCTTTGACATATATATAAGAGCATAACAGAGTCGGGAGTCCTTTGCACGAGTTTCGCAGCTTCTTCAAAATCTTGCTTAAAAATCAGATAGCTCGGATTTGAATAATATTAAAGAAAGCTTCTTTGAGTATATGAAAGATGTTTATGGATTCTACACTCTGCTGATGAATACTGGAGTGTAAGGTGAAGTCAACTTCACCACAAGGTCTTGGAATATGGCATGATTAGAAAGCTAATTATTTAATTAATTTAGTCTTATCATATGGTTTTATTTTAAAGTCATATTTTTGGGCTCTTGTAAATTAAGTATTAAATTTTGCATCTGTTGTATCATGCGGGTTTATTTTATAGCGTTAACTACGGCTTCTCCAATGGTTTTGGTTTATATTATATAATTTCATCGAATTTTACAAGTGACATTACTTTATGGGGGCGTTTGGAGGTAATGTGAGATTACCGAGGTTATGTCATCTTATATTACTTGATTATTAATAAAAGATTACAGTAATCTTCAAATACCAATAGTAATTACTGTTGATAATATCATAAAAGATTACAGTAATCTTCAAATACCAATAGTAATTACTGTTGATAATATCAGCGGTAATTTGATTACCTCCATTTTCTTAAATATTATAAAATTTTTAGGGTAATCTTTTTTTTTTTATTACAATTTCATCTCTTATTAATAAAATTTTAGGACAATAATGTCCTTATTTTTAAATTTATTTACATGAATGTTGCTTTTATTATTTCACCCCAATTAATTAAATTTTTAAACAAAATTACCCTTGAATTCAAAACAAATTGCAACCCACCCAAGCCACCACCCCCACCCACCTGCCACCGGCAAACACCATAGCAGACAGTCGCTGCTTTCGTCGAAAAGGCGCACGGAAGGTCGAAAATGGTCGTCGTGCGTTGATCTACCCATTTCCGACCATATCTCTAGCCGGAAATGGCCATACGGTGCACGGAGGCCATTTTCGGCCTTCTGTGCACCGTTAGGTTGCCGGCGGCCGGCAATGGCTAGGTTGTGGGGGTGCTTTGTTGATTTTCCAAACTTTTATTATGGGATTATTTTTGCTAAATTTTTAAATGCTTGGGAGTTATAATTATCTGAATAATAATCAATATTAAAAAATAATATAATAATAATATTTAATTAGAAGACAATTTAGTAATTTAAATAATATACCCACCAATTTATTCCTCCCAATCGAACATATTAATAAAACATACCCACTAATTTATTCCAACTAACGAAACACATTTTCCTAAAGACTTCTTGTAATCTTCTAGGTAATCTAACTTTCCAGTAATCCAACATTCTCTGAACCAAACTTACCCTATAGTGTTATCTGTGATTTTCTTGATCAATAATGTTAAGTCCACAACCTTCTCTTACAACCCCCAACGTGGGATCTCGTCTTTAGTTAGCTTACAAATGGGCAAACATGACCCATACAAACAGACAATACCCAATTTACAAGTTGACCAATAACAAACAACCACGTTAGGGATTGTAAGAGAAGATTGTGGACCTAACATTACTTTTTTCCTGATTGCAAATAGGAGACTGCTAGTTTACATAATTTAGAACAATTTTGAATACGTCAATACTGTTCAATTATCATTTGCCTATTATACTTAGGATCAAACAACTTATTATTAATGAACAAATTAATAAACTTACAGAAAATGCTTACATAAAAATATAAGTTGGAGCACCTAAACACTAATTGAAGTTGGGTTTTCCTTATTGATCTTGTTGGACCAAAACAAGTATGGGCCTATAGAGATCTTACAAGCAGTCCAACACTGTAGCCATAATTTAATTAGGCCAATGGGCTTGCTTAAATTTGTTAAGAACTATAAAATAATACAATTTAAAATAAACTTATAAAAGCCGATAAGTTTACAAAGCTTTAAGCTTTTCCAGTTAACTTTGATGCTTTGTGATGAGGGTTTTATAACAGTAGAATAAAGCTAACAGGGTGGAACCAGCCATATTGCTATCACATCTAACCTGTACCATTTATTTATCCCCTTCGATGGAAAACGCCTCTCAAGTGCAAAGCCTCTAAGAATTCCACCAATTCATATTCTATAATCTATGGTCTATCACAATCTCTTCAGGCCTAAGTTAACTGATTTCTTAATGGAGAAGTTTAGCCCCCATTAATATCTATCTATCAGAACTACAAGAAGACAGAAAATAAATTATATAGCAAGAACAACGATAGAATGAATAAAATAAGATCGATATGTATACAAAAATATTTAAAAAAAATTCAACTCTCAAATCAAAACTGAGTATAAGAAATAGGGGGGAAAAAAAAATTAGTTACAGACTAAATCCTGTGCAGCATGACTTGTTAAATTTAAAGTCATGGAACAACTCATCTCCGGGCTCTTCTTCTTCTTCACAAAATTAAACAAGTTCACTCTGCCATGCAATTCCGCATGGCTACTTAGCTTCAACATCCCAGAATTTATATCACTTGTCAAATTTGTATTATTCAACACCCCGTTTGATCCCACTTGAATATTAATCTTCATCGTCTTTGTCTCCCGAGCTCTCACCAGCCCCTCGCCGATCTTCATGTCACCAACTGTAACTATACCATACCACAGGCTCCCAGAGCCATTCTGGAATTTGAAAGAACCAAAGTTGTTGTTCTCCATCGTCAACTCAGCGACTAGCGTTGCATTAAACGAAGGCGAGGATGCGTTGCCATGAGTTAGACGGTTTACCATGACTGATTTTATTTCAAATTCAGGAGTCTTGGCACGCAAGAAAATTGATGCCAAAATTAAAACAATTGCACCCAGAGAGACGATTAGGACCAGAAAATACACGAGACACTTACTGCTCTTCTCTTTGCGGAAGGGTTTCCCTTGTTTAACTGCTGCTGCGTACTCTTCATCTCTTCTACGGGGTGCCGCACGCACGATTTGATAATTTTCTTCTTTCATGGTGATGAAATTTTTATTCCAGGTTTTGGTGTAAAGAGTCTGGAAGGTGTAAGGAGTTAATAAAAGGGGTTTGAGCGTTATGGTTTTGTATAAATCTATATAGGAAAGACATGACGAACCGTGTTGAATTGTGAGTGGGTGAGTGGGCGAGTGGACGAGTCAGTCTCGGTATGAGTCAGCGCCAGCCAAATTGATTTGTGTGGGGGGTCTTTTTACATTGGCAACATATTTTTATTAATTTATGTTCACAGAATGGCATGGAAGAGTTAGAATTTGATTTTGTTTTATTGTTATTGTTATTGTTTTTTAATCGAGGAAAGGAAGAGCAGACAAATTTTACTTGGTCATAATTTCTAGGTGTGTGACTTAATCGTTTTTAATTAATGTATTCTTGTGCATTAATAATGGAGTTTAAGAAATAAGATTTTTTACATAATTTATAATATATGATAGTCTCCTCAGCGTAGGCACCATTAAAAAGAGATTTGAGACATGGAACTTACTAGTTTCGAAGGAAAGTCTTACCTACTGTAACAAAACGAGTGACGATGACTGGGACTGAGTCGTGAGAAGACAAAGAACATGAAAGTCCCGGCACTTGCCACCAATCATGCAAGCTTACCTTAAAATGGAAAACTATTAATTTCATGAATATTCTTTAATTTCCTTTGGTAATGAACGACACATCCCTACGTATATTTTCACAACAAGAATTAATTGAATTCGATCCGAATATCAAAAAGTCCTGAGCCATTAAAATCAGACATATGGAATTCATGGCTTGTCTGATGCATATTGCTGAAATTCCCCTTTAAAGTTTCATCACATAGCTGGACTTGTCCAGGTATTAAAGCAATATACCGCATAAAAAGAAGTGGATTCCTGATGGTGCTTTTTCCTATTACTTGTTATTTATTATATAAACGAAATTTTCCCACACAATAAGTTTCAAAATACCACTTTTTTACTCAAAATTTATATTTCGTTAACACTTAAAATACATTTCACTTTTTCAGCTAGCGTTCAGTGAGTTATCAAGAGCTAGAATAAGAGGATTTTGTAAAGTGGAAGTCGGTGAATCAAATGGTGGTTATTAATTGAATATTCGCTATTGGAATCAACCAAAAATCAGTTAAGAATAAAAAAACCCTACCTTTGTAGTGACCGACAATTGACGAGAAATCAGGTGCTAGAGTGAAAAAGGTTTTATAGAGAAGAATTGAAGGTTAAAATGGTAGTGATGGAAAGAATTTTTATTGTCGAAATTGGCTTTGGGTATTAATGAAATATAAACTTTAGGTAAGAAAGTGTTATTTTGAAACTTTTTGAGTAGAAAAAACCGAAAAAGTCGTTTACTTTTGTTATATATGAATAATGATAAGTCCACAACTTTCTCTCACAACCCCCAACGTAGCAGTTCGTTATTGATAACTTGTAAAATAGGTTCAGCTTGTTTATATGGGTCAACCTAGCATTATTGATTATATATATCAATTATCACTTGGAGATTTAAGATTAAAGGCTTTGTTTGGTTGGATTTTGGGAATACTACTTTTAGTATTCCCAAAAAAGTTAAACAGTCAAATACCCAAAAACTCATAATATTATTTAACTTTTTTTAAACCCCTTAAATTTGTTAATTTAATTAAATACCCCTAAATATTTTTAATGTTTTTGTTAC